>NC_091477.1:93999852-94599852 GCF_036971445.1 Narcine bancroftii | reverse complement strand
CTGTCCGCCAAACTGTGAGGCACCAAGATGCACGGTTTGAGGCGTTATCAGCCCACTGGCGGTGGTCAATGTGGCAGGCACCAAGAGATTTCTTTAGGCAGTCCTTGTACCTTTTCTTTGGTGCACCTCTGTCACGGTGGCCAGTGGAGAGCTCGCCATATAACACGATCTTGGGAAGGCGATGGTCCTCCATTCTGGAGACGTGACCCATCCAGCGCAGCTGGATCTTCAGCAGCGTGGACTCGATGCTGTCGACCTCTGCCATCTCGAGTACTTCGACGTTAGGGGTGTAAGCGCTCCAATGGATGTTGAGGATGGAGCGGAGACAACGCTGGTGGAAGCGTTCTAGGAGCCGTAGGTGATGCCGGTAGAGGACCCATGATTCGGAGCCGAACAGGAGTGTGGGTATGACAACGGCTCTGTATACGCTTATCTTTGTGAGGTTTTTCAGTTGGTTGTTTTTCCAGACTCTTTTGTGTAGTCTTCCAAAGGCGCTATTTGCCTTGGCGAGTCTGTTGTCTATCTCATTGTCGATCCTTGCATCTGATGAAATGGTGCAGCCGAGATAGGTAAACTGGTTGACCGTTTTGAGTTTTGTGTGCCCGATGGAGATGTGGGGGGGCTGGTAGTCATGGTGGGGAGCTGGCTGATGGAGGACCTCAGTTTTCTTCAGGCTGACTTCCAGGCCAAACATTTTGGCAGTTTCCGTCAAGCGCTGAAGAGCTGGCTCTGAATGGGCAACTAAAGCGGCATCATCTGCAAAGAGTAGTTCACGGACAAGTTTCTCTTGTGTCTTGGTGTGAGCTTGCAGGCGCCTCAGATTGAAGAGACTGCCATCCGTGCGGTACCGGATGTAAACAGCGTCTTCATTGTTGGGGTCTTTCATGGCTTGGTTCAGCATCATGCTGAAGAAGATTGAAAAGAGGGTTGGTGCGAGAACACAGCCTTGCTTCACGCCATTGTTAATGGAGAAGGGTTCAGAGAGCTCATTTCTGTATCTGACCCGACCTTGTTGGTTTTCGTGCAGTTGGATAATCAAATTACATATTTACATTAAATTTATTTTTTAAAATCTAGATATACAGCACAGTAACAGACCCCTTCAGCCCACGAGCCTGTGCTAACCAAATACATCCAATTGACCTACAACCCCCAGTATATTTCGAACGTTGGGAGAAAACTAGGGGAACAGAGGAAACCCACTCAGTCAGCAAAGGATTTGAGCCTGTGTCCCAATTGCTGGTGCTATAACAGCATTGCACTTATGGCAATATCTCGGCTATCATATTGTTGTTTGCTAATTATTCTGATGAAGATGTTCCCTTGAAACCAAATCTTGATACAACACCAAGGAGAGAAATTTTGACATGGTGATGTTACCATGGATCAACTGCCCTTCTCAATTGGCTGATGGAAATGTGTGACTGCAAAGGTACCTCCAATGAATTCTTGGATAGTTAGTATAATTTATTCTGTGGATACTTGCCATGATAAAAGATATATTAGACTCATGGAATATGTACTCGTCAAGCAGCTACTTTATGATTTTAATTGAGAGATTTAAAAAAAACTGGAGCAACACAGTTGGAGTAGTGGTTAGCACAACGCCTTTACAGCGCTAGTGTTCCGGACCGGACCTTGGTTCAAATCCTGTGCCGTCTGTAAGGAGTTTGTATGTTCTCCCCATGTCCATGTGGGTTTTCTCCGGGGTCTCTGGTTTCTTTCCACCCTTCAAAAATGTTAAGGAGTGTAGTTTAATAGGAGTAAAATGGGCGGCACAAACTCGTAGGGCCAAATTGGCCTGATACAGTGCTGTATGTCTAATTTAAATTTAAAATTTTCTAGTTTTGTCAGGCACTTCACAATTGCATTATCAACACATCAAAACAAAATACATGCAATAATCACTCAAAAACAGGTTAGTGATGACCACTGCAGTACATTTAGTTATTCGTGAATTGATCAAATACAGCCCATCAATGATTCAACAAATGAGTACAGAAGCAAGTACCAGCAAATAAAAGATTGAAACATACAAAAATAATAAGCCCATTTAACAGCTGGTAAATAAAAAGTTAAACTAAAGCGGCATCGTCTGCAAAGAGTAGTTCACGGACAAGTTTCTCTTGTGTCTTGGTGTGAGCTTGCAGGCGCCTCAGATTAAAGAGACTGCCATCCGTGCGGTACCGGATGTAAACAGCGTCTTCATTGTTGGGGTCTTTCATGGCTTGGTTCAGCATCATGCTGAAGAAGATTGAAAAGAGGGTTGGTGCCAGAACACAGCCTTGCTTCACGCCATTGTTAATGGAGAAGGGTTCAGAGAGCTCATTGCTGTATCTTACCCGACCTTGTTGGTTTTCGTGCAGTTGGATAATCATGTTGAGGAACTTTGGGGGACATCCGATGCGCTCTAGTATTTGCCAAAGCCCTTTCCTGCTCACGGTGTCGAAGGCTTTGGTGAGGTCAACAAAGGTGATGTAGAGTCCTTTGTTTTGTTCTCTGCATTTTTCTTGGAGCTGTCTGAGGGCAAAGCCCATTCAGAGCCAGCTCTTCAGCACTTGACGTCCTGCTTTGCGGAAACTGCCAAAATGTTTGGCCTGGAAGTCAGCCTGAAGAAAACTGAGGTCCTCCATCAGCCAGCTCCCCACCATGATTACCAGCCCCCCCACATCTCCATCAGGCACACAAAACTCAAAACGGTCAACCAGTTTACCTATCTCGGCTGCACCATTTCATCAGATGCAAGGATCGACAATGAGATAGACAACAGACTCGCCAAGGCAAATAGCGCCTTTGGAAGACTACACAAAAGAGTCTGGAAAAACAACCAACTGAAAAACCTCACAAAGATAAGCGTATACAGAGCCGTTGTCATACCCACACTCCTGTTCGGCTCCGAATCATGGGTCCTCTACCGGCACCACCTACGGCTCCTAGAACGCTTCCACCAGCGTTGTCTCCGCTCCATCCTCAACATCCATTGGAGCGCTTACATCCCTAACGTCGAAGTACTCGAGATGGCAGAGGTCGACAGCATCGAGTCCACGCTGCTGAAGATCCAGCTGCGCTGGATGGGTCACGTCTCCAGAATGGAGGACCATCGCCTTCCCAAGATCGTGTTATATGGCGAGCTCTCCACTGGCCACCGTGACAGAGGTGCACCAAAGAAAAGGTACAAGGACTGCCTAAAGAAATCTCTTGGTGCCTGCCACATTGACCACCGCCAGTGGGCTGATAACGCCTCAAACCGTGCATCTTGGCGCCTCACAGTTTGACGGGCAGCAACCTCCTTTGAAGAAGACTGCAGAGCCCACCTCACTGACAAAAGGCAAAGGAGGAAAAACCCAACACCCATCCCCAACCAACCAATTTTCCCCTGCAACCGCTGCAACCGTGTCTGCCTGTCCCGCATCGGACTTGTCAGCCACAAACGAGTCTGCAGCTGACGTGGACTTTTTACCCCCTCCATAAATCTTCGTCCGCGAAGCCAAGCCAAAGAAATGTAAAGAATTGATCAAATACAGCCCATCAATGATTCAACAAATGAGTACAGAAGCAAGTACCAGCAAATAAAAGATTGAAACATACAAAAATAATAAGCCCATTTAACAGCTGGTAAATAAAAAGTTGGATACCTCTGCTACGTTCAGAGTAGAAGGCACATCAAGCAACTTCTGATAAGTGGAGGGAATGATGAAGTAGTGGACAAAAGCAAATTGATACATTGATGTTAGCAGCCATGACTGGAAAATGTAAAGTTTTTGTGCTCATTGGTATTAGCTTTGCACTCTATATCCATCTTACAAAAGGTCTTCTACCAACATAGGCCGTCTGCACAATATAGGGAGTCCCCGACTTAAGACCATATTTGGGACCAAGGATCTGTCATATCCCGGAATGGATGCAAGTCAGAATTTTGCCCACACGCGTAGAGTACCAAAGTCTTAGAGCAAACTTTTTAATCAAATTTTTTTTATCATCAAAGATTTTTGTTGTATTTGACAAACTATAACAGGAATACAGGGTATGCAAGAGCCAAAATGTGTTTACTAATCTTGTAGTTGACATCCCGGAAAATACAAGAACAAGGACTAGAGATAATGTAGTCACTTTTGATGGAATCCATTTAATGTTACATTTGCAAGCTTTTATTTTGCGACTTGGAGATTTGTCACACAATAAAGGATCTGTTTCGCTTTATACAGACACTGCATAACCTCTGAGTGTTTATAGCATTTTCTCTTTTAGGTTTGTCCCAATTTATTTGTATTTTAAATTTCAAATTAGTTGAAGTAGTGTGACACTAGTATCTATATTATCTTGGGTTTTTTTTCCTCACTATGTGAAGAAACAAAAATTAAAAGGGCATGTATGGTACAATAATCAAGCAGGGTAATGTTCAACATTTAACACAAGATAATTTTTAATGTAAATTGACCAAAATGTTTCTATGAATTTTCAATGCAATTAAGTAGTACAATTGGTTTTACTTTACCAACCGCGTTTTAAACAATTACCCTTTAAAACACAGAAATGTTCATTTTCAGTGAAGAATGGTAAGCTTCCAAAATGGATCATCCACTCTCTCGGAGAGCCATGCAATTCAGTTTATACTAACTTTTTTGTAAAAATATTGTTCATGACATCTGAAATAATGTATAATATTATACAGGAATGTTGTGACATAGGTAAGTCATTTTAACTCGAACTAAAGCGAACAAAAAAAGCCATTAAAATGAGTGCTATAAATACCATCACCACTTATCATATGGACAGTATTCAAAATAAACGTTATAAAACAGATAAAATACATTTTTAAACTATTTTCTTGAAAGTTACCTAGTGATTTAAATTTCATAAAGCTCCCAATTTCCAATTGTTAACACCTCAATTATTCCTCTTGCACTGCCATGTGGTTGGTTGCTCATCCTGCAGATTTCTGAATTTGTTTCCATAGCGAAGCCACCACAGAAGTCCAAAAAGAAAGCAGCATATTGATTCTACATAATAGCCATCACTTATAGTTGAACAAGAACCACCAGATTTAACACAAAGCTGTGTGGGAACAAAAAGAAAGATGCAAAAAAGTTTCAATTTAAACCAACAAATCTGATTTGTTGTGATCAAGTATGAAAAGTTCTCACACATATAATGCTGTGCATCATGAATTTATTAATCTTTTAGTGATGGAAAACTCACCTCAGAATCCACTGCTGATCTGCAACTTTGTTCTGGTACACCTGAACACTTTTTGATAGTAAGTGGATCCACCAACCAAAGAGCTAATGTTGCTGGCCAGTTTCCAGCAAGATTAGAGATGGTATTCAATAAAGTCATGTATGTCCCCCCAATCGAAGGATCACTAATTTTAGCATTAAATGCCATAACTGCAACATACATACTATAGACAGCCACCTGAAAAGGGAAGAATATTTAAAAACAATTAGTCAAGACAAAAATTATTCAAGTAAAATGCCCCTTTAAAGAAATAACCTATGATGAACTCAACACAAGATAAATAAAAGCTGCAATGCATATAAAACAAGCAATGTGAAAAAGATTAAACTGATTATTTTTATTTGGATCTGAATGTCAAAATTACTACTTTTCTAAATTTAATCCAATAATTTAAGATACACAAACTGGTGATATTGACAAACAGTGCCAGAATTTGGATATAATAGAATTAAGGTGTCTGAATAAAATGTGAAAAGGCCAAATAAGATGAGCCAAAATCTAATGCAGAAGTATGAGACAAAGTAATTAAAAGGCAAATTTAGATTTGATATCAAGAAATTCTACTTTTTTGATAAAATAATCAATGCTTGGAAAATATTTGTATACAGAAATTTGTATACAGATTTCCATCAGAAATGAAAGTCTTGAACTAAGGAGTGCAAATAATTTTCAATTAATGAATATTTTCCAAATAATATTTTGAGAAGTAAATTATCAACTGACTAAATATAGATCTTCTGAAATTTTATTCTGGATGAAAGAGTCTCAAATATTTAATCAACATTTAATTCCAGCATCTGTAGTTCTTGTCTCATGGGACATTTCTTACTTTGTTGACATGCAACATGGATTAGAATTTTAAAATCTACCTTAATAATTGAAAAAGACCCAGCATGTTTCTAATGATCGGTTGATTTTGCACCCCAATCTACTTTTGTATCCATTATGAAGTTCTTTTTCTCATTTTTTTATCCAAAAGTAAGCAAGAGGTATCTGACTTCAAGTTATGTTTATTGCTACTGTTTAGCTGATAGGAGCAGTGCGCTTTTACATTTTTTTGTGGAGCAAATTCTTGTAATTCAGAAAAGATTAAAAAATTGACTTTCATCAGTCCAAAACCAACTTTAATTAATACATTATCACGTTGATGTCTCACTCTTTGGCACATTCCCTGAACTAAAAGTTATAATACACTAATTTGGATGATCAGTTGTTTAGAGTATAATTCATTTTAGACAGATTTTGAATCTGACCTCAATTAGGACAGAGTAAAGCACCATTATACACTATGTTGCCACCACAGCATCTCAGATATGGAGAAGTTATTTTTGGCCTAGAGGCACGTCCAAAGAGAAAGAAACCTTGAAACAAAGGAAAACAAGTCTGTGTGCAGAGAATTCTGGCCACCAACTGTTTACCAACTTTGATATTATGAATAAGAGGAAACAAACTGCAGTCCTTATTTCATGTTCAGAACCAAATTCTATCTCTTTTTAAAATAAATAGACATTAGTAACCACCTCAGAATTAAAGAGCAAGGCAAGCACTGGCTCAAGATTTGGAACTCAGAAGTTCACTTGTTGGATTTTATATCTGCTTGCTCTAAAGCACAACGTGAAAAGCTTAAGTTTTGATCTTTGAGAATTTGGTAGATACAATTTGCCCTTTTCAAATAAATGCATGACTCATTACAAAAGATAATTATTTTAATGCAAAGTACTAAACTTCCCCAATGCACTCACTCACCTGATGCAAGGCATAACTGAACAGCAGGACTCCATAATAATACATAGGAAACTCAGTGCCCTCTTTTACCATAGGAGTCCAAACAACTAACAAAGCAAATAATACACCCATGGCTAACCTGTAATGGAGAAATAGTCACATATTATTTTAATCAAGTTTGAAAACTACCAAATGTAGTTGTGTTTATTAAAATTATATCAATATTGTCAAGTTTCACACAATTGCCACTGACTAACAAACGTGCCATTGGACTCCATTTCACAATGCAAAAAATAATTCAGGTGAATAGAGTCACAAACCAAATAGGTTCCCCATGTTCATGATGACCAACAAGTCCCCATCTATTCTCATCTAATAATCAGCACTTGATCTCCAATCAACCTCCTCTGCTCCAAGAGCAACAAACTCAACTAAACCCAGGGATAAACTTGATCAAATTATGATGATCATTGTAACCTTATCTCTGCAGCCATCAGGATAAAAATTATTAAAAAGTTTTCATTGTGTGGTACACAATGTATTGTTCCACAAAATGAGCTCACCTTCATAATCATTGCACAAAATGGGCACTTGCCGAACAGTAGTCTAGTACATTTAATTTAAAAAAAACCCTCAACAGAATAAATTTTCACAAACATTCTATTTTATCTCCAACTTTCAAGTTTAGCAAATTTCTGCCAAAAAAATGCTAGCAATCTGAAATAAATACAAAATGCTGGAAAAATTTGGCATTGGTGAAAAAAGAAACAGAATTAACATTCAGGTCAGAGACCCTTCAGCAGAACCTTTTGGCATTATTTTCTGTCTGTTTCAGATTAGCAAATGTCTTAAAAGTTCCAGTTGAATATGCTCGCAACATGGAGGGAAAGTTGATGAACCTTATTTTGTTCATTGTGTTGAAATTCCACCACAAAGAAGCAACAATGGATTGCTTAAACAACTGTTTGGTGGAGATACCATGGTTAAAGTAAAACACAATGCTGGAGAAACTCAGCTGGTCAAACAGTCTACTTTATATAGCAAAAATAAAGATGGATAACCAACATTTTGGGTCTGAGCCCTTTATCAAGGTATGAAAGTCTTAGTTTGGGAAACACAATCTTTATCATTCAAAAACACATTTGTTCACAAGGATGGAGGTGCACATCAATTGCATTGAGCTCCTCCGTTTTATTCTGCCAATTAAAAATTCTATTCAATTGGCTGTTAAGATAGGCAATCAAGTTCGAATGGTAATGCATTGATTAACAAAATTACTCTATATTACCATTAACTTTTGGGGTATGTGACAGATTTTCAAAATCAATTTTACACAATAACAATTACAGGTAACTCAAGACAATTAGGGTTTAAATCACAGCTCTTGATGAAGCTATTTACTAGGAAATGCACCTTCCTTTGATGCTACTAAGTATGCAAAATCAAGGCAACTGATCTTCTTAGCTGATTATTGCAGTGAAACAAGAAAATCCACAGATTCTGGAGTGCAATACACAAAAGTGCTAAAGAAGCTCAGTAGGTCATGCAGCATCCATAGGAAGTGAGGAATGACGAAGGGTTCAGACATGAAACGTTGGTTATCCTAATTTCCTACGGATGCTGCATGACCTGCTGAGTTTCTCCAGCACAACTGTATTGCAGCTGATCACTGCACTCAGCTTCTGAAATTAGGTTCAATTGAAGAGATGTCATTATAGGAAATGTGCTGAAAGCTCATTGAGTCACGTGGGTACATCTTGCTCAGCACACGGGGATTTGGGATCCTTTCAGTGTTCTGGATGACACCTTCTCACAAATATCGGCTAGGTCAACACGAGTGCCCCATTTGTCCTTCGTCGCATCACACTAAAAGGGATCTTGCAGCTTGCTTTTTGCAGGGGGGGGTGCAGAGGCCCAGGGTCTGGCGCTTCTTGACCAGCACTGAGGGAATAATGGAATTGAAGGCTGAGCTGTTGTCTATGAAGAGCAGCCGTATATACGAGTTGCTGTTTTCGAGGTGATCCAGACCTGAGTGGAGAGCCAGAATATTGCATCTGCTCTGGACTAATTGTGACAATAGGCGAATTGAGTAGATCGACATCTCTGCTTAGGTAAGTGTTAATTCTGGTCATGATCAACTTCTCAAAGCATTTAATCGCAGTAGATTTTCCAGGGAAGATCGGCCAAGGATGTGCATATTGATAAATCTTGCTGCGGCTGTAGATAGTCATGATTTAATAATTGCAATTAGTGGTGTTGATGATGAGAATATGAATGTTGGGTAGGATTTCCATCTGGCAGTTTTTCAATGTGGTTGAAATGAGGAATGATCCTGGCATTAAGGGAAAATGTGGTAGGATTTTAATAAGAGTGGGAGAGCTTTTCATAAATTCTAATAAGATTAAGTTCAATAAGAAAGTAAGCTTTGATGTTAGAGCCTAGAAGAATAACAGTTTTAATTTGGCCATCAAAAGAAGATTTGCTGTCAAAAAAGCAGTGTGTTAAGAAAATGCAAGAGACAGACATTAAGGAGAGAAAGAGTTTCAAGCAATTGATGGGAGACCCAGTCAAAGTGTTCCATCAATTGAAGTTTTAGATCTACATTTTAAATCTTACTGGTTTTAATAATGAGGCAGTTACATTTACAAATTTTTCCAAGATTAATAATTTATTTCTTATGAAAGATTTTGGCACATCATAAATTTTAAATGCTATCAATGCTTTTAAAAAGAATATATGGCTGGCCCAGACAGCCTGAAATTGAGTGAAGTCTGCAAGATAATGTCAATATTTTAGCCAGAATGTTTGCTTCTTGGGTTAAGTATGGCAACATTCAATCCATTATGAATAACAGCTGGACAGCCCACATTCCAAAATACGATGACATTAAATGACAGCAGACAAATGGCACCCAACTCCATTAAATCAATCATTCCGAGGACTTCTATTAAAATCTTGGCATAACCTCAACATGATCAGGAGGTAAATCTCAATCAACAGTGAGGATGTGTCACAGTCACCCTTGTAACCAAAACGTTACCACTGTGGTAAACCACTCTATGTATACAATAGACAATAGGAGCTGGAGTAGGCCATTTGGCCCGTCGGGCCAGCACCGCCATTTTAGATCATGGCTGATCATTACCATCAGTACCCCTTTCCAGCCTTATCCCCTTAACCCTTAACTCCATTACCCACAAGAGTCTTATCTAACTCTCTTTTGAACATAGTCAGCGAATCCGCCTCTACCACCCTCTGTGGCAGAGCATTCCACAGATTCACACTTCTCTGGGTAAAAAAATGCTTTCTCATCTCCGTCCTAAAGGGCCTACCCTATATTCTTAAACTATGCCCTCTAGTCCTCGTCTCCCCCATCATTGGGAACAAGTAATCAGACTTCACCTTGTCTATCCCCCTGATGATTTTGTATACCTCAATCATGTCCCCCCTCATCCTTCTAAACTCCAATGGATACAAGTCCAGTTTTTCTAGCCTTGCTGCATATGACAACCCTGCCATCCCTGGAACTAACCTTGTAAATCTGCGCTGCACACCCTCTATAGCTAGTATGTCCTTCCTCAAGTTTGGAGACCAGAACTGGATGCAATACTCCAGGTGGGGTCTCACCAGGGCCCTGTATAACTGCAGAAGGGCGTCTGTTCCTATACTCCAATCCCCTCTTTATGAAAGCCAACATTCCATTTGCCTTCTTCATAGCTTTCTGAACCTGCATGCTAGCCTTCAGTGACCGGTGAACAAGTACACCCAGATCCATTTGCACTTCCCCACTCCCTAGCTTGTCTCCATTTAAATAATACTCAGCTTTCCTATTACTTTCCCCAAAATGAATAACCTCACATTTGTTCACATTGAAATTCATCTTCCATTTAGCCGCCCACTCCTCCAGCCTGTCCAAGTCCCTCTGCATTTTCCTTACATCCTCCTCACACCGCCACCCAGTTTAGTGTCATCTGCAAATTTGCTCATGTTATTTATAATCCCCTCATCCAAATCATTAACATAAATTACAAACAACTGAGGACCCAACACCGATCCCTGAGGCACTCCACTCGTCACATCCTGCCATACTGAAAAAGACCCATTTACTCCAACCTTTGTTTCCTATCTCTTAACCAATTTCCTATCCATGTCAGCACCTTACCTCCAATACCATGCTCCCTGATCTTGCCCACTAGACTCCCGTGTGGTACCTTATCAAAGGCCTTCTGGAAGTCCAAATACACCACATCCACTGGCTCTCCCGAGTCCACCCTCTTTGTCACATCCTCAAAAAATTCCAGAAGGTTAGTCAAGCATGACTTACCCTTAAGGAATCCATGCTGACTAGCTCTTATACTATTATTACTGACTAAGTGTTCTGCTATTTCTCCTTTTATGATGGACTCCAATATCTTCCCCACCACTGATGTCAGGCTAACCGGTCTATAATTTCCTGTTTTCTCCCTCCCTCCTTTCTTAAAAAGCAGCACCACATCAGCCACTCTCCAATCCTCAGGGACCTCCCCGGAATCTATGGAACTTTGGAAAATGTCAACCAGTGCCTCCACAATTTCCATAGCCACCTCTTTAAGCACCCTAGGATGCAGCCCATCAGGCCTTGGGGATTTATCAGCCCTCAGTCCCAACAATTTACTCATAACCTCCTGCTTCTGGATCCGGATATCCATTAGATCCCCTACCTCCCCAGTAAAGTTCCCCAAGTCTCTTGGTACCGCATGACCACTAACCCCTAACTGACTATAACCTATATCCTCCTTGGTGAAGACAGTTGCAAAGTATTTGTTAAATTCCTCTGCCATCTCCTTGTTTCCGGTAATAATTTCACCCTTGCCCATTTTCAAAGGGCCAATTTTAGACCGAACCAATTTCTTCCTCTTTACATACTTAAAAAAGCTTTTGCTATCCTCCGCAATATTATCTGCTAATTTCCTCTCGTACTTCATTTTCCCGTCTCTTATGGCTTTCTTAGTTACCCTCTGATGTTCTTTGAAGGTTTCCCAATCCTCTAATTTCCCACTCCGCTTCGCTATCTTATAATTACTCCCTTTGGACTTGATAATGCACTTGATTTCCTTAGTTAGCCAGGGCTAGCATTTGCATCTCCTAGAGCCTTTCCTCCACTTTGGAATAAATTTGTCCTGAATCCTGTGAAAAATGTCCATAAAAACCTGCCATTTTTCCCCAGTTGTCCTCCCAGCTAGTGTATCTTCCCCTAGAATGTTCCACAGCTCCCTGCCCAGTGCAGAACAGTCGAGCAGCATGGATAGGCTTTTATTAACTTTAGAACAAAAGCTCATCAGTTCGTTCAACTTCAGTCTTTTGAAATTTTATTAGCTTTAGTTTTATAATACAGCAGATCCTGAAGCCAGAGAAGCTGGAACTCTGGTTACGCTGCTTTGAAGCATTCCTGCAGGCATCTCAGTCACTGTGAGAGACCGATAAATTACAGGTACACCTCTCCCGAGTTGGCACTCTGGTGTACTTGATGAGCAGGGATGCCACATTGTATCAGGATGCCGTGGACATTCTTAAGGGCCAGTACCTGCGAAAGATCATAACGAAGTCTACGCCTACCATCTCTTGGTGACCCAAAACCAGTGACCAGGGGAGTCAAATGCTGAGTTCCTCCGGGCCCTGCGAACCCATCGTAAGGGCCTGTGAATGCAAGGCCATGATGGCTCCAGAGTACATGGAGGGCCTGATCAGGGATGCCTATGTTGCAGGATCAGATCGAACTACATTCAAAGATTATTGGAGCAAGGGGAGGTCCGTCTGTGGAAAGCAGTTGAGCTGGCAGGTACGCTGTAAATGGCCCTCCAGAATATAGAGGCCTATTCAACTGACAATGTGGCTGCCTTGTGGTTGTCCCTTGTGCTGCCATCTTGGGATGCGCCATCACTCCCTTGCCCCACTAACGATCCGACCATGACGACAGTACCTCACAAACACCTTTGATCACCACCGCCAGGTGCAGTCAGTGATCCAACAAGGCCAGTGCACTCTGGGAGCACTCAAAGCGCTATTTCTGCAGGCTGGTCAAGCACCTGAGGAAAAGCTGCCCAGCAAAAGACACAGTTTGCTCCAGCTGTGGGAAGAAGAGACGCTATGCAAAGGTGTGCAGATCTAAACCCCTTCCCAACAGCGCTGTGTGTGGATCATGGGGGCTGTCATCCTGGATGCCACCATTGCCAGGAACTAGCAGTGCCACGTACGAGTCTCGGGGATGGCCATCTTGGGCACCATCTTGGGGATTCAGCAGCGCCATGTACAGGCCACCATCTTGGACACCACCATCTTCCGAATCAGCATGCGACCTCTCTGCCAAAGCAGCAAACAATGCTCCGACACTGGTCTCCATCACATTCGACCAGGACAGCCTGAATCAGCTTGCCAAGTCAAATTATGGACATTCAGGTAAACGGCCATGTGATGAGTTGTCTATTTGATGGTGGGAGCATAGAACGCTTCATTTATCCTGACACAGTGCAATGCTACTCCCTTATGATATGGCTAGTAAACCAAAACGTCCCTGGGCTTTTTCTCTTACTATGCTCAGTGGGTCCCTAATTATGCAGACAAGGTCTGCCCCCTCATCAAATCCACTTCCTTCCCTCTGACACCAGAGACCCACGCAACCTTCAGCCACATCAAGGTAGATATTGCCAAGGCCACAATACACGCAGTGGATGGATCCATTCCATTCCAAGTGGAAAGCAATGGGTCAGACTACTCTGGCTGCTACCCTTAACCAGGCGGGCAGACCCATTGCTTTCTTTTCACATACACTCCAGGGCCCCTAAATTTGACACTCCTCTGTTGAAGAGTCCCAAGCCATTGTTAAGGCAGTGCAGCACTGGAGGCACTACCTTGCCAGTAAATAATTTACCCTGTTAACTGACCAACAGGCTGTTGCATTTGTGTTCAATAATCACCAGCAGGGTAAAATCAAGAACTACAAGATATTGAAGTGGAGAATCGAACTGCGCACAAACAATTACGATATATGTACCTACCCAGGAAACTCAACGAGCCTTCTCTTGCCCTATCTTGCGAGACCTATGCCAGTGCAGATTAACCATTTACAAGCCCTTCACAATTATCTATGCAACTCGAGTTACCAGATTCTTACACTTCAAAGGCCGCAACCTGCTGTACTCCATTGAAGAGGTCAGGTCGATGACCAAAAGCTGTCAGGTCTGCGTGGAGTGCAAACCACACTTCTACTGGCCAGACAGAGTGCAGTTGATAAAGGCCACCTGTCCCTTTGAATGCCCGAGCGTCGACTTCAAAGGACCCCTACCTCCATGGACCACAATGCTCATTGTTATTGATGAGTACTTTAGTTTGCCATCCCCTAATCTGACCTTACAACTGCCACAGTCATCAAGGCCCTGCACAGTCTCTTCACTTCCCCAGCTATATTCATAGCAACAGAGGTCCTCTTTCAAGAGCAACAAGCTGTGCCAGTACCTGCACACCAGAGGCATTGCCATGAGCAAGACCATCAGCTACAATCCCGGGGAAATGGGTAAGTGGAAAGGGAGAATGCCACAGTCTTGAAGGCTGTTGTCCGAGCCCTGCAGTCTAGGGGCCTTCCAGTCTCTCACTGGCAAAAGGTCCTCCTAGAGGCGCTCCACTCTATCAGCTCTCTATCTACTGTCACGAATACCACACCGCATGAACGTATGTTTTCCTTTCCCATGCAATCTGAGACTGGGATCATGTGCTGGTGTGGCTGACATCCCCAGGGCCAGTCCTACTCTGGAAACGTGAGAAGCCACAAGTCCGAACCTCTGGTCGAAAGGGTTCACCTCCTCCATGCCAACCCCCAATATGCCTATGTGGCATACCTTGATTTGATTTGGGATTTGATGCCCTCAGGGGCCCTGGAGACCTTCACGGATGACTTCACACCCCCCTCACTCCTACTCACCCATGATGCACCGAGAACACGCCAGACTTGTCACCACATAACTACCAACCCAACCCTGATGATTGCACAAGGTGCTCCAGTCTGTCCGGGTCCCCACCACCACTGCGCCCCAACTGCAGTCCGAATTTGACAGTCACTGTGAAAAATCAGACCTCCTGATACTTGTAACTGTATCATCACCACTTCATCCCACCACACTTTTTTGTAAAAAGGTGAATGTGGTAAATCACTGGATATGTTGTCCATTTGGTCACACTCATTGGCCAACTGTTTCTATGGCTCCTCCCACAGGCTCCCGAATGTTTCACAGGTCCATGCAGAGCAGTCAAGCAGCATGGACAAACTTTTGTTCTAAAGTTAATAAAAGCCTATCAGTTTGTTCAACTTCAGTCTTCTGGAGTTATTTATGGTGCATCAACCACCTTGAGGAAATGGATGCTGGGGTCCAAGTGAAATTGAAGATATGGTGGTGGTATTGGATTATTCTGAAAGTATTGGTTAGGTTGGGGATTAATGCCTGTTTTGTGGACCTTGTCTCTGATTTATACATGATCACCAACTTCTACTGATGATAGCAAGGTCAGGACTAGATCCATTCCTATCTTAAATGTGGGTTAAGGTGGGAGACCTGCTTTTCCCCATTTATCATGTGAACGGGCATTTCATGGTTTTGACTCAATAGGGATAGAAGAGGTTTTCCCTACTGCCTTGGCTTTTGACCTTGTAAATGATCTCACAAGGGAATATCAAAGAGAGGTGATTGTGAGCTTTTGAACAAGAGTGGCCTTCAAGTGATTATGGCTTTTAAGAATAAAGCTTTGTTTCTAAATGTTATTAATAATTTGCTTTTTTTTAAACAAAAATAAGATTAATTTTATTATGTGTGGTGATTTGTTTGTGGGGGGAGAGAGGGGAAGAAAGGAGAAGTACCTTTGTTGCTGGATAGGATGAATTTTATTATGTGTGGTGATTTGTTTGGGGGAATAAAGGAGAAGTACCTTTGTGGCTGGATAGGATGTTCATTTACTGATTGGATAGGTATACTTGAGAGACGGAGAAGAACTTTGTATAAAGGCTGAAGCACACCCAGAAGGTCAAATTGTTTAAAAATCATGTAATCCTTTGTTCTTCCATTATTTATGGTGAAGGAGGCCTTACAAAATTCATTAATCAAATTAGATGAAATAAAGGAATATCTGTGTCTGTCTAGTTGAATTCATTAAGGTTTTCATATTCCAAACTTAGTGATGGTGAAATGACGAACCAGAAGTTAAAGACTCAGATTCCACGATTATGAACAAGTTTTTATGAAGTATTTTAAATTTACCAGTGTTCATTCAGTTACTTTTATTGCTAAATATAAAGATCTTCATTGCTGGACTGTGGTTAGTTTTGTAATAGAGTTTTCATTGAACCAATGATTTAGTTAATGAAGGAAATTGATGGGATGTGATGTTTGAATCTTGGAGCAGATTGGTTTTAAACTCGTATGCCTATAACCTAATTTGAAAGATTCCCGCCCACAATTCAATAAATTTTAGACAAACTGATTTTATTAACTTCACTTTTAATCCATTTAAGCACATATACTAACATTTACCAATGCTTGGTCTAATGACTGCAAGAAAATGTATGAAGTATGGTTGGCTAAGGAGACCTTTGGGCATATTTCAGGGAGAAACCATGGATTTTTAGAGACAATATGAGTCAGACCTTTTATGCACTCGAGTTCTGCAGCCAGATACACTGCTTTAAAGAACAAAAGATTTTTACATGTGTCTGGTTATGCCTGGGATCCTGGCACCACTTTTATTAAAAATGAGGTGATTGTTATGGATGCTTCAATTCTTTTTGAAGACATCCCCACTTTTAAAAAAAACTACAGGCATTTAAGGTTATCATGAAGCCACGTGCTACTTGAAAGAAGACACACATGCAGTGTAGTCAGGTTAAGCTGAGTTTTATTAGGGCTCAGGCCTGACTTTTATACTTGCACAGTTCCCGCCGTGGCCCCCCCCCTTGGTTGACATCACAACATGCATAACAAAAGCGGGTTTCTCCACGCGCGGGTACTTGCCTGCATAATAATGCCCTTCTTCCCTGTGCGCTGTCCCTGTCTGTTGGCTGCACAGCAAGGCCAGGGCCATTTTGGGGTTGCTGGCCTTTAAGCTGCCCTTGCCGTTCACCCGCCGGTTCGCTTGTTGGGGCCAGTGCCCCTGCGCAGGCTGCTAGCTGCCACATGAACTCCCCCCAGAACAGGCGGTATTGTCTTTTTTATTGACCTTGGTGCGTAGAAGAAAAGTCTCTGCAGCCTTCCGTGGCCTGCCTCTTCGGCGTGGTCCAGGTGTGCCGGCTTCATTCTGTCTGTGGTGAAGACCTCAGTCTTGCCTCTGACCTCCAGCTTGAACATGGCCCCGTTCTGGATGACATTCGTAAGACCTCTGAAACGGTGAATAACATGGGCCCCTGCGAATGAAAACATACTCACAGTCCTGTAGGTCTTTGGGTATGTTGGTCCTCGCTTGTCCGTGCCTGGAAGGTGGAATCGGGACCAGGTTACCGACTCTTTCCCTTACCCTGCTGAGGAACACTGTCTGCCTGGGGATGGTACCACCAGTGGAGCTCATTAGTTCGGCCAAAGAGGTGTTGAGGTCCTTCTTGGGTGTCGTGCAAATGCCCAGCAGTGCCCATAATAGCTCATCTACCCAGTTGGGTCCTTGGAGTCTGGTCATGAGCGTGGTTTTGAGGTGCCTGTGGAAGCGTTCCACCAACCCATTGGACTGTGGGTGGTAAGAGGTTGTGTGATGCAGTTGGGCACCCCACAGGCTGGCAAGGTCAGACTACAGACTGGAGGTGAACTGGGCTCCTCTATCGGATGGATGTGGGACGGTAACCCGAACTGTGCCACCCAGGATGAGATGAGAGCCCTGGCTTATGCCTGCTATGACCACCTGGTGAAATGGTCGACCATCGTGAACAGGTAGCGGAACCCCTGGGCGTGGTCAAACCTTCGCTCCGTGAGCTTGAAGTGCTATGTATGCCGCTGCACCTTGGCTGATTGGCACTGCCACCCGCTGACCTGTTTCCGTAATCCATGTCACATGTATTTGCTGGCCATCAGCTGGACAGTGGTCCTGATGGATGGATGAGCCAGTCCGTAGATGGAGTTGAAAATCTGTCGTTTCCAAACCGCCGGGACGATGGGTCTGACCCGACCGGTGGCCACGTCGCAGAGGAGGGTGGTGTTACCTGTGCCGACTGGGATGTCCTGGAGCTGCAGCCCTGATATGGCAGTCCTGCATTGGAATGTCGCCTCATCTTTCTCCTGCGCCTCCACCAGTGTCATGAAATCCACTCCCCTTGATAGCGTGTGGATACTTTGCCTGGACAGTGCATCAGCCACCACATTGTCCTTGCTGGAGATGGGCCTTACATCTGTGATGTACTCCGAGATGCAAGGCAGGTGTTATTGCTGCGGGCCGACCAGGGGTTCAAGATCTTAGCCAAGACAAAAATCAGGAGCTTGTGATCTGCAAAAGCTGTGAAGGACCTGCCCTCTAGGAAATACCTGAAGTGGCGATGGCTAAGTACAGCGCCAGTAGCTTTCCGTCAAAAGCACTGTACTTGAGCTCTGGAAACCACAGATGTTTGCTGAACAAAGCCAGCAGCTGCCAACTTGGGCTGTCTGACTGCCATACGATGCTGAGCTCCTCCAACCTCCTGAATTCCTCCTTTGCCAGCAGGAGCTTCTTCAGAGGAAGGAGTCTTGCCCTTGTGTGGAGTGGTGGGCCCTGGGTCAGGATGTGGTGCTGTACTCCATGTCAGGGCATCACCGTGGTGAATTGCAGGGTGAGCACTGCAGGGAACTTGGCCAGGACCCTCGTGTACTCCTTCTTTGATCTCTATATGAAATTCAGATGGAGTGCTGGGAGCCTGGCGTCTCTGAAGGGAAATGTTCGAAAAGTCTCGGCATGGACCAATCTCCTTCCATTGAGGTCCACTAGCAGGCTGTGGGTGTGCAGGAAATAGCTGTTCCAATGCAGCCAGCGTGAAGACCCATGAGAAGAGGTTGCCTCCCAAATGCAGTTGGACCTGGTTCACGAGGGAAGCCTGTCCCCAAGCCCATCCAGGTGGAGCACATGACCCAGAACTGACCCTTGTTTGGCCTCTGCAGTGGCGGGTGGCGTGGATCCCTGCGAATGAAAACATATTCACAGTCCTGTAGGTCTTTGGTCCTGTTGGTCCTGGCGTGTCTTTGCCTGGCAGGTGGAGTCAGGGCTAGGTTGCCGACTGTTTCCTTCAGTTTGCAGAGGACAGCTGCCGTACCGTCCTGTCTGCCTGGAGATGGTATAAATTTCCCCGGGACCACCAGTGGAGCTCCATAGATGAGTTCGGCTGAAGATGTCCTCCTTGGTTTCTGTACAGATACCCAACAGTGCCCATGGTAGCTCATCTACCCAGTTAGGTCCTTGAAATCTGGTCATGAGCGCAGCCTTGAGGTCCCAGTGGAAGTATTTCACCAGCCCATTTGACTATGGTTGATAGGCCATTGTGTGATGTAGCTGGGCCTCCCACGGGGTGGCGAGGTCAGACCACAGGCTGGAGGTGAACTGGGCCCTCTGTCCGATGTAATGTGGGACGGTAACCCAAACTGTGCCACCCAGAAGATGAGAGCCCTGGCAAACGAGATTGTGGATGTGTTCGCCAGCGGGAATGCTTCCAGCCACCTGGTGAAATGGTTGACCATCATGAATAGGTAGTGGAACCCCTAGGATACTGGTAAGGGTACTAATATGTCCATGTAGTTGTGGTCAATCATTTGCTCCATGGACTTGAAATGCAGTGGTGAGGTCTTGGTATGTCGCTGCACTATGGCTCTTTGGCACTGCGTGCATGCCTTTGCCCACATGCCTTTGCCCACCTACTGACTTGTTTCTGTTATCCGTGCCACACTCATTTGCTGGCCATCAGCCAGACCCTGGTCCTGATGGATGGATGAGTCAGTCCGTGGATGGAATTGAAAACCCACAGTCTCCAAGCTGCCAGGACGATTGGTCTTAACATGGTCGGTGGTCACATCACATGTTACCTGTGCTGACTGGGATGTCCTGGAGCTGCAACCCCAATATGGCTGTCCTGTATTACAGCCTCTCCTTGTCGTCTTGCTGCGCCTTTGCTAGCACCATAAAATCCACTCCTCTTGAGAGCGTGTGGATACTCTGTCTGGACAGTGCATTGGCCACCACTTTGTCCTTGCCGGAGACACGTCTTACATCTGTGGTGTACTCAGAGATGCAAGACAGGTGACGTTTCTGGCAGGCTGACCAGGGGTCCAAGATCTTGGACAAGGAGAAAGTCAAGGGCTTGTGTTCTTGCCGGTTCCTGCTCACCACGAGGATGTCGCCTAAGTAGACGAAGGTGCCATCCAGGTCTCGGCCCACAGCGTCCATTAGCTACTGGAAAGTATGTGCAGCATTTTTCAACCTGAATGGCATTCGCAGGAATTTGAACCAGCCAAAAGGCGTGATGATAGCAGCCTTGGGGATATCATCGGGGTGAACAGGGATGATACCCCTGCATGAGGTCCACTTTGGAAAAGATCTTTGCCCCATACAGGTTAGCTGCAAAGCCCTAGATGTGCGGCACGGGGGTAACGATCTGGTGCTGTCGCCTCGTTGCTGCATAGATTCCAAACCCCAGTGGCCCTGAGCACCATATGCAGGGGAGAAGCCTATGGGCTGTCTGACCGCCATATGATGCCAGTTTCTTGAATTCCTCCTTTGCCAGCTGGAGCTTCTCCGGAGGGAGGAGTCTTGCTCGTTGTGGAGCGGCGGGGTCTGGGTAAGGATATGGCGCTGTACCCCGTGCTGGAGCATCACCATGGTGAATTGGGGTGAGCATTGTTGGGAACTCAGCCAGGACTTTGGCAAACTTGTCAGTGGATCACTGCACTGAGTCCAGGTGGAGTGCTAGAAGCTTTACATTTTTGAGGGGGAAGGTTTGGAAAGTCTTTGCATGGACCAGCCTCCAGCCTTTGAGGTCCAGAAGTAGGCAATGGGCACGCAGGAAAATATGCCTCAAGCAGCAGTTGTACCACTGCGGCTAGTATGAACACCCTCGAGAAAAGGCTGCCTCCCAACTGCAGTTAGACTTTGCGTGTACCGTAGGTCCAGATGGAGCTGTTGTAGGCAGCCCTCAGCTTGGGGCCAGACTATCTGTTCCTGGTGTCCTGTCCTGACGGGGGCAGGATGCTGACCTCTATTCCTGTGTCCACGAGGAATTGCCACAGATATCAAGCACTCTCTTTTCTGCTTCCACAGGATGTCCACTAGTGCTGTGACTTTCTGGGGATCGCTGAAGTCGGCGTCTGCCAGGTGCAGTTGGACGTCCTTGGGCAGTTGCCCCAGGAATGCCTTCTCAAACATGATGCAGGGGTCGTGTTTTCCCAGGATGGCCGGCATCTTGCTCATGAGGGCTGACGAGAGTCTGTCCCCTAGGCTGTCCAGGTGGAGCAGGCGTGCCCCTCACTCATGCCTTGAGAGCCCGAAGGTCTCGATGAGCAAGTCCTTGAAAGTGGTGTGTGCACCTTCCAAGGGGGGCTCTTGGATGAAGTTGGCCACCTGGCTCGCTGTGTCCTGGTCCAGGGCACTCAGTTAAACTCTGCTGTGATCTGCCGGATCTGAAACTGTGCCTCAGCCTGATCAAATTATGCAGGTGGCTGATTAGTCCAGAAGGTCAGCAACTTGAGAGCAACTGCATGGACTGCTGCTGGCTCAGTCATCATTGGGTTTAGATCCCCTCTAAACCATTGGGGTCACCAATTGTAGCCGTGCACTACTTGCTAAGCTCACGAGCATAGTCAGGTTAAGCTCTCTGATTTTATTGGGGGTCAAGCCCATCTTTTATACCCCTCGTGTTCCCGCTGTTTGCCCCCCATTACTGACTTAACGACCCGTATAACAAAAGTGGGTTTCCCGCGTGCAGGTACCTTCTTGCATGAAAATACCTTCTTCCCCACACGCTGTCCCTGTCTATTGGGCAAGCAACAGGGGCCAGTGCCATTTTAGGGTCACTGGCCCTGAAGCTGCCCTTGCCGTTCATCCGCTGGTTCAGTTCCTAGGGCCAGTGCCACTGCACGGTCTGCTGACTTTTGGGTGCGCTCGTCACACGGAGCGCTAGTTTGATCGCTGCAGCGCCATACCACCATAGTTTATTGATAGTATGAACAAATGAAACAATTTAGATCCTAACTCTTTATCAGTGTCTTTCAAGCTGGGTGCCTACTTCTTTTTATCATTTCAGTTCTTGTTTTCATTGCTCCTTCTTCCCAGTATTAATATCTATTTGGTTGTCGTTTTGCAAATATTCATTGGTAAGCCACAATATTTTTTACTATGTCAGTCATGAGCCCAATTAGTGTTACAACTGAATGGATGAATGAGATTCCCGTTACAAATTAATTATGCCCCAGCCTTATTGGGTTGATTCAAGCCTTCAAAAATTAAAATTTGTCAAAAACCATTCTTCGAAAAAAAATACAAGTTCAATTGGAGAGGAAAAGTGAAGTGAATGATTGGGGGGGGAAAAAATACTGTTTTCAGGGTGCCAAATTCATGCCTGCATTTTTATTATACTTATTGAAATCTAGGCACAGAAATTTATAATGGAAAATATAGAGATGGAACAAAGAGGCAGCAGGAACTCAATTTTCAGATACCTTCATGCCATTTACATTTTCATTCATCAGAAAAAGAAAACCATACATTACCTGAATGGCATGGCCCGATAAAAAACATTCAGTGGTTTTTGGCCTGCTGTATATTTGCTAATTGCAAGTGGTAGCAATATTTGCAGTGGAACCATGGGTACTGCGAGTAAAGCCAACTGCTCTTTAGGTACACCCATTTCAATCAACTTCAGTCCAGTCACTACATCAACGGCTGAGAAACCAATCTGTAAATATATGTTAACATAATTCCCAGTTAATCATAATGTATTAGTGTTACAAAACAGAAAAAATATTTAGAACCTCCAGCATAACATTGATTTTTATATAGATTGTATTAAAGATCCTTCACATTCTGGAGGTGCATCATGACATGTGAATATAATTTAACCTTGAAGGGATCTTCCAAGTATGAAGTGATTCTAATTCCAGAAACCACCCAGTTTCATCTCTTACTGGCACAACAGCATATCAGAGGTAAAATTAATACAGTCAGTCAGAAACAAATCAGCCAATGGAGTTCTTAAAGTCAACACCAAATTTTTCACAGCATCAGATTACAGGCAAGGAAATTTCTAACTGATTTATAAGTATGAACTTCCCATTGTTGATTATGCATGTTGAAAACTACTTGCGAAAAATACCATAGATAACAAAGGTACAAAACAAACTCTGGGAAGGGCTCTCAGCTCAGTAATATCAACACTTTGTTCACCAAGTTCCAAAGGATATTGCGGCCAGCTTCTGATAAGTAAATGAATAGAAAATCAATACAAGGAAAAGAATTTCCATTACCCTCTCTTCAGTAGTCTACCTGTCCAGTTAGCATTTCTAAGAGTCTTTAGGAAGTCCAATCTTAACTGTAAGAGTGGGAAAGGCGTGCTAGAATCAGTCATCAAGAACACCTCCAATGATTATCCAACCCGGGAGCTACAACAAAGGATTACAGACCAATGAGAACAATACTTGAAGCTCTGTAATTCGACAAGTGGTCAAATCCAAGTTTCTGGTCCTACCCACTTCCAGATCCAAATGGTACTATACATTTTAGGTAATTAAGATGATACCAGAAACACCAGTTGCTTTAACAATGCTAAATGCAGGTCAAAAGGCAAAAAGCCTTCTTCTGAACTTCCTCCAGAGACCAGTCTTTTGCTAATTTGATTCCATCCATCAGATATCAAGAAATAACAGAACATAGTGAATACAGAAATACCGAGTCCTGGGAACATCCCAACTGTAATACTCATTAGTTGCCCCTCAGATTCAGCTACACAATCAATCTGCTTCAGTAAAGTTGTGGCATTTAAACTTCAGGTCTCAAATTTTGTTGAAAATTGATGAACTTGATTGTTCAGTGCAATTTAAGTAATGTACATTAAACTAAAAGACAGTAGTAACCCAAATAGTATTAATTTTTAATACAAGCATCTAAAAATTGCATTATTTGTGAGCTTTTAGGGAAGCTCTATAAAAAAATCAAGCTATTTTCTTCAGGTGGAAGGGCAAATCTTCCAACCATTGATTTAGAAAAATTCTAGAAACTGACCACAATGCAACAATGTTAATTGCAAATGTAGAAGTTTGTATTTATAGGCTATCTAGAAATATCAATTATGAGAAAACCAGCTCAGATTTTCCTCTATAACAGAAATAAAGTCACAGACTTCCAGAGAATAGGACTAGGAGGGAGACAAGTTTTGAGCCAAGGAACATTCCCAAATCATCTCAAAGTAATCAGAGTACCCCTGGGCTCCAGAATCCATAATGTCTTACATAATGTCTTTAACACAAAGTCGCTAAACACCTTGCCGACTGATTCCACTACTTATCAAATGGGCTGCCATTCCCAAATCGGCTTCCCGCTCAAGCGCAGCTGATTTGACACTACTTGTCCAACGTGATCTAGTTATAGCTGTCAAAAGCTACAAGATGCACATAGACACAATGAAAGTGCCAAGGAGACCTAGGCTTCATAGAACCACCCTAGCAGCTTCCCTTCCTATTGTTGGTATCAAAGGCTTTCTGTTTAGGGTGAAACTGGTATTTGCAAGTCCTAATGAATGACTGAAACTGAGGCAGATGGAGCACGGAAATCACTGTATATTGGGGAAAGTTTTCCAGACTGCTTCTAATTTTATATGCCACACATTCATACATTTAATTATAGCATATACATGTAAAAAGCCAGTCGATGTCAACTATATCCCCATCTTTGGAAACGTGCAAATACCAACTGTAATGCCTTAACATTTTTATATTTTTTGGCATGTGTAATGAACATTAAGATATCCCTAATTGACCTATACAAAAGAAAAAACAAATAGGACAGCAATTTATAAAACATCTTTATCAGTGAAATTAAAAATACAGCTGTATATGGCAGGTTTAAGTTCTATATTAGAAGCCATAAGCTAAAAGCAAATCAGAAACAACTGATAAAAGGCATCATATATTGATAGATTTAAAAAAAAATACACCTTAGTGTTTCCAAATTAAGGTAAAAATATTTAAGGTCACTTAGCTTACTTTTGATGTTAGTAGAAGGATGCAGAAATTTAAGATAGCAGGCATCCTTATTATACAAATGAGTGACTTGTAGGTTTCCTTGATTCCTTGCTGAGCAACGTGTTGCAATGATGCATGTCTCAGGTTTTCCTTTTTTAGAACCATAACCAAAGTTGTTGTCACCACGAAAATTATTCCCCAGTAAAATAGAAAATCTGAAAGTAGAGAATTTAAATATAGAAGTGAAAGATCCAGAACTTTTTCCAAAGTAGACGGTTGCAATACTATAGAAAATAACATGATCATATTTACATTTAAAACTAAGTAGGTAGGTCCTGTAATACTACATGAAGGACATCTACAGAACCACCATACAACATGCATATCTTCAAAACAGCTTGCTTTCAGTTCAGATCTTAAGAAAAAGAAGTCTCTTAATTTAAAAACAACTTCAGGATTGAGATGATACAATGTTACTTGATAGAATGAATAGAAAAGTGCTGATGCATGATTTTAAAAAAAGGCAAATAATAGACGTAGCAGAGAAAGACTATGCTTTTGGAAAGGCAGAGGTCATTGAAGTTTGGTTTGGATTACACCAAAGAAGGGTTGGCTGATGCATGGCCGGTCCAAGGCCCTTTTCTGTGTTGTAAACTCTCATGGTTCCATCAGTACAAACTCAAACTCCAGATTAAAGCTCAAGCAGGGAGAGCAATGTGATGAAATAAAATTATACCATTTTTAAAGTAAGCCTTATAACATTATATTCTGTTGAATTATACAAAATAGCTGCAGACTCCTTACATGAAAAAAAAAGCACGAGATATTATTTGATCCCTCAAGGCCATAATATTCTTCAAAAAGATAGCCGACAGATCAAGTCCATCAACGTGATCCTTCGTTGCTGCTGCTCTCCGACAGCAGTGTTCTCTGCAAATGTTCTCAATGGTGGGGAGGGTTTTGAGTCCACTACCTTTTGCAGGGCTTTACATTCAGGGGTATTGATGTCCCCATACCAGACTGTGATGCAGCTGGAGAGCACACTTTCCACTACACGTCTGCAGAAATTTGCCAGGGTTTTCAATGTCATATCAAACTCTGCAAACTCCTGAGGAAGTAAAGGTGCTGAAGTGCTTCTTCACAATGCTATTAGTGTGTCGAGCTCAGGAAAGATCCTCCAAGATAGTGACTCCCAAAAACAAATTTACTCAGCCTCTCCACCTCTGATCACCAAACGATTACTGGTTTATACATCTCTGGTTTTCCATTCCAACTGTCAAAACTGATGTGCTTCAACACCAGCCTTTCAAAACACCATCACTGTTCATGTGATGTCAGTGGTTGATGGTCATTTAGGCAAGTTACCACACTCTTCTTGGGCACTGGTAGCATTGACACCTGCCAGAGTGAGATGTTGAAGATATCCATGAATACATTGGTAAGTTAGTCAGCACAGATATTAAATTCTCGGCCAGCTTCTCTGGTCAGAGTGAACGCTTTCCTCAAATTCACTCTCTTGAAGGCAGCCTATAGGTCATCCTCAGATATGGACAGGAGTGGATAATCGGGGACAAAAGGGTGTGCAGTGGTAGTTCTTTCCTGTTCTTGTGGTTGAATTGGGTGGAGAAGGCATTGAGTTAATCTGGAAGTGAAGATTTGCATTCTCCTACTGCACCAAATTTGGGTTTATTGCAGGTTATGTAATTTAGGCTCTGCCAAAGCTGTCAGGTATCCTTTATTGTTTCCCTATATTCCCAAATAGGTTTGTAAAGGTCTTATCACCAGGTTTAAAGTTAACAGGTAATCAGCTACCATTTGCAAAAGAGTGTTCCAAGCTTCTATCACCTTTATCTATACATAATAGATTTCCCAATTTCATATTGATAGCCCCAAGATTCTTCAGTTAGGAATTAATCCATATGTATTTTCTTATCAACTACAGTTTTATCTTCAATTGATATGTTAGGAGTGTCTTGCCTTTGAAAATTTAAATAACCCTCAGGACATTTTTGCTTATTGATCATCAGTTTTACCCAATTATGAAGGATTATATAACACTAGAACATGTTTTGTTAATCCACTGAATATATTCATTCATATACAAAAAGTGGATGACAAACAGCCAAACTTTAATGCCAGAGGGTGTGAGACTGGTCCCGAAGTCATGCAATGGAAGACTATAGCCCTTTCATACCACCAAGTACAAGTGGGTTGAACCAGCCAAATTAGTTTGTCTGGAGCAGATAAACTGGCGGTGTGAAAGATTCCAACCAGGGTCCGACTCTTGGTAGAGGCAAGTGTCAGAACCCGGCTGAGTTAACTTGTTAATCACTCTGTGGCGATGTGAATGGTCTACTCGAATTACTGATTACCATTAGGGCCTGCGTGCTTGCGTCAGTCTTTCAGACCGCAGCTAGCAGTAATGTCCTGGCTAACCGCACTGTGAAAGAACTGTGCAGTCAGTGTGGCTGGGGGGCTGTCAGCGCATACCTGTGCTTTTAATACCCAATACAATATAATGCTAGTAAATTGTTGTTATACTCGATTGTTTAGGGAACAATGACATGCTGATCTGTGGGTTTGTCCTACTACTAAAGCCCATTGTGGTAATTTTCCCCACTGTCTATTATACTTTGAGCACATATTAAATTGGGCACATTTTTTCCCCCACGGTTTATTATACATCGAGTGCGCATGAGCTTTATTCTGCTACGATTTCACTGCCCTGCAAGTATGTAATCCGTAACTTGTGATGTCACTGCTGGAGGTGGGACCTCCCCCCCCCGCTTAAAATGCCAAGTTCTGGATGAACCAGATAAATAATGGTGCAGTGGGAAAGGCTCCCCGGGTGCAGTGGGCCTCGGAGGGTTGGTGGCTTGAAAGGGGCTAATTGTTGCATTTCGCCTCTTCGTATAAGCCACGAAAAGTCATTTAATTTCCTCGCTTTGATTCTTGTCTCAGCAGTTTTGGGAATTCAGTGCAAGAGAGGGAATACATTATTCAGTGTTTGAAAAGACATCAGTCACTGAACCAAAAATGATCTAAAATGTAATTTAAAAAAAAATTAAAACTCAAGAAGATATGCATGTGAATTTCTGGGAGACATTCACTATGGTTTATCATTGAAGCCCAACATCTGGAGTTAAATAAAGATCATGCAAATGAAATTATTGAGCTAATGAGGAAAATGGCTGAACTGCAAAAGACAAAGAAAAATCGGCAAACATTCGTATTAGCAATGTTATGAGTCAGAATGCAATAATACTTTTAGCATTAATGCCTCCCAGTATTGATAAACAAGAACATTGAACTGCAAATAATTATCACTTTACCTGCTAGTGTAACAATTCCAAATGGTTGAGGTTGGGTGCGTACATACTTGTTGCAGAATTCTGCTGATTCCAGTGCCAAAAAGAGTACATTCCCCAGAAAGTACCCTGCTGTCTGTCCAACTGAATTGCAAGTAGATGCAAGTCCCACATTTTCCTTTGACAACATTGTTAATGCCCAACCATCTACAGCTATATCCTGTGTTGCAGCCAGGAATCCAAACATAAAAAATACAGCTGTAATTTTAATAATATCAGGGCTCGTATGTTCATCACTTTTCAGTAATTCATCCACTTTAAATGACAGAAAAAACATAAAAATCCCCAGAAAATATTGAGTTGGCACGAGCCACGATTTTCTCCGTCCAAAACTTGGAAAATAAACAGCATCCACTAAAGGTGCCCATAGCAGTTTCAGACTGAAAGGCCAAAATACAAAGCTGTAAATAGCTTGGTCTGAATAACTAACATTTTTGCTCTGCAATATTAGTGGGATACTTCCAGCCACACCAAGTGGAATTCCCTGCAAGACATAGAGGAACAGGAGTAATAAAATGTTATTGAGATCACTTTTAAGAACAGTGTTATGATTACGTTTGAATAATCCATTGTCAATGTTTTTCAAAGAGTCCGCTTTATCATCAATTTCCAAACTAGCTTCATAGTTGTACACAGCATTTTGCATGCCCGAAGCTGCATCCAGATTTTGAACACGGTGTCTACTGCGTTCTTTGGTTTTATCTGATGACGACATGTCAGATCCAAATACCAGAGTTCTTCAATCAAAATACATTGGTTGGAGTCTAAAAGCAATAGAAAAGATTGGACTGATAATTTCCAGATATTAAATGCTAATATAAAAGCCATTTTTTTCTAAAAGTACTTTCCTAGGTTACAAGTATACTACCAAAAACATCCAATTTTTAAAAAAATTCAAAATTGCTCAATTGAAATTCTTCCATCAAGCATTTTACATGCACTTTTGCTTTGAAAGGGATAACAATAAAGAACCTCAAGCCCCCACAATTCCTGGCAATTCTGTCCTCCCAGTTTATGAGACTGACATGAACAGAACCTTCAGGAGGGCGAATCTTCAGAAAACATTCGGACCAGGGGGTGTACCTCCCCGCATCCTTTCAACCTGTTTGAACAAATTAGCTGTTTTTTGTTGTCATTTTCAGCCTCTCGCTACAATGGACAAAGGTCCCCACCTGCTTATAAAAAACACTCATTATTCCAGTGCCCAAGTAGTTCAAGGTGACATCCCTCAACAACCATTAGCTGGTGGCACTGACACCTGTCGAGATGAAATACGTTGAGAGGTTGGTTATGGAGCAAAAAGACCATGGACCCACTTCAATTTGTTTATCATTCCAACTCAATGGCAGACACCATCTCACTTGCCCACCACTCTGCAATAGATCACCTGCACCACAAGATCTTTTTTTTTAATTTTTTATTTTTCACACCATAAATCACATTAGCCATGATATGCACTATTTCTTTTTCACACATATACAGTGACTTTTTCTCCCCCCCCCCACTTTCCTCCCAAACCCCCCCCCCCTCATCCATTTTAGGTATACAATCTAGGTTGCATTAAGCCAGTCAGACAATGTTGTCATTCAACAAAATTACACCAGAAATTCTACTGAGTCCATTCTTTTCTTTCCTTCTCCTTCCATCAACTTAGGTAATGTTTGTCCCCGGTAGGTTTTCCCTATTGTATTTAATGTAAGGCTCCTATACTTGTTCGAATATTTCAATATTATTTTTTAACCTATATGTTATTTTTTCTAATGGAATACATTTATTCATTTAAATTTAGTAGTTTCTTCCTTTTAATTTGGTTATGTATTCCATTAATATTTAAAGACATATAGTTCAGCGTAGCCCTTTTATATTTTGTTTATCTTCTCTTTCCGTTTTTCCATCATTACCTTTCCTCCTTTTCCATTTCTGTTTTCTTCTTTTCAACTCTTTATAAGACAACATTCCTACAACATCCAACATTTTCCTTATTCTCCTATTTCTATCTTATTTATCCCCAATCTCCACTTCACCTCCTGAGTTGTCCTTTATCCCTTGTCGGACAACCACATCTCCCCTCTCCATTTGGATTTGCGAATCCACTCGCAAGCGTCAACTGATTTTGCAGTGACCGCTATTTCCCCCCACCCCGCCCCCCCAGAAAAGATTTCACTTTTCATATGTCACAAAGGTCACTCTTTTAATTCCCTCCTTATTCTCTCTATTCCATTGCCTTCCCTTATTAATTCTTGTCTATACTATCTATATTTTCCTCTAAGTACAGATACATTCACGTATGCACATTGTCTCTATTCACTCTTATACCTCTTTACCCGCATACATATCAATCGTGATCATTTTTACTCTCATTACCCGTCTTCATCCCTCAGTCTATTTTTGTCTTTACCCACATACATATCAATCGTGATCATTTTAACTCTCATTACCCGTCTTCCTCCCTCAGTCTATTTTTGTAATTGTTCTGCAAATTTTCGTGCTTCTTCTGGATCCGAGAATAGTCTGTTTTGTTGTCCTGGAATAAATATTTTCAATACCGCTGGATGCTTTAGTATAGATTTATACCCTTTCTTCCATAAAATCGCCTTTGCTGTATTGAACTCTTTTCTCTTCTTTAGGAGTTCAAAACTTATATCTGGATAAATGAAGATTTTTTGCCCTTTATACTCCAGTGGTTTGTTGCCCTCTCTTACTTTTTCCATTGTCTTCTCCAGTACCTTTTCTCTTGTAGTATATCTTAGGAATTTTACTACAATAGATCTTGGTTTTTGTTGTGGTTGTGGTTTAGAGGCCAATACTCTTTGTGCCCTTTCTATTTCCATTTCTTGCTGTAGTTCTGGACATCCTAGGGTCTTAGGGATCCACTCTTTTATAAACTCCTTCATATTCTTGCCTTCTTCATCTTCCTTAAGGCCCACTATCTTTATGTTATTTCTTCTGTTATGGTTTTCCATTGTATCTATTTTTTCAGCTAGTAGTTCTTGTGTCTCTTTAGTTTTTTTATTAGATTTCTCCAATTTCTTTTTTAAGTCTTCTACCTCCATTTCTGCTGCTACTGCCCGCTCTTCCATCTTGTCCATTTTCTTTCCCATTTCTGTTAAGGTCATCTCCATTTTATTTATTTTCTCTTCTGTGTTGTTTATTCTTTTTCTTAAATCCTTAAATTCCTGTGTTTGCCATTCTTTAAATGACTCCATGTATCCTTTAATAAGAGCAAGTATATCCTTTACCTTGCCTTTCTTTTCTTCTTCTATTTCACTGTACTCTTCCTCTTCTTCTTCCTCTGGGTTGGCCATCTGTTGTTTCTTTGGTGCCCTTTCCTCCTCTTCTTTCTTGTTTCTATTGTCTTCTGTGGTCTCTTCTTGCTGCAGGTGTTCTGCAGCTGTCGTTGCCGGCTGTGGAGATCGACTCCCCAGCTGGTCCCCCCTCCCGTCGGTGTGTTTTATTTTCATTCGCATCGCGCATGCGCGAAGTATCGCGCATGCGCGGTTGCGCACTTTTACTCGGCTCTGCGAGCCATTTTTGTAGTCCATTATTTACCGACCTGAGGGAGCGGGTTTCTCTCTCCACAGCGGGCCTCTTCGGACAGGTAAGGCCTTTTTCCTCCTTTGTCTTCTCTTCTTCTCTTCCTCTCTTCTTACCGTTGCTTTCGATTTTTCTTTTTTTGTCGCCATCTTCTTTCCACCTTTATACTCACTTTTCTGTAACTTTTATTTCTGTGCCTTTGTGTTTTCTTTTGTTTTTCCCGACTTTTCTGGAGAGGGCTGGAGTTCACCGTCCGGCCACTACTCCATCACGTGACTCCTCTCCACCACAAGATCTTCCATGTCAGACCGTTGCTTATGGATTACAGCACACACCATCATACAAGCAAAATATACAACCAAACAAAGGGATCTGGCACTCTGTGCGTCTCTCTGCATCTGGATTTTTGACTTCTTGATTGATAGACCCCAATCAATGCAATTGGCAACATCCTCCTGGCTGACAATCAACACAGGCACCTCAAGGCTGCCTGCATTGTGCCCTGTCCAAAGCCAAGTTCCATTCCAAAACGATCTATAAATTTGCCACTAACACCATCATGGACAGAAGAATAAAGTGAAACAAGGAAGAGATCAAAAATCTGGTTGGGTGGTGCCAAGCCAGCAATCTTGTTCTCAACTTCAGCAAGACCAAGGAGCTTATTGTGGATTTTAGGAACAGGAGGCCAAGGGACGACACACCTGTCTGCACTGATGGGACGAGGTGGAGCGAGTTAGTGCCTTCAAGTTCCTGGGAGTCCATATAAATCAAAAGATCTCTGGAGCCAGGTACCAAGGAACTGTCACAAGCCTGCAGCAAATGTCTGTGCAATGGTGTACAATAATAAACATCATGATTCTCTGATCAAATAGATAGCCACCAATATCGTAGAGTGAAATCAGTTTAAAGTATTTCTTGTGCAGCAAAGCAGTTACTTCGAAATGCAATGACTACGGAAAATGCCGTAATTTGCTGACTTGTTTCATGCAAAAAGAAGTGTTGTAACATGCTCAAGATTATCCTATTCAAAAGTATTCTGACCGCGTTGATGACACAATCGGCTTATTAGCGACACAACCAACCCCTCAAGTGACCGCGGCTCGTCCTCCAGCCAGGAGGCCCTCGCCAGTGGCTCAGATAGCGGGCCCTAGTCAAATGCAAAGTACGTCCTCGTTACTTGCTCTGCGCCGAGGGACGCGTGGACTTTTACAGCGCTCACACACACCAACGTCAAAGCGAACACCTCTGAGTAGGAGCCGCAATGTCGGCTCCCCTTCGCCTTGCCAGCCCCAAGCACCCCGACCGCGAGGCCGGAAATCCCCCCCTGGTCTCCGTGGGGCCACCTGCTCTGGACGCACTCCGCCCAAGGCCCCAAGCACAGGACGCCGCTGGGCAAGCGGCCCGAGGCTTGAAGCACACCGTCCTCTCCTCACCTCATGCGCCTGCCCGGCCCGGCCGGTCCCTCCCACTGGACGCCAGTGACGTGGCCGATTCTGAGGGGTTGAGCGCCACGCCGCGTCACCATGGAGACACGTGGCCTCCTCCCCAGCCACTCCAACACCATTTTGTGACTATTATGGCCCTGAGTGAGCGCTGCGTTTTGGTTGTGCCCAGCAGCGTGGTCAACATCGGTCACCTTCATGTCCTTGCCATGTCGTCGAGATTACTCGTGTGCGAACAACTTACCGAGTTTGCTTTTCTTCCCGTTTCAAAATGAATTCATTGCGATTTAACTTAACTCTTCGGATTTATAGTTACCTTCTATTTATCTTGGAAGGAAGCGAATGCTCATGGTGAGTCAGCAGATTTAGAAATTGTATCACGCCATGTAACGAATTGCATTGGGGTCAGCCCGCCGACCTTGGAGCACTGGGGTGGGTTGCAGAATTGACTTGGGGACACTTACTGGATGGAGAAGACCCTAGAGTGAGGACCCATGAATGGCAAAGTCATTGTGAATACTCGCTAAGAATGCTCCTTTGAAAAAAAAACCATCGTGGGAATCTTTTATCTCCCCCCCCCCCCCCCTCCCTGTAAAATGAAAGGTGGCCCTCTAATCGGAATGGTTCAAAGGAATGGTCAAGCCCCATTCCAGAGTTTGACGACACTGCTGCTTCTCTGTCATTCTGAGTGAGACATTGTTAGATTGCTTATCTTTTTATTGACACCAAGGAACCATTGTCACAATGTAGTGTTTGAAACTGAGCGAAGAAGTTTATCAAATGCCCTAAGCAATATTTATGTTAATTAGTGCCTCCACAAAACAGATTATCAAAGTTCAAATTTATCGTCAGAGTATATGCAACCCTGAGATTCTTTTTCCACTTATTGATCATGTCAATTACTCAAGATCACACACTAATGGTATTGTGAAGAAGGCTCATCAACACCTCTATTTCCTCAGGAATTTGTGGAGGTTTGGTATGATATCGAAAACCCTGGCAAATTTCTACAGATGTGTTGCGGACTGTGTGCTGACCAGCTGCATCACAGTCTGGTATGGGGACACCAATACCATGAGCGTAAAGCCCTCCAAAAGGTAGTGGACACACCCCAGGACGTCAAAGGCAAACCCTTTCCCACCATTGAGAACATCAACAGGGAATACTACCGTCAGAGAGCAGCAGCAATCATCAATTGCATCGGAAGACAGCAAATGCTCCACCACTTTTTAAGAAGGGGTGTAGCCATTAAGGATGAAATAATGAGACATTTAGAACAAAAGGGTTTCATCAAGCAAATGCAAGATAGATTCAGAAAGGGCAGGTCTTATTTGATATACTTGCTGGAGTTCTTTGAGGATATAATGCATGCAGTTGATAGAGGGGAACAGGTGGATGTTGTATATTTAGATTTCCAGAAGGCGTATGATAAGGTGCCGCACAAGAGACTTATTAATAAAATATAGATGAATGGAGTCGCGGGAAGTATGGTTAACTGACAGAAGGCAGAGAGTCGGGATAAATGGGTGTTTTTCTAATTGCCAGAAAGTGGTGAGTGGGGTGCCGCAGGGGTCGGAGCTAGGAGCTAGGCCTGCAGCTGTTCACCATTTGAGACAGAATGTAGTGTAGCCAAGTTTGCAGATGATTCTAAATTGAGAGGAAAAGCAAATTGTACAGAGGATGTGGAGAGGCTGCAGAAGGATATAGTTCAGTTAGGTGAGTGGGCAAAGGTCTGGCGGTTGGAGGACAATGTTAGTAAATGCTAGGTCATCCAATTTGGTAGGAAGAATAGAAGAGTAGATTATTATTTAAATGGTGACAAACTGCAGCATGCTGTAGTGGAGAAGGACTTAAGAGTGCTTGTGCATGAATGGTAAAAAGTTGGGTTGCAGGTACAACAAGTTATTAAGAAGGCAAATAGAAGGTTGGCCTTCATTTTGGAGTAATTCAAGAGCAGGGAGCTCATGCTCCAACTGTACAAGGTACTGGTGAGGCCGCACCTGGAGTACTGTGTGAAGTTCTGGTCTCCATACTTGAGGAAGAATATACTGGCCTTGGAAGCAGTCCAGAGGAGGTTCACCAGGTTGATCCTGAAGATGAGGGGGATGACCTACTAAATTGCATGGGATTATACTCAATTGAATTCAGAAGAATGAAAGGAGATCTTATAGAAGCATATAAAATTATGAAAGGGAAAATAAGATAGTGGTAGGAAAATTGTTTTCACTGGTAAGTGAGACCAGAACTAGAGGACACAGCCTCAAGATTCAGGGGAGTAGATAGAGATGAGGATAAACTGTTTTTCCCAGAGATTAGTAAAACTATGGAATTCTCTGCCCAGGGAAGCAGTTGTGGCTACTTCATTAAACATATTTAAGGTTTAGTTAGATTTTTACATCAAAAAGGAATATGGGGAACAGGCAGGTAGGTGAAGTTGAGTCAATGTATCAGATCAGCCATGAACTTATTGAATGTCAGAACAGGCTTGACAGGCCGGATGGCCTACTCCTGCTATTTCTTATGTTCTAAAGATCCACTCCACCCAGTACATGCTCTGTTCTTGCTGCTACCATCAGGAAAGAAGTATAGGTAACACATGATGCACCTCCAAGTTTAGGAATATTTGCTCCCACCCACCACCACCTTCAGACCCCTCAATAAAAAAACTCAAACTCTTTTTCACTTTTTTCCCCTCAGTATATCAAGGTTATTTACATTTGTTTATTTGTTTACATATGTACATTATGTACAGGTTTTTTTTCCACTAGCCCACAGGAAAAATGAATTTCAGGGTTGTATGTCATATCATGTATGTACTCTGACAATAAATCTGAATCTGAAAATGAGACCATAAATGAGTGTTATTTAGGAGTCGGATGGTGGAGGGGTATCAACTGTTCCTGAATGTGGTGGTATGAATCTTGTGGCACTGTGTCTCTTTACTGGTGGAAGTTATGAGAGCAGAGCATATCCTGGGTGCTGTGGTTTCTTGATGATAGTTGCTGCTGTCTGACGGCAGTGTTCCAAGGATATTTTCTCAATGAAAGTTTTGCCTATGATGGCTGTTTCTCCTTAGAGGTATTGGTGCCCCCATACCAGGCTGTGATGAAATCAGTCAGCACATTTTCCATGATACATCTGTGGAAGTTTTCCAAGGTTTCCAGTGTCATACTGAAGTTCCGCAAAGTCTTAAGGAAGTAGAGTTGTTGACATGCTTTCTTCCTGTTGAAATTAGTATATTGGGTCCAAGAAAGGTTGATCTCTGAGATGGTGACTCCCAGGAATTTAAATTTGCTCACCTTCTCCACTGCTCACCCCTCAACAATCATTGGATCGTACACCTCTGGTTTTACCTTCATAAAGTCTAGAATCAGGAAGTCTAGATCAAAATGGTGCCTGACAGCAGTGACTCTTTGTGAGCAGCTCTGATTGGAATAATTGAAAAACTACCACAAATACATCACATGTGAGACCAGAGGAATCAACACACGTGACCACTGATGCACCACCATGAGAAACGCATTCTGCCGCACTTCGGCAAGTCTGATCACCTGGCTGTACTTCTACTTCCGGTTTACAAGCAGAGACTGAGGACCACAGTACCAGTGGTGAAGATGGTACTTTACCAGTGGTAAAGTTGTGGTCGAGGGAGGTGGAAGAGCGTCTGGAGGACTGCTTTGAATCAGACTGGAATATATTGCAGAACTCATCCATAGACTTGAATGAATATGTAACTGTTGTCACTAACTTCATCAAGACCTGCATGGATGAGTGTGTGCCCAAGTATAAATACCGGGTGTACCCCAACCAAAAGCCCTGAATGAATCAGAGAATCCGCAACCTGCTGAGGGTGAAGACGAAGATGTTTAAGGCCGGGGATCAAGATCTTTACAAGAAGTCCAGGTGCGACCTGCGGACGGCCATCTCCGAAGCAAATTGGCAATTCTGGAGGAAACTATAGCAGGGAGTGCAGGCCATTACAGCCTACACACTATAGATGGGTGCGATGCTTCACTACCTTATGAACTGAACACTTTTTATACCCACTTTGTGAAGAAGAACTAAACAATGCCTACGAGAATCCCTGAAAAGGCTGAGGATCATGTGATATCTCTCTCTGAGGGTGACATCAGAAAATCATTCAAGAGGGTGAACCCCGCAAGGCATCAGGCCTTGTCGGTGCACCTGGCAAGGTACTGAAAATCTGTGCCAACCAACTAGTTGGAGTGTTCACGGACATTTTCAACCTGAGTCAGAGTTTCCCACCAGTTTCACAAGGGCATCAATCATCCTGGTACCCAAGAAGAGTACTGTGGGCTGCCTCAATGACTGCTGCCCAGTAGCACTAACTTCTACTGTGATGAAATGCTTCAAGAGGCTGGTCAAGGCCAGAATTAACACGTACCTAAGTAAAGATCTAGATCGACTGCAATTCGCCATCAATACAATTGCTCCACAGCAGACGCAAAATCATTGGCTCTCCACTCAATTCTGGGTCACCTTGAAAACAGCTATTCATTCATATGACTACAGCTCAGCCTTTAATACCATTATTCCCTCAGTACTGGTCAAGAAGCTACAAACTGTAGGCCTCTGTACTCCACTCTGCAACTGGATCCCTGACTTTCTCATTGGAAGAACAGTCAGTATGAATTGGAAACATTGTCTCCTCCCCCACCCCCCCCCGATCATCAACAAAGGCGCACCGCAAGGATGCATGCTTCCACCATTGCTCTACTTGTTATACACCCACGACTGTGTTGTCAGCAGAATCACAAATGGCAATGAGGAAGTGTTCGGAGAGAGAGAGAGATCAGCTCTTTGAATGATGTAATGACTGCAACATCGCACTCAACATCAGCAAAACCAAGGAGATACTTGTGGACTTCAGAAGGAAGTCAGGAGAACATGACCCAGTCATTATCGAGGGCTCAGTAGTGGAGAGGATCAAGAACTTCAAATTCCTGGGTGTCAACATCTCTGAGGATTGGAGCCTCCATGTTAATGCAATCACAAAGGCTTGCCAGCAGCTTTACTTTGTGAGGTATCTGAGGCACCGAAGACTCATAAACTTCTACAGGTGTACCATGGAGAGCATTCTGGGTTGTATCACTGCCTGGTGTGGTGGCACCAACTCAGGACAAGAATAAACTCCCGAGGTGGTTAATTTGGCTGCGACATTGCAGGCACTAGAGTTCAAGCCATCGAGGATATCTACCTGAAGTGATGTCTTAAAAAAGAAGCCTCAATCCTCAAAGACCACCACCACCCAGACCATGTCCTCTTCATTCCACTACCATCAGCAAAAAGGTCCAAGATCCTAAAGACAGGCACTCTGGCACAAGGACAGCTTCTTCCCTGCTGCCATCAGATTCCTGAATGATCAATGAACCAAAGACACTGCCTTACTTTTCATCCACTATTATTGTTATTATTATTTTATTTTTTTATAGTAATGTCATAAGATGGTTATAATATGTATGTTTGCGCTATGAAGCTGCTACAAAACACCGAATTTCATGACTTGTTCATGACAATAACTCCTGATTCTGAATCAGCTCCTTGGTGCATAACTGCTGTCATGCTATCCAGACACACTTCTGACCAGCAGCGCTCGTGGATTGTTGTGCCCAAGTCCAATTCCCACCTTTCCCTCGGCCTATGTAAGCTTGGCTTTGGACCCTCACTTTGGAATTTGAAATACATTATTGAGATAAACTTGCGCACATTCACCCTTTGAATTAGAATCTTCATGTCACTACATATCGGCAGGGTCATAGATGGTCCCAATTTGTCACTTTTTTAAAAAAAAAGGTTTGAGTTGCAGATAGACAAATCATATTTATTCCTTAACTGTTCAAGTGACATGAGCTGCCCTCACTTGTAACAATCCTTGATACACCTGATCCCCTTCAGGCACCACAATCTTATTGTCCAGAATCAAAGGTATTAAGTTGTTCTGGGTCAAGGGTGTTTTGGGAGATATCCCCACCTTCAATCCAATACATTGATATATTCTTTGCTATGTCTGAAGTACATGCTTTAATATGGGGTTATCTGTTTTATTTTAAATTAATTTAGGTCCTATTTATATATAAACTCTCATGCTATCTTTTCACCTACTGCATGTAGTCCAATTTGTGGCCAGGAGGGAGGCCCCCTCCCTCAAAGAGTGAGGTGATAAACCTTGCCTGGGCTGCCATTAATTTTTTTTTTTGAAATCTGGCAAATTTAAACCCCTCAGTTTGTTATCCCAAATCAACTTTTCAATGGAGATTCTAGCAACTTTACCATTTCAAAGGAACTTTCTGACACATCCATTGTGTTACTATGTGTTACTTTTAATAAAAGGGGGACACAGAATTTCAAAAGAGAAGCCTACTTCTGACTGTCTCTTTAAGATTAAGAGGGCAGTTTCATCATTTGGGAACACAGATTCCAAAGTCTTCATTCAAAAGAAGAAGATTTGACCTCCTGGAAAGACAGGACTTGTATTATCCTATTTACAGAAGACACATTTGTGGCGCAGAAGATGGTCACTTCTGTTTGAAGAATATCTCTCAAAGACAACTCGTCAAAAGAATTGTGAGTTTAAAGAGGCTTGAAGATATAATGTTTAAAAGCGCTTTATAATTATTTCTGAAATGAACATTTAAGACCTTTAAGCAAGACTAAAATGATGTTGAAGTTTTAAAATAGACGTTTCAGAGATTGGGACTTTATTGCATACACACATTTCTGCATAGTGGGGTTAAATTTAGAGATAAGTAAGAAATGTTATGTTATTAATAATTTAATAAAAACTATTATTTTGAATTTACCATTGTCTGGTGAATTTTCAAATGCTGTTCCTTTCCAAGTGCTAACAAAGTCTCTTCAGTCCCTAACAAAATTAAAAGGGTTCTTAGTTCGAAAAAGAGATGAGGAAATCCAGGATCCAGTTGCATAGTGTGGTATTGAGTATTGAGGACCAGTCTTGGAGTTTGCTGATCAGATTTTACTGGATGAATGTGTTTTCTATTTAGATAATAATTTTAAAAATCTTCTCTATTTGGAGATTGGCTGGTATTGTTGCTTATAAAACATGTTAGCAATGTAATTAATTTGCTCTGATACTTCAAACACAGTAAAGATGTGTTAGATAAGTTTATTTTCTATGCTAGTGTGTTTATTTTTGGCATACCAAAAATACTAATCCAATACATTTTCAATCTTATTCATTTGAATACCTTCAGCACGAGACTCTTAAATCTAATGAAGAGTCCCAGTTCAGTGAGTTTATTCTTTCAGCATTCTTGTAGCCCAAGTAATTCCTGCAGTTTTATCTCTCTGCAGTAACAATAACAGGTCCATCCACTGCCTTGCTCCCTCCAAACAACAATCTCATTCAATTCACTGGCCATGACCATCTCGGAAACCAATGGTTCCAAATTATTTTTTTTCTTTTGGAAATGTTATAATTTCTAAAAGTTTCCATCAATAATAAGAGGCGGTGAGCTGAAACTGAAACTTTAGACATTTTTGCTTCATGATCAATTTTGTTGCAATGTGCTTTTAATATATTTGGGATTCCTGATACATGTTGAAAATGGTCATTTTTTAAAATATTTTGATTTTTTACAGACTAAAAGTAATTTCAACAATCAATACAATTTTTTTCAACATACATGGAACATACAGAGACTGTTTTCTCCCCCACCCCTTTGCTCCCAAACACATAGCCATACCGATTATACGTTATACAAATACAAGTGGGGTGCAGAGCCCCCACCAAAGATCTAAAAATCAGGAACAACTTAACTAAATAACCCAAGTAAAAGAAAAAAAAACTTTAAAACACCAAAACTAAAATAAAACAAACTAAAAAAAGGGGTTAAAAAGAAAACACACACTTCGCCTGTACCATGTTCCATTTCCTTAACTCTAATCCTTCCCCTACTAGGACAGGTTTTTATAATATCCATATTTCACGGGGAGAGCAATTCAATCTCCATGCCCATGTATTTCAGATATGGTTGCAACACTTTAACAAATGTGTCATGTTTCTACCTGAAAAGGACTATGATAATTTGTTATAACAATCATTTTGAAGGTTTTCAAATCATGATTCTAAGATTTGCTTCAATGGCAGTTGCAAAAGTAATGACCTAAAATCTGGAGACTCATGCATGAGTATTCCCTGATAAATCCCATAGTACTTGCAAGAAGGAATAAGCAGCCAACAGGTGAAAGAAATGCAAAGACCCAAATCACATGCTACAGTCAAAAATTTCCTTCCTTAGCCTTTCGATAATATTCCTTCTTGTTAGCAGTTCATTTCAATCCAACCTTAATCCTCCCAGGCTTCCATCATCTGGCATCTCCCCAGGTGGTTGTTCTATTGTTCCAAGTTTTTTTTTCATACTGTGAACCATATTAATCAAAATACATACAAAGATTTCCCTCTTAAATATACACAGTGGCATTTTCTCCCCTTTTTTCCCCCCTACCTTCCCTCCCCCCTCCAAACCCATTAAACATTCAACATATACAATACAATAAACCCATTAAACAATGTCATCACACAATGAAAATAAACAAGAAAAATGTGATATCTACTTTGACACACTGGATCAAGTCATTTTGTCTTCTTATCATTTTAGGGGGTGGAGGTCCAAGGCAAGTCTTCTCTGTTATGTTCCATGTACAGCTCCCAAATTTGTTCAAATAATGTAACTTTATTTTTTAAATTATATATAATTTTTTTTCCAATGGAATACATTTATTCATTTCCATGTACCATTGCTGTATTCTCAGGCTCTCTTCTGATTTCCAAGTTGACATTATACATTTTTTTGCTACAGCTAAGGCTATCATAATAAATCTTTTTTATGCTTCATCCAGTTTGGGGCCTAATTCTTTACTTCTTATATTACTTAGAAGAAAGATCTCTGGATTTTTTGGTATGTTATTTTTTGTGATTTTATTTAATACCTGATTTAGATCTTCCAAAAACTTTCTCTTTCTCACATGCCCAAATTGCATGTACTATGTGGTATCCCTTTTCTTTCTTACAGCGAAAACCTCTATCTGATAATGTTGGATCCCATTTTTTAAAAACTTTTGGGGCCTGATATATAACCTGTGCAACCAATTATACTGTATCGTCCGTAACCTTGTGTTTATTATTTTCTTTATAGTTTCAGAGCATAACTTTCCCAATGTTTCATTTTTTATCTTTATGTTTAAATCTTTTTCCCACTTTTGTTTGGGTTTAAGCTTATTTCATCATTTTCCTTCTCTTGCAGCTTGATGTACATGTTCCTATAAATATTTTTATTATCATTGTGTCTGTAATCACATATTCAAAGCTGCTTCCTTCTGGTAATCTGTCTTTTTCCCAATTTATCCTTTAAGTAGGCTTTCAGTTGATGGTATGCAAACATTGTACCATGAGTTATTCCATATTTGTACTTCATTTGTTCAAATGTTAATAAATTATTTTGCATAAAACAATTTTCTATTCTTTTAATTCCTTTTCTCTCCCATTCTCTAAAGGAAAGGTTATCTATTGTAAAAGGGATTAGCTGATTTTGCGTCAATAATAATTTTGGTATTTGGTAATTTGTTTTTTTTCCTTTCTAAGTGGATCTTCTTCCATATATTGAGTAAATGATGCAATACTGGTGAGCTTTTATATTGCACCAGCTTTTCATCCCACTTGTAAAGTATATGTTCTGGTACCTTCTCCCCTATTTTATCTAGCTCTATCTTAATCTAATCTGTTTTTTCCCTTGTCTGATAAAAATCTGATAAATACCTTAATTGTGCTGCTATTGTTCAACGCTGAGATTTATTTTCAGAGGATATTCATGACATATAGCCAGGCAGAATTTCTACGTATCGGGTATGCAAAAATCACTACTCAAGAAAAGATTCAAAAGAGAGAAATGCAAAGAAAGAAAGAAATATAAACAAATTGTGTAATACAGAAAAATTAAGTAACATATAATGTGCAAAGTGAGTCCTTAAATGAATCTCTGATTGAGTTTGTTTAGGCATCTGATGGTGGCGTGGTATCAATTGTTTCTGAACGTAGTGGTATGAGTCTTGTGGCTCTTGTACCTCTTTCCTGATGGCAGCAATGAGAACAGAGCATGTCCTGGGTGGTGTTGATCCTTGATTGCTGCTGCTCTCTTATTCAATGATGCACAGACCTTTAAGATTTGACCACATTATGTATTATGCTTTCTCTGAATTTGATGTTTTGTTCACACAAGATTGTCTTACTCTACTTATTTGTTTACTACTCGCTTATTCATTTGGTTTTGTAGCGAGCCGAGCTACCACGTGGTTGGATGGGCTAAATTACCGCCCCATTCGTCTAATCAAAATGGTACAGGTTCCCCTTCACTCCCGAAGAGAGGTCCGTGGTTGATGCCATGTGTTGCTCAGGGGAACTCCCTGCTTCTGGATGGCACACCACCGGCCAGGAAGTGATGCCGTGTTGTTCAAATAATAAAGTCAATTACTGGTTCACCCTCGCTCCACGTGAACACCTCTTTATTCTGTAGTACTGCCGTAACAGACGCTACAGTTGTGACCCCAACGGTTCCAACATTTTTGGAACCCAACTCAAACACAACAGGATGCAGGATATCGCTACCACTACCATCACAATGGCTGTGACCAAAGCGGTAGGCGTGCATTTGCCCCGTTTCTGGGCAAACCAGCCCAGGAATTGGCTGCAACTGGCTGCGTCACAGTTCCACATCAGAGGCATTATCTCCGAGGACACCAAGTTCTGGCACGTCGTCAGCACCTTGGACGCCGCCACCACAGCCAAAGTGAGCTCCTTCATGGAGAATCCTCACATGGACCGCAAATACTAGCAATTCTGGCATTTCCTCCTTGATTCCCTGGAACTCAGCTGGGACAAGCATGCTGTTTGTATCCTAAATATGCAGAGCCTGGGCACTAGGAACCCTTCCGAGCTCATGCACGAAAAAGGTGGCCTTAGTTGACAGACACACAGACTGCTTCCTCTTCGAGGCCTTGTACACATTTCTTCGGCAGTTTCCGACATGAATTTCAGTGCCCCACACCTGGTAGCCAAGGAGGAAGACAGACTGTTCTGAACCCCACAACAGAGCTCCATCTATGTCTATGCCATCGGCACCGCCATCTCAGCAACTCCACCTAGCCCCTCAGTAGTAGCTGCAGCCCAATCACAGTGTGACGGATGCCCAAACAGAATGAATACTGTTTCTATCACCACAGATGGGGCTGAAACACCTGGAGGTGCACCCCAACCCCACCCCCGTGCTCCTATCCCACTGCCAAAACAAACACGGCGACGGGAAGCGGGCAGGCCGCCGCCAATAGTGGTTTTAGCAGTTAGTGCTCATAAAGGCCTACTCTACCTCAGGGTCCAATGAACAAAGATGGACTTCCTAATCGACATGGGTGCAGAGAAAAGCCTCCCAATGGCTCCTCCATCCCAAGCTATGGCACATGGCTGGTCACAATTTATGCAGCGGACACAGTTTTCCAATGGAAGTGCACAATCATGACCGTGGGACAGGCTTTACTCAGAGCAGATACCCTCCGGGCACATGAACTGTTGATGGACGTGACGAGATGCCGGTTGGTGAACGTCACCACTTTCTAGTTGTACCCCTCCTGTCCTGCGATAGTGCCCTTTTCTGGCATTAGAAATCCATGCCCTGGACTAAAATGAGTATGCCCACCTAATGGGCAAGTACTTGGCCATACTGGCACCCAATTTCCACAATGCCAAACCACACATGGTGTGGAGCACCACATCAAGACCACTGGGCCTCCAGTGCATGCACAGGCTCAGCCCCTCCCACAAGACAAATTGCAGCAAGCCAAGGTCAAGTTCGCCACCATGGAGGAGCTGGGGATCATCTGCCGTTCAAATAGCCCCTGGGCCTCCCCAGTCCACATAGTACAGAAGAGCTCCAGCGGTTGGTGCCCGTGCGGCAACTATAGGTGGCTGAACCACACTACAGTCCCAGACAAGTACCCTATCTCACACGTCCAGGACTTCGCCACGAGGCTTCAGGGCTGCCGAGCTTTTTCCAAGGTAAACCTCATCAAAAGGTGATCCCAGTGCATCTCAACGATGCCCCGAAAATGGCCATCATCACACCCTTTGGCCTTTTCAAGTTCCTGCGGATGCCGTTCAGACTGAAGAACGCAGCCCAGACATTCCAGTGGCTGATGGATGTGGTTGTCAGGGACCTAGACTTCATCTTCATGTACCTAAACGACCTCCTCATCGCCAGCCCTAACGCCAGTACACACAGGATGCACCTGACTTGCCTTTTCGACAAGCTGCATCATTTCGGACTCAGGGTGAACCCAGCCAAGTGCCAGTTTGGCCTAGAGACAGTCAATTTCCTGGTACGCCGTATCACCCTCGAGGGAGCCACACCACTGCTGGACAAGTTCACTCTCGACCACCTCAAGGAAGTGCACATGGACTTAGGCCTGGCGGCCCCAGTCCCCCAGGTCAGGTAAAGAGGCCACCCGCCCAGAGACTGTACAGTAACATGCTCAGAGGGCGGCAGCGATTCTTGGGGGGGGGTTGGTGTAGCTGGCCGAGTGACTGCGCAATTAGACAGGCTGAGTCACTGTCCCAGTCGTCTGACTCAAAATGGTGCGGGTTCCCCTTCACTCCTGAGAAGAAGCCCACAGCTGGTGTCACATGTTGCCCAGGGGAACTCCTGCTTCCGGGTGGCACAACACGCTGACATCACTTCTGCAAACTGGCGCACACGTCACAGGAAGTGGGTGTTCCCCTGTGCACAGCGCGAGGAATTCAAATAATAAAATCAGTTACTGGTTCACCCTCGCATCATGTGGACGTCTCTTTATTCTGTAGCGCTGCTGTAGCAGATGCTACAGTTTCAACTTTAAAAGTCAGGAGGTAATAGTACCTGTATTTTTAATCCCCAGAATTGAGCCCAGTGTGATGATTCTCTTGCTTGATCTGCCAGTCTCCTTAATTATGTCTTTGCAATGTACCGAACTTTGATTTACTCCTTGTCCTTTGAAAAGCCAGTTTTTGCTGCTCCTTAGATTTCCCCACAACCTGATTATACAATAACCATCCTTTAAAATGTTGCAGCTGACATAATGGTCTATTTTTGCAGGATATCCATCTTCCCTTAAACAGTTACGAACACCCTATTGACTGAAGTCACATTCGTAACATTTCAAGCAAATTTCTGTTCCCTTCCCCCTCTATGCACTCTCTTCATTTTTATTAATGCTTTGTCTAGATTGCTCTGGCAAAAGTCACGACCTTTATGAACAATGACATTGAATGTGCTGTTCCTCTTCTCATTCTTTGGACAGCACTTATTCTGGCTATTCTGTTCTCTTCAAACACTTCTCTAGTATTCAAATTCATGTGTCTGCTTGATTAAATCTTCATCCAAACCATCACAATGAGGCAGTGGCCAGGTTCTCCTCCCTCAAACTATCATCTTATTTCCTCATCCTTGTGCTCTTGTGTAGAAATGTAGAATCCTATCACCCAGATTCCACTTTTTCCCCATTTTTGCTCTACCTTTCATTGAAAAGCAGAAAAACAGCAGATTGTGGAAATTAAAGCAAAAAATGCTTGAAATATTCACAGGCCAAACAGCACCTGTGGAAAGAGAAAATTAATTTCACCTTCCATCAGAACTGTGGAAAAATTAATATCAAACTTGTTCTAAGTTGCAGAAGAGATGGAAGGATGGAATGACAGCGATTGGGTGGAAATGAAAACTGTCTCCTATTTTATTCATCTTATTTATACTTCCTCTAGACATCAGCTGTGATTAGCAAACATTCTCAACTGGCATCACCATCACAACAGCCTTTCCAAATAATACTATACACATATAGTGTATCCCTTTGATCATGCCACCCATTCACCTGCAACTTAAAATGTGTTTGATTTGCAACTTTTTTCAGTCCTGAGTCAATTACGGTTTTTTGACTCCAGGCATTTCACAGCACAATCAAAGAATTTTGCTGCAACTCGGGCAGTCTGAAAAGGAATGTGCAGGAATTTTATGTCAATTCCTGCACTGCAATTTATCCGACAGGACCCCTACAATTTTTTGGAGGAAGCCTGCAGTGGAAATTGTACTGGAAAAATTCATTGTCAGTCATTCATTCTACTGCATATCCAACCACTGGGACTGTTGCACTCAGGTACTAAAAAAACCTGGCCAGTGTGAACAACTGCATGGGTAGAAATTATGTTAATTTTTAAGCCATTTTTCCTGACGTTGCAGTCTAAAAAACATTAAGAACTCATTTTATCCACAGATGTTGCTTAGCCTGAGTATTTCTAGAATAAAGTATGGGAATAAGATAAATATTCCTCTGGTTAGTCAACATCAAGCTAAATTTTCAATCATGATGGTCCCACTGTTTAATTAAACACCACAGTTTCATTTAAATGTTTGCAGCTTGTCTAGTTTTATATGGCTGTCTTGTTTTCCAGTTACTACAGTAAAATTCAGACTATGTGGAAATTGTGATGGTTTGGCACCTGGCTCACTAGGTAATATTTGCCATGTTCCCCTCTCACTCAGGGCTTGCTGGTTCCTGTACACCCTTACCACTTTGGACAATTAATTAAGTGTTGCGGTATCAAAAGAAATATCTCATCTTCCAGCTATTCTGCTGCCATCTACTGTGGCATTTTGCAGTCTACCAATTAACATACCTTTGGGATGTAGGAGGAAACCTATCTGGTCACAGGGATACATACAACTCAACGTGGACAGCATCAGAGGTACGAACAACTGGATTGATGGAGATGTGAGATTGCATCAGTATGCTGCCTAGTAAGAACTGAGAAAGAACCTGTAAATAACAAACCCTGAAAGTTGAGTGTTTTTTTCTCTCCAGAAAGATAAAGAGAAGGAAAGAGATTGAATTAGGAATGAAAAGAACTAAAATTAAAACAGTATAAATCTAATACATCTGGCAACAATTATTATCCATAGCCCCTTTTACACTTGTGTCCTACTAAATCAGCTATTCAGCATCCTGGGATAGGAATGGGATTTTTGCTGTTCACACTTGACCACTCTTAACTGGAACACTGCACGCATTCACTCTTGCATGGACCCATCCCCAGGGTTAGGACTGTTCTACCTTCTACCGATGACGACATGACGCATCGAGTGATGGTGGACCTTCCCTAAATCCTGATCAATGTATTATGATCTTATATTTGAACAAAATTAATCATGCCTAATTATAACAATTAAGATTTATGTGCAGCACTGTATGAGTCCTTCAGCTCCTGTTGTTGTGCCAACCTGTATAAACCTTTATAAGGAACCGTGGGAAAGTGCTAGCAATAAATAGCATTAGCGGACAACTTTTAAGCAACGTGGGGAAGTTGTAGCACTATCGTGCACAATTTATACAGTGTGGGAAAGTTGGTAGCACTATTGCATACAATTTATAAATACCGTGGGGGGGGGGGAAGCAATGGTGGACTTGCCCTCCCAGAATGCCAAGCGGCAGAGAAAGGGCTGTATGCATGGCTGCAAGGACGGGACACTAACTGAGGGGTTTCTCTGCTGCACGGCATTCTGGGAAGTCAGGTCTGCCATCAGTTTTCGCCAGTCTTTAAAAATTGTCCACTACTGCTATTTATTGTTACTTATTTCCTCTCTCCCCACTGCGACTTGCAAAGTTTATACCTCATTTTAACTTTTTTCTTCCTTCACGTTCTGCACTCATGCAAAAATTTGGGTCATTTCAATCCCAGAACACAATTTCCCATTCTATACTTGCCTGATTGTAATGTCAGAGTCTGCAGACACCAGGGATTGTAATTAGGGTCAAGGCAGTCTATCTCCAGCGTGATTATGACATAATTTCACACCTGTGTTGAGAAGACTTTTGTTTCACAGGAGATCCTTTTTTGTTAATTCTTGGACCACTTGCAGGTGTGAAAGGGGCTTATAAAATGTATCTTGTTGTAATTCTCTGAGGCTAAAAGTTAATACATTAATGGCTTTGCATCCTGTCTGAATTTATCAACCAAATCCACTGATTTATTTAAACCTGTGAAGAGATCAATAAAGATCTTTAGGCAAAGTTGTCAGTGGAGTAATACTAATCATTCAACAATCTGCAGGGATCTGCAATTTGAATTGCAAACTGTTGGGTTTATAATTAAGGTAAACCATGTTGTCGATTGCGTGAAAAGACTGGTGAAATATTGGTGACATGCTGGTCTACACATTCCTCCCCATGTATTTCTTGCTCTCTGACCCCTTGCATTTCTCCCCCATAGCTGCAGGATTTGTCCACCTTCAGCCCTATCCAGAGACCAAAGTTACCCTTCCCGGTGAGGAAAACATTCAAGTGCACCTCCTCCAAACTCACCTGCTGCATTTGGTGTTTTTATGTAGCTTTGCTACTTCAACGAGGTGACTTTAGTGTAAATGAGATGACTGGTATACGGAGCATCCACGTCCTGTCCACAATGGCCACCTTGAAATGACGCACAACGGGGAAGCTCAACACTCCTTTCCATTCCTACTCCCGTTATCACTTTCTTATCAGATTCCAGCCTTTGTGCCTCCAGCAGTTCTCTCTCCACCACTCCTCCCATTTCATCTGCCTTTCTTTTGCCTTGCCTAGTTAAATGTAGTGCGGCACGCTCACCGTAGCGGTTAGTGCAACACCTTTACAGCGCAAGCGATGGGGAGTGGGGTTCGAAACAACCCGGTAGGCTAATTGGGTGTAAATTGAGCGGTGTGGACTGGTGGGCCGAAATGGCCTGTTATAGTGCTGTATGTTTAAATTTAAAACTGACTCCAACTCCACGCCATCTTCCCCCCCCTTCTTGGTCCAATTGGTCCCTGCCTCTCACCCATTCCCCTCATCTCCACACTCCATCCTCATGCAGTCTCATTCAGAAACATTGGCCACACACCTCCCACCTGATCATTAGCTAGACAGGGTTTTCAGCAAATAATTGATTGGGAAGATGCAAATCACCCCAGTAAATGTATCAAATATAAAATTAAGAGTGCAAATGGTAACGTTACATCTTGGCTGTGAATTTTGTCCCGTTGTTTGCTCAAGCTGAATCTGCCGTTTTGTGAGCTGCTGGAGAGAATACCAAAGTGTGAGCACCTCGACATGCCTGAGAAAAGTTCATGGCCAACCTGTTGACTGTGCTCAGCAGCCCCACGCAGCGGCGGAGTGTGGGGCTGAGGGAGGGCGGGGCCAGGAGCGCGCGGTGGAGTGTGGGCCGGTCTCGCATTGTCGGCGCGAAAGCCGCAGCTCGTGCAAGAGGAGGGTCGGGGCGCGCGCGCCGTGGGAGCCACCCGCCGCTGGACTCGGAACGAGAGCGAATGGCGCTGTGTAACGGCGAGACGAAGGTCAGTTCCGCCCGGTGCCGTCTGGCGGCGGGGACGAGAAGTGGGTGAATCGGATGCCTCGAGGGCTCCTCGCTTCAGGGGAAGCCGAGGTTGCGGCCTTGAATGTGGTAGCGCCGGTCCTCAAGATTGCGTTCATTCCTGGGACAGGGAACGGGGTGCTTGAGTTTGTTTGTGACTTGCTAGGTTGCAGGACTGATGGGGATGGGCCGATCAGCCGGGATCGCCTGAAGTTGCGCTCACAATATTGTGTCATGTGAACGGGTTTTCAAGGGGAGCTGTTCTTCACCCTTGCTGATCCAGCTTGCCACACTATCATCTGGATCATTGGTATAGATGACGACCAACAATGGACCCCCAACCCCCCGGCACCGAACACTTGTCACAGGCCACCAGTTAGCACTCTCTGGCTGCCAAATCCACTTTACTACCTTACCATGAATACAGAGTGATTGAACCTTCCTGACTAATCTCCCATGTGGGACCTTGTCAAAGACTGTCCTGCAGTCCATGTCGACAACATCCGCAGCCTTTCCTCCGTCGCCGCCTCGACAACTCTTAAGATTTGTTAAACGGGATCTACCGTGCGCAAACCCACGTTGACGACCTCCTATCAGTCCCTGACTATCCAAATACTTGTACATCTGATCTCTTCGAGCACCTTCCAATAACTTGCCTAATATTGTTGTCAAGCTCATTGGCCCATAATTTACTAGGTTATTTTTGGAGCCTTTTTTTGAACAATGGCTCTGACACCTTATTTGTGGCCAAGGACATTTTAAATGTATCTGCTAGGCCCCCTGTAATTATTACACTAGCCTCCTTTAAGGTTCGAGGGAATACCTTGTCAGGCCTTGAGGATTTGTCCACCTTTATTTGCTGAAGATAGTAAGCACTTCCTCCTCTTTAATCTGTAGGTTCCGTAACCTTTCTGCTTGTTTACTTCACTTTCCTAGACTCTGCCACTTTCCAGAAGTAAATGTTAAAAAATACAGTAAAGATCTCCCCAATATCTTCTAGCTCCATACATACCTGATCAAGAAGACCAATTTTGTTCCTTACTATCCTTTTGATCTTAATGTACCTCTCAAAGCCTCTAGGATTTTCCTTCACATTGTCTGTCAAAATAACCTTGTGTCTTTTAGCCCTCCTGATTTCCCTCTTGTTATTTCCTGCATTTTCTATACACCTCAAATACTTCATTTGTTGCCTATACCTGCTATACACTGCTTCTAAACCAGATCCCCAATATTCCTCAAAAACCAAGGCCCCTTAATGCCTGTTAACTTTGCCTTTAATCCTTTCAGGAACATACAAACTCTGAACTTGCGAAATTTTACCTTTGAAGGCTTTCTACTTACCGAGCACATCCTTGCCAGAAAGCAACCTGGCCCAATCTACGCTTTCCAGATCCTTTCTAATTTCCTCAATATTGGCCTTTCTCCAGTGTAGAATCTCGACCCAAGCACCAGATCTTTCCTTATCTATAATTATGTTGAAGCTAATGGCATTATGATCTCCAGACTGAAAGTGTTGCTCTACACATGTCACCTGTCAAGTTCCCGAATGGGAGATCCAGTGTTGCAGTCCTCTATTTGGGGCCTCAATATCATTGATTTAGAAAACATTCTTGAATGCATTTGACAAGCTCAAAGCCATCCAGCCCTTTTACAGTATGAAAGTCCCAATCAGTATGTGGAATGTTAAAATTACCTACTATCACATCTTTGTTTCCTGCTGCTGTTTGCAATCTCCCTGCAGATTTACTCATTGGTCTATAATGCAACCCCATTAATGTGGTCACACCTTTCCCATTCCTCAGTTCCACCCATATAGCCTCAGAAGACAAGCCATGTAGTCCAGCCTTTTTTGGTTATGGGGCCCCTTGGGATTCTGGTCAAAGTTATGGGCTCCCTTAAGGTTTCTTCTGTACTACATCAAAAAACAAAAATATTTTATGATGTCAGGCTGTGACCCCCAACAAAATGTGCTGTAACTCCTGGAGAGGTGGTTGGGGGTGGGATTGGGAAGAAGAGAGAGAGAAAATGGCTGCTCTTGTCTATCCTGTCTGAGCACAGCTGTGATATTTTGCCTGACTAGCAATGCTACTCCTCCCACTTTCATCCCTCCTGCTCTTTTGTGTCTGAAACAATGAAACTCCAGAACATTGAGCTGCCAGTCTAGCCCCTTCTGCAACTTAATTTTGTTAATGGATGCAATGTTATGATTCCATATGCCAATCCATGCTCATCTAAATGTTCCAATCATCAAAGTTAAGTATAGAGCAGATGTAAACAATGTTCAGTAAAATATCAATCAGAATTTATTGTCGTGAACATGTCACAAAATTCTTTGTTTTATGGCAGCTTCACAGTTCATATAAACCACTGAACCAAATAAATAAAAATAGTGCAAGGGAAAGAAAAAGTCAAGTAAGGCAGTGTCTGTGGTTCATCATTCATTCAGGAATCTGATGGCAGCAGGGAAGAAGCTATCCTTGTTTCGCTGGGTGCTCATCTTCAGGCTCCTGTACTTTTTTCCCAATGAAAAAGAGTGAAGAGGGCATGGCCTGGGTGGTGAGGGTCCTTGAAGATAGAGGCTGCTTTTTTAAGACACCGCCTCTTATAGATGTCCTCGATGGAGTGAAGACTGGTGCCCATGATGTCACTGACCAAGTTAACAACCCTCTGGAGTTTTTTCTTGTCCTGAGTGTTGGTACCTCTGAACCAGACAGTGGTGCAACCAGCCAGAATGCTTTCCACAGTCCACCTGTAGAGGTTTTTGAGAGTCTTCAGGTTTGTGTTCTGATTTCCTCCTGAAGTTCACAATCATCTCCTTGGTTTTACTAACATTGAGTGCAAGGTTATTGTGACACCACTCAAGTAGCTGAACTATCTCCCTCCTGTATGTTTCCTCATTGCTGTTTGTGATTCTGCCGACATCCGTCGTGTCATTGGCAGATTTGTAGATTGTATTTGAATTGTGCCTGGCCACACAGTCATGCGTGTAGAGTGAATGGAGCAATGGGCTAAGCTTGCTGAATATTATTATCACATTGACCCATTATATTTATAAAAGAATGTAGGTAACAATGCCGGACAAGTACTTCTGATAGCAATTCAGAAATTATGGCATGTTTATCCTGTTCTTTTACAGACTTGCAATGGCAGATAATTAGAATTGCAGTGATTTAGTGTGAAATTGCATTCATTGCCACAAAACATGGCAGGAGAAGTGAGGGAGTATGAATTTGGAAGTGGATAATTTAGTACTGTAAATATCTTCACCACTGCCACGTAGCCTCCTCCAACTGTTCATATAATTTTGTATCTTTAGTAGTTCATTTTAAACATTATTATTAATAAGGAATTTTAAACTTAAATTATACCTATATTTCCTAAATGTCTCAACAAGAGCTTTGCTGTTTATCCAGATGTCATTGCCACAGAACCTGTCAAGTCTGCAGCAAATCATGTGGATAGTAAAAGTGTGACTCTTCTTCAATAACCCATGAAAACTCTCAAAATTATCAACTGCGTGGATCACTGATATCCAACATCAAGAGAAAAGATCATTTTACTTTTCCTCCATGGTGCATTCCAGTTTAACATGAGCTTCAACCCCCTTTTTCAAATTATTCCTTTCTCCTATTTTAAAGATGTATGATTTTCCTACCACCTCTTGATGAGAATGCATTGGACATTCTTATTATTTTGATATTTTTTCTTGAATTTACTGATTGAAAGTGTGTTTGCTCAATTCTGGCAGAATTATTTTTCTGTGCCTTCTCCAGTGCATGTTCTTTCCCCCATATGCTTCATACTTCATGGAGACCAGAACTGTGAATAGTAATGTTGGTATGGTCAGAAATGTACTGTATATTGGTTAACATGACTGCTGGTTTTAATTTTTGCCATCTCTAGAAATGAATCCCACTGGTTTGCTTTTTTCCAATGTTTTTGCATTAGTAATTTGAGTCCATTGAGTTTTTAGGTCTCTTCTTTCTAATCCAAACTCCTTAGATTATTAATCTGGTCATTTAAGTACTGTATCACGACTGGTTTTCTACATGCCAGCATGAGTGCATGTTTGTTTCGTGATTTTGGTTTATCTAAATATAGGGAGATTGGTTTTTTTGAAATGGAAGTGCTATCTATTGTTGGATTTACTGAGGTTAAGAAATAAAATGCCTTTAAATTGTCTTGCATTACTTGAGTTCTCAGGACATTCTAAATCTTTTCATTATTTTAATTGATTCCAGTACCATAAGTAATTTATCATTAGATGAATACAGGAATTAATTTGCGCATCACACTTAGTGCGGATGATTAGAGAAGAAATATTCTTTTTTAAAAATTTTATTTATTGCTCAAAAAAATGCAATTAAAAGCAAAATACAAATATACATAGTATTTTTCCCCCTATAATCCCCCACCCCCTAATCCTAACCCTCCCAACCCCCCTCTAAACTTCCCTAGAAAGAAAATAGAAAGCAGATGAGGGGAATCAGATCACATAACAATCATCAAATGTCACCATAGTTTGGTGCAACCCCAGCACCCATGGGAGAACAAAAAAAACTACTACAAATTCAAACCCATATGTTTCGTGTACGGGCTCTAAACATTAACAAAAAGAATAGTTATTACATAAATTATACGTTATCTTTTCCAACAGAATACAAAACTTCATTTCCAAATGCCACCGTTGAATACTTAAATCAGTCTAATTTTTCCACGTGATTGCCATTTTCTTGTCACAGCTAACGCCAGTCTCAAAAAGCAATTTGAAATTTAACTAATTTTAATTCCAAACTCAATTTTTTAATCTAACCCAATAAGCGAAATTTTAAATTTAAATAAACCCTCTGAAGATTCCTTAATTCTATTTCAAAAAGGTTTCACTGTCTCACACAACCAAATAGAATATTTAAAAAAAAACAACTTGTTTGTGGCACCTAAAAAATAAATCGGAAGAAATAAATTTATAAATTAATATCTTACATTCACTTATTTGGTCATACTGTCCACACACATAGTCATCCAATCATTCTGAGAAATAGATATAGACAAATCTTTTTCCCACCTGAGCCTAGATTTATAAATATCCGGCTTAAGCATACATCTCAGATATAAATCCCTCTTATCCCCTTCAGTAAGTAAACTTTCAAATCTAGACTGTCTAGGCAATCTTAGCGTACATCCAAAATTATCTAAGAGTAAAGTTCGAAGCTGATAATAAGTAAACAAAGTATTCAAAAGTATTCTGTATTTCTCCTTCATTCTTTGAAATGAAATAAAATACCCAGCTTCATAACAGTCCTCTAGCAGTTGCCTTACTCCATAATTCCATTAAATATTTCAGCACTGGTAAATTGTAACTCTGTAAAAACTGAGAATTCCATTTATAGATAAAGTGTTCCATTCTCTTCTCATTAATCTGAGACAATTCAGTCTTAGTCCAATTCAATTTTTCTGAAAGTGGATCCCCGAGGTTTTGGGAATAACTTATTTTCCAAATGGCTTGGAACTGGACAGAGCTTATCGAGCAATCAGAAGGAAACCACTTCCGGGTCAAGCGCCATGATCTATTCTGATTCGGGTCTGCGTTACCAGGATAGAGAGTTGATTTTAAGACTTGCAGTACAGAATGCTAAACTTAATCAGGGACCCTTGATTGTTAAGAATAAAGTTTTTTTTCTATGCTGATTTTAGCCAAGCTGTTATTAAGCGTCATAAAGAATTTAATTCTGCTAAAGCTGTTTTGTGGAAGAAGGGCTATAAATTTGCTGTGTTTAAAAAAAATTTATGGGGATTAGGAAAAGAAATATTCTGGCCACTGGGAGAGTCCTCTGTTTTTCACAATGTAGTGGAATGTTTCCATTAACTCAAACTTTTGAAACAGTTTTTTAAAGACTCAAAGTTCTGAAAAATTGTCTTCAGTGAAAAAATAATTTCTTCACCATGGCTGTGATCTGTCATAGTTGATTGTCCAAAAAGAGGATTGAACCAACCACCTCGGAGAATTTTAACACTGCTGATTCTTCAAAGTGATGTCTTGTACTCCAAATGATTATTTACCATAATTTCAAGTTCGTTTATTAGCATGATTCAATTGTACAAGTACATTTGGGCAAAACAATGTTCTTTGGACCTCAGTGTAAAAACGTCCCAACAGGTATATAGACATAGCACACATATTTGCAAGCGATTTTATATGCAGTACATATATAAAAATAAATAAATAGTGTTAAATAGTCTCGAAGGATCAGTAATTCAGCAGTCTCACTGGCCAAGGAAAGAAGCTGTGTCTCAGCTTGATGGTTAAGGCTCTGATACTTATGCATCTCTTTCCCAACAGAAGTAGCTAGAAGGTGCTGTGCATGGGTCCTTAGTGATTTTGCGAGCCCCCAGTGATCTCTCTGCCTCTCTTATGATCCTGTGGATTGACCCCCCCAATCTAATGCTCTACTGCAACTATACTACACTGTGATGCAGCCTAGCCAGGATGCTCTCAATAGAGATCCTGTAGAAGGTTGACAGGTTGGTGGCCGATGGCCTTGCCTGCCTCAGTCTTCTCACGAAATGCAGTTGCTGTTGTGCCCTCCTGACATGATGAGATGTGTGTCCAGGATAGGTCACTACTTAAATGAACTCCAAGGAACTTGGTGCTCTCTACTACAGAATTATTAGGTGGAGTGGAGGGTGGTATTCCCTCATCCTCCTGAAGTCCACAGTCATTTCCTTTGTCTTGTCCACATCTCGCACCATAACATGAGATTTTTCACCTCTTCTCTGTGGTGGGTCTCATTGTTATTGATAAGGCCAACGATTGCTGTGTCATTTGCAAACGATGAATCTGTTGGAGCTGGATCTGGCATTGCAGTCATGGGTCAGTAGCGAACAGGAGAGGGGTGAAAAAACACCTCTGAGGGGCACCAGTGTCCAGCATGATGGTGCTTAATGTTCTGCTACCAACCCAGACAGGCTTTCTGAGGGGAAGTCTAGAAGCCAGTTACAAAGTTTTGAGTCCCAGTGAGGACACCTTATCCACTGGTCTCTGGGGAATGATTGTGTTAAACATCAATGAGCAGCAGTCTAGTGTATGAGGTGTTGTTCTCCAGGTGGATCAGGATGGAGTGGAGGGACAGGGCTATTGCATCATCAGTGGAACAGTTGTGTCTGCAGGCGAATTGAAATGGGTCCAATGTCTCTGAAAGGTGCTCTTTGATGTGTTCCATCACCAGACGCCTGAAGCAGTTCATCATGGTGGTGGTCAGTGCCACGGGGCAGTAGTCATCGAGGCCTTTTACTGTCGCCTTCTTTGATACTGGGATGAGGTGGGTAGTTAAATATGAGCTATGCTAACTGATGCAAGCTGTTTAGGTTCATGGGAATTGTAAATGTAACTGACTTTGGTTGGAGAATAAAACAAGCTTTTCTTGTGCATGCAGAGTGCTGAGGATACTCATTCACCGAGTTTATTCAAGGTTGAAATTAGTAGATTTTGGACTCCAAAGGAATTGAGACATGGGAATGGGATAAGAGAAAGCTTGTGACAAGAATAAGCTGTCATTGATTAGTGAGCATACTCAAAGGGCCAGGGCTAATTTTAGTTGGTCTGCACTATTGGCTTTAAACCAAATGTTGATGTGTTTGTTTATACATTTTAAGAACAAAATACTTAGTGTTCCTCTACACATATGACATCCTGTCACATTGTCCGCACTTCTTCTTGCACCCCATTGATTCCAATTTCAGTGACTACTTCAGTCCAATGACAGACCATCTTCATTCATCTGCAAATTTAAAACATTTCCTCCTTCACTTAAAACCATATGACCAATTTTTGAACTGCGTGTTACCTTATTGAAAGCAAACCATTAGAAGATCAACTAATTCCAGATATAATGGCAAATAAACTTGAGGATAATTTTAGGCTTTTAAATAGCCTTATCTTGAACTCATTTTGTTGGTTTAAGTTATATCAGAAAATCAGTCATTTACTCTAAATGGGCAAAAATAAGTTTTTAATTTGAATGCTGTCTTGGTATCATTTTTTGCCAAATTTATTGTTTATCATGAGGGAAAAGATAGCTATTAGAAATTCTCTAGGATCTTTTTCAAATTCTGAAATATTCTCTGATAAGTTGTTTCCCTTCTGCACAGGAGAGTTCTGGAGGTGACATCAAGGATGCTCGACTTCAATATGAAGGAGCTTTAGTGATTCTTGATGCAGGAGCGCAGTATGGAAAAGTAATCGACAGGCGTGTGAGAGAACTTTTTGTACAGTCCGAAATCTTGCCACTGGAGACACCAGCTTTTGCAATCAAAGAAAATGGATTTCGGTAAGAATTAATTGTTCTTGCCGTTTAAGTGGATCCATGCATTTTTCTATATTTTCTCTGTATAATTTGTTAGTAATTTATCCTTAAGAAAGACGTGAAAGTTTGCCCCTGCATCAAATCTTACCTTTTTGCTCTATCTCTAATTTTACATGGTGTTCAGAAATCTCATTCTTGACTGTGATCAGCAACTGAATATTATCAACTGATGTAGATAAGCTCGATATTCAAAACCCATGTTTAAAATAGTTTGTAAATCTGCATCACAGCATGAATTCTTTTAAGTATTCTAAGAATTTTGTATTTTGTGTTCCCCTCTTACTGCAAATTTCAATCAATTTTTAGTTTAAAATATTTCCGATTTGGAAGCATAAGTCAGCAGTGGAGGGAACAGGAATTTGTTCCCTCCCTGTTTTTCAGTACTGGTGTATGAAGTCACAGCCATTGGCTTGTATTTGTTTTCACCAATCATATTGGTTATATTCAACTTTAAAACAATTGTTTTCAAGGAGTTTAAAAGAAACCCTGCAGTATATTTAAAATTGCTTTTGCACAGAAATCTGTGTTTGGCAATCATCGATCGTTAAATGGGATAGAATGACCTTGAGTGAATGTTGATTTTTAAAAAAAGAAAATGCTGTTATTTAAAACTACTAAGTTCCAATTGTTCAAATTCATAAATGGAATTGAAATAAAAGATTAATTCAGTATTAATATATGAAATATTACTATGATGAGTTCCTTCAGTCCAGTTGCTCACACTTTTTGATTTGTAAAATTGTTAACAACAAATTCAATATTTGCTTTTATTTGTAGTGAAAAGTAAAAAATGTTGTTTCTGATTCAGCTTTGTCCCAAAAACAAAAATAAATCTGAATTGAAAATCTTGATATATTTATGAATTGGCTTAGCTATTGGATGCCCTGAAAATTATGTATTTTATTGCACGACGAGAGAGTTTTCATTGGTGTTCTCAGACCTAATCACTGCCTAGTAATCACTCTACCCAATAAGAGTTTAAAAAAATATATTGTTTTTAAATTTTCATTTTTTTTAAACCATCTGAACAGTGCTATTTGTACTATTATTCCCCCATCTCTGTCAAGACATAAAATACAATTTAGAATTTTTTTCGAGTTTGTTAAACAATTTAAGAGATATCTTTAAACTGGCATAGGACAAAAGTTGAAAGTACAAATTAGATCTTTGTGGATAGATTGTATGTCATCAGGAAGTACAGTTGCCTTTCCAGTAATCATAAACTCTAGGCCAATCAATTTTTATATGTGAAGTTACTTTGTTGTTGCTAGAATAGTTCTTGTACATTTTCATAGGACTACATATGTATCAGTAACTTCACATCTTCAGGGACTTGAAAACCATGTTCTGTATCTCTGCCTTTGCTACATAAAGGACACTGTTTGACCTGCTGAGTCTCTCCATCATTGCATGTTTTTATTTCAACTACGGTATCCGCAGAATTCTGTGCTTTACCTCTGAAAATCATGTTATATTAGTTTATAATACCATCTAGTTTGTGGGAAATGGGAACTAATCAGAAATGTAAAGGTAAAAACACACAATGCTGGAGAGACTCAGCAAAGGCAGAGAAACATAAGGGCTTGAGCCCTTCATCAAAGTATGAGAAAATGCCGGAGGGGCATCAGAATAAAAAGTGGGGGGAGGGTGGCAGGGCAGGAGATGATAGGTGGAGAAGGTATAGTAGCACTGAGGGAGAGGGGGGGTGGTTGTGGCAGAGACAGTGGAGGGCAGGGCATTCTGAGGAGGTGAGGTTTGAATTCAATAAGGGGTGGTAAAGTTGAGACAGTTGATGTCTCAGTGGTAGTTGGAAATAAAAAGGTCCAGAGAAGGCAGCTGGGCAGGACGAGGTGTCCAGGAGGAGGAAGAAGGCTTGAAGCAGGAGAAAGGGTCCTAGGTGGGGGTGGGGGGAAGAGAGCGGAGTCACGATTATGGAAATGGGCCCAGAGGCATTGTTGCAGAGAGAGTGGAGGGCAGAAATGTAGAGGTCATTAGCCTAGTTTTGTAGCAGTTTTAACTTCTCCCAATTGTTGATTAAGTTTTTTAATGCATTAACTTTGTCAAAGCTTTGTCCAAATTTTACTCTGCTTATTCTCTTTGACAGGATGTTCCATTTCTTTGAGTTTATTTCCATTTCTGTGAGAATAAACTATGATAATTTTTTTTTGAAATTGGTTAACTTCATTGCAAGTTTTCATGTATTAAAATGTTTCTTTTTCATGTATTAAAATGTTTCTTTTTAATGCATTCCTATTAAAAATGTTTACAGAGCCATCATCATATCTGGGGGGCCAAGTTCAGTCTATGCAGAAGATGCTCCCTGGTTTGATCCAGCAATATTTACAATTGGGAAACCCGTTCTTGGGATTTGCTATGGCATGCAGGTATTGTGCACATTCAGATTCTAATATTGATCTTTCATTTCAAAATGGTGAAGAACATCAAGCTTCCATCAATTGACTTGTTCGTTCTGGGTATGGTGGTGGTGTCATTTAAAAATGTATTTTTTTGAAGTAGAGTGTTTATTGATGTGATCTATCTCGCTATATGATAGGAATTCCAAATACAGACAGTTCTGTTACCTGGGCCTGCCATTAAGCCAAATTTGTATGTAAGGTGGAACAAGTACTTACAGTTCTTATTTAGTGTTCATGAGGTAACATTATGCACGAATTGGGACTTAATGTGTATATGCCAATTGGGGGCACAATGCGCACGCGCATTTATGACCATGTGCGAATTGGGGCACCATTATACGTATGTACAAATTGGGGAATAGCCCAATCATAAGTACGAATTGTTCGTAACCAAGATGTTTGTAACCCGGGGACTGCCTGTAACGTTGGCAACAATTGAACCATAACAATGTTTTTATTTTACAGATGATGAATAAAGTTTTTGGAGGTACTGTGAACAGAAAGAATATAAGAGAAGATGGTGTATTTACAATTAATGTGGACAATAGTTGTTCACTATTCAGGTACAGATGGTCTATTCTAATGAGGGCAGGCTTGTAATTCTGTTAAAATTATCATATTAAACTAGTTCATGGTTTAAGATTCTACAACTTGAATAAATTTACAAAGTTTCATTTTTAAATATTACATCTCTCTTTTCATTAGAGGTCTACAGAAAGATGAAATTGTGTTGCTCACTCATGGTGACAGTGTGGATAAGGTGGCAGAAGGTTTCAAAGTTGTTGCACAGTCTGGAAGCATTGCAGCAGGTATTCTTGAGTCAAAATAGAAATGAATAGTATGAATCTAGATTTCACTATGTTTGTGCTTTGTGACAATTTGGAAGTTTAGAATGCCTCACCAATTTGCTGTTATGCCCATATTGATTTCAGTGTTTTTCTTTGTGTGCATGACTTTGTATGTTGAATTTTATTTTAGCTGCACCCAATTGTTAATGAGCTTTCTAAGCCAAGCTATCAGTAACAAAGGAATATGATGAGTACAATGTGTTTGCCATTTCTTGTCATTGGTGGATAGCTTCCCTCTGATGGGGAAATCCCTAAAATTATGGGTTTCCAAATTTTTTTAAAATTAGTATAACTGGGTATCTGGAGAAACTAGCCTCCATGAGGCTAGTGCAATCGTCATTTTGGGCCTGAGTCTTTTGTCAGGAATGTGAAAAAAACAGGTAGACGCCTGAATGGAAAGATCCCAGCATTTGCAGATTTTATTATTTAACTAAAACTGAGTGTCTCCTGTGAGGTAGGAGATTCTAATCCTTTTTGAAAATAGTGTTTGAGAAAGAAATGTACTCCGGATCTAATTCTCTACTACTTGATCATTTTTTTCATGGATTGACCTTGTGTAAAAGAGAAATCAGGAATGTAATTTTGGAGGAATGTTCATATATCTGTATATATGAAAATGCTTTCTATTTGAACATTTTTTTAATTGTCATGGTTTATGTACAATCAAATTGTTGCTACCATAGTGAAATTGTTTTAAAATGTGATTTAATTTGGGGTTGAAATTAATTTAACGGCTCTATTTGATGTTGTATTTCCTTGCCACAAAAGGTGGCCGTTTTGGCTCTTTGAGTCATTGTCACAGAGCAATCTCATTCTGCCATTAATTTTCCCTGAAACCTGTTCTTCCCACATTCCATTGCTCCTCCTGGTTCTTGTGTCCAAGGGGAAAAAAGAATCTATACTTGCACATCTTCAGGATATGGGAGAAGACTGCACCAGCAGTAGAAACACAAGGTCACGTAGAAAACCTGTAAACTCCACAGAAACAACACGCAGTCAAGTTTAATAAGTGGATGGAAGTGTAAGAGTATCCTTACTAGCTGCACCAATGTACTGCTTGGAAGCTAAATGTGTGTTGTGTGTCGAACTAAATGTGGGGGTTTGACAGTTGAGTTGTAACTGCCTGTAATAAAGTATCAATTGCCAGAGGAATGAGAAGGTACAAGGTGAACAGCAATTTTTTTTTTCTGAATGGTAAATGAGGGAGTTTGGTGCTCTGCCACTAATGACTAATCACAGATCTGGATTGTCAAAGCAAGTCTGTTGTGTGAACAAGATTCCTTTTGTTTTCAAAATATATTTGCAAACTGATCCAGGACTGGTAGTTTGCTTTCCTGTTTTCAGGTGTTTAATTCTGGAGCTGGCATTCAGGAGGTATGTGAAAGTAGCTGAAGTTTACAGAAAGTTGTTGGTGTAATTTTAGTTACAATGGCTTAAAAATGCAATTTCTTCCTTTTTGAAGGAATGTATTTTGAAATTATTGTTTATTGAAATAAGCACAAAAATTATGTGCATTATTGTCAGTGAAATTTATATAATCTGATTAATTTTGTTTTCATTTTATATAGCAATAGCAAATGAGTCCAAGAAACTCTATGGTGTTCAGTTTCATCCAGAAGTAGACCTGACACAGCATGGCAAAGATATTTTGAAAAATTTCTTGTTTGATATTGCTGGTTGCAGCGGAACGTTCACAGTCAAGAACAGAGAAGCAGAATGTATACAGGAAATACAAAAAAAAGTTGGACAGTCCAAAGTTTTAGTAAGCTTCATTAATAGTGTAAAATATCTATAATAATGAGGAATTTAATTTACTTGCTTTAATGTATTGGAGTCCATGATTAAGTTTCTTAACTCTTTATACTTAGGTTTTATTGAGTGGAGGTGTAGATTCCACTGTCTGCACAGCCTTGTTGAATAAGGCTCTAAACCAAGATCAAGTTATTGCTCTTCACATAGACAATGGTTTCATGCGGAAGAGAGAGAGCCAGTGTGTGGAAGAAGCTTTAAGTAAACTTGGTAATAAAATCAAAGGTAAACCTGGAACAATTCTGCTGTCGTTGAATTAATAACATGTTTGGATTTATGGAAATATTTTCTGAATTATGACAGATTTGAATATATTTGGTTCTGTTGTGTAGATTTAAATTTGGGTGAAGCCATGGAATGTAAATCTTAGTTCTAAGAAGTGATTGAAGAAGGCAGCTCCATTTCTACCAAAGCAGAAATTGTTAAAAGAAGTTTCATGATTGTTGAAGTAGGAGAAAGCTACTTTCAGTTGACCATTTTGGCATGAAAACAGCAGTTAAATGGGATGCTGATGCAAAGGGATCTGGGAATCCTCATGCATGATTTGCATTGTATAAATACAACAAGTAACAAGCTGTTTCCTTTCATTTGACTGGATGAACTGATTTGAGTTATTTTACAAAACCTAAAATGAAAGATTTGTACACTTTTTCAGTATCTGACTATTCTACTGTCCATTATTGGTACACAAAACACATTTGTAAACTTTTGGCCAAAATGTTATGTCTGTATGCATAGCAACATAATTAATTGGAGCTTTAATATTTAATTTTAAATGGCATTGAACACTAGAATTCTGTTTATTCTGCTGCAGACTAATAGCATAATGCTTTAAACTTTTCAGTTGTTAATGCAGCACATGCATTCTACAATGGGACAACAACTCTTCCAATTTCAGAAGAAGACAGAACTCCGAGGAAGAGAATAAGTAAAACACTAAATATGACAACAAATCCAGAAGAAAAAAGAAAAATAATAGGGGATACTTTTGTGAAGGTACCCTATAACAATTGATTAAATTTTAATTTTAGTACACTCAGACTCTGAGTTATAGCTGAGGATTCAAAGTTCTCTGGAGGATGATGACGTGAAACCTACTTTTAATTTTCATAGGTTGCAAATGAGGTCATTGGGGAAATGAATCTAAAATCTGAAGAAGTCTATCTTGCACAAGGTACTTTGAGGCCAGATTTAATTGAAAGTGCATCCATAGAGGCAAGTGGCAAAGCAGATATAATCAAAACACATCATAATGATACTGAATTAATAAGAAAATTGAGAGAAGAGGTCAGTGAATTTCAAGTTTTGTTTCTTGATTTTAAAAAAAATGCTTGTCTATCTTTGCATGTTTGTTTCTTGTGATTCAAAAGAAATGTCATACTTTTGTCCATAGTTTAAATTAATTGATCATTTATCCTTCTCATCATTTTGATACAGCCTTTGAAGACTTTGTAGTTTCAAGTCAGCTATCTTCTAGAATTGTAACATTGCATAATTGTATCTGCTTATACTTTGTAATTACATCTATTTCATGGTTTGAATATATACTCATTGTTTACTGTTGCAGGGTAAAGTGATAGAGCCATTAAAAGATTTTCACAAAGATGAAGTCAGGACTTTAGGCAGAGAACTGGGCCTTCCTGAAGATCTTGTTACACGGCATCCATTTCCAGGTAAATTAAATAGACCTACTTTTGTGTTCTCTTTTTACATTATTTTAAGTGATTTTTGATTATGTTAAATTTTATTTTGAAGGCCCTGGTCTTGCTATTAGAATAATTTGTGCTGATGAGCCTTTTATCTGCAAGGACTTTGCAGAAACCAACAACATTCTGAAAATAGTAGCTGATTTCTCTGCTAGTGTGAAAAAGGTAAGCATTGATCAATTGATATTTATTGCCTTTTTTTGGCTACAATTTAGAGAGCATTTGTCATTTATGTTTGAACAAGGTTATGCAGGAACCTAAATTGGAGCTGGAGTAGGCTAATGGTCTGTTAAACTAGCTCTGCCACTCATTAAGATCATGGCTGATCTGGTGTTGAACTCAATTCCAGTTACTTGCCTGTTCTCCCATAACCCCTAATTTCCTTATTATTCAAAAATATATCTACCTGTGTCTGAAATACATTTACTGAGGTAGCCTCTACTGCTTCAACAGCCAGTGGGTTCCACAGATTTTCTACTTTCTGGGAGAAACAGTTCCTCTTCATCTCTGCCTTAAATATGCTTTCCTTAATCTTGCGGTTACGTTTCCTAGTTCCAATCTCACTTACCAGTTTTACGGATTTATATAAGATCCTTCCCTTGTCCTTCTAAATTCCTATGAATATAGTCTCAGGCTGCTCAATCTCTCTTCACAAGACCCTCATTTCTAGAATCAACCTGATGAACCTCCTCTGCACCGCCTCCAAAGTCAGTATATACCCTCTAGAACAGCAGACAATGGTACAGCCTCACCAGAGCCTCCCTGCTGTTAAATTCATTTTCTCTAGCAGTGAAGGACAACATTCCATTTGCCTTCCTCGTTGCCTGCTGTACCTGCAAACAAACATTTATGATTCATGCATAAGCACCTACATGTCTTTCAGCCAGCAGCATGTAGTGATTTTTTTCACCTTTTAAATAATAATTTGATTCACCTTTTTTCCTTGCAAACTGGATAGCCTTTTTATCAAAGTTGTTCTCCAACTATTAAAATGATATGCATGCAAATTATATTTTGTAAAATGTGTTTTCCAGAATAAGAATGATAAATGAAATGTAGCTTGAATTTACTGAAATGAGTTGAAATGGTGCTCATTCACAAGAAATAGATATTACTTTTGACTTGTTGGACCCTTTCAAACATTAAAGAAAAAATGCTCAAGATAAGCTGAAGTTGATATTTCCTTGTACTTTTTAAGTACCGTATATTTTAGCATATAAGTTGACTGGCAGATAAGGTTGACCCCCTTTTTAGCCTCATTTTAATGGTTTTATGGTATATCTGGCATATGTTGACCCCCATTTTTCAGGCTGTCTGGACCTCCCAGGAATAATCCAAAATATTTTAAAACACCCCAACTGGAAGTAACAAAGCTGTAAACTAAGTTTTAAAAAAATAATAACCTCGGCCTACCGGTCAGGAGTGATGATGGCGACTTCAGGGTCCCAGGTAGGAGCAGTTATGGTGATACCCATTGGTGCGGAGATGTCAGGGAGCAGCGGCGCCAGTGGTGGGGAGGTGCTTCCAACATCAACTTATACATCAAATCGACATCAATCTATTTTTTTTTCAGTGAATTTAAGGTCTCAAAAGTATATCTGGCGTACAAGTTGACTGCATTTTTGGAGTGATTTTTGTAGGTTTTACAACTCAACGTATATGCCAAACTATATGGTACTGAAACCCATAATATGTAAAGCAAATAGCTGCATTTGCTTAAAACTAATCTTTATTTCTGACTCATTAAATTTTATTTAGTGGGAATTTCTTGTGCAATAATACTTGTTCTGAAGTGGTGTTCTGTTTCATTGAGTGGCAAGCCTGGTCTAACTGATTTCAATGTAATGAGTGGGGAGATTGCTTCCAGAACTGTGATGTCTTGCTAAGCCTTTTTTATCAGGATATCTGATCCAGTGCAAAACTCAAGCAGATTTTGCTGTATATTTATAATGCTATTAGTCAATCAAAAAATTGCCTTAATTTCCTGAAATGTTGACACTATAATTACAAGAAAAGCTATAACAGTTTTAAAGTGTGGATGAGTATATTTGTGTAAATTAAGGTGGAGAATGGTAGCTGGCTAATAAAATTGGCTGAGCTATATTTTTAATAATTGGTCAATTCTTGGATGAGAATTCTGGGAACATTTTAGAAAAGTAAATCTCTGGTTACCTGTTTACCAGATAATTGGAGTAAGAGATTTCAATATTGCCATAAGTGTGGAAATGTTTAAGACTTCGTTTTGTATGAGACACATTAACAAGTGACTTGGTAAATGATTATTTTAGGCTGAGGTGTTTCAAGAAAGATGAGAAACAGTTTCCTCCAGTCTGTGGGTTTAAAATTTGGATGAAGTTGGGTGATGAGAATCATCCAGTTCTTTGTGCTCAGTCAGGTTATGGTTTGTGGGACAATTGCTTTTGAAGAGCGCATTGTGATTCTGAAACCAATTTTTAAAAAGCTTAACAGCTGGAGGATTATTTTGTTTAGCTATATATTGTATCAAGAAATACTTGATTCATTATAATGTAGTGGTTTGTTACTGACCTAATGTAAGATGTGGGAAAGATGAAGAGGATGGGGAATTTAATTTCAAGTAATTTGGGAAATCAAATGTATTGTTTAATTGTACAGTATTATAAGCTATACAAATGATCTTGCAGCAGGGCACATTAATTCTGGAAGTTTGTCTTTCATTTCAACACCTCCAATTTGGTTGGCTCAGAAGACCTCTGAATTGGCCTTGCAAATTATTCAGTTCAGTGGAGATATTTGGGACTGTGAACACATTTCATACAAATTTTGTTCTGGTTTTCAAGAAAGAATGTGCTCACAAAAACTAATACTAAAGTCTTGAGCATTTATGTTATGTTCTTGTACAGCCACACACTTTGCTTCAGAGGGTGAAATCCTGTACAAGTGATGAAGAACAAGAAAAATTGATGCAAATTACAAGTCTGCATTCACTCAGTGCTTTTTTGATGCCAATTAAAACTGTTGGAGTACAGGTTAGTAACTTGAAAATGGATAAATTGATAAAAAACTGTTTCATGCTCTTTTTTTTCATGGAGTGTAAATAAAATGGGTTTAGGCAGATTATATTTTGAAATTAACACCAAATATTTTGATCAGTTTAAAGCAGTTGTTTTCAAAGGGTCCTCCCTAAATTCACATTCCACCTTAAGCAATCCCTTTGCTATAGGTACTGTGTGATTGGTAAAGGATTGCTTAAGGTAGTATGAGTGGGAATGGAAGGTTGAGAACCATTGCTCTTGACCCAATTGTTACTGAAATATTTTGCTTGAGAAAAATTGTTATTGGTCCATTTCCTTTGGAGTTATGAAGCTGTGCACATAACAAGTCATTTAAATATCATTAGAACAGTGGTTTTAAACTTTTTCTTTCCACTCATTTACCACCCGAAGCAATCGCTTACTAATCACAGAGCACCTATGGCATCAGGTGAAATGTGAATATAGGCAGGCAGTTTGAAAACTACTACAGTTTAAAGGAACAAAGTAATCCATGTGGCCAACGGACAGTTTAAACACTGAGAAGTGCACACTCCTGACTAATTTGTTCCAGAGTTGAGTAATATAGGCATTTCTTAGCCTTGGGTGAAATAAAATGTCAGATTGGTTGGCATTTGCTGTTACTCTGTAGAGACATCATATATTTGTTTGAGGGCCAAGTGGATGGTGATAGCCGAGTGTATTTGATGATAGTCAGATGAATATATATTTGTGCAAGTCAACAACCATTCTTGCAGTCTCTTGCTGGAGTGATGAGGTGAAACAATGGTTGCCAATGCTTACACTGAGATTGTCCTAATGAGATCTTGTACTTTTGTCTTTGCAAATCGTTGATTGTGACAAAAACATGCTCCAAATATTTTGACTGGAGGAGAACCTATTTGGACTTGGCTTCTCCAACTCCTTCAGTGATCATGCCTTGTCAGAGTGTTGTGTTTTTTCTGACCTCCAAACATTAGTTTGTCCTCTGGTTGCTGGGTGGTTCTCTCTTTTTTTTCCTTTTCTTTCCCCACCCCCACCTCTACTGTCGAGTCTGCTGTAGAAATGTCTGAGGTTTGTGTTCCTGACCATAAAATCCAAGAAAGGAGTGGATGTTGTACTATTTAATACTAGTCAGCTATTGCCCACTTGATGGTGCAAAGTGAAACCTTGATTTAATAGCAAGGGAGTCAAGTGACTGGAGACCTACAGATATTAATGCTCAGAAATAGTGCCTACTTGGGGGTCTCTGAGTTGCATGTATATACATCACTACAGATGTATATACACTGAATTTGAAAGTTTCTTGGAGGTAGGCTCTTCTAGTCCATACCGATTTAAATGATCTCTTCTAGTCCCATTTACCTGCATTCTACCCATAACCATCCAATCCCCTCACATCCATGCACCTATCCAACTTTTTCTTAAATTAAAAAATTGACCCTGCTTCAACCACCTCTTCAACTCTACTCTCTGAGTGAAGAAGTTCCCTCTCATGTTACTTCTAAACTTTTGCCCCCTAACCCTTAACTCATGACCTCTTGTTTCAATCTCACCTACCCTCAAGGTAAAGAGCCTATTCACATCTACTCTATCTATCCCTCTCATAATTTTAAATGCCTCTATTAAATTCCTCCTCAACCTATGCTCCAATGAATAAAGACCCAGTCTACTCAATCTTTCTTTGTATTCTAGATACTGTAATCCAGGCAACATTTTAGTAAATCTTCTCTTATTGATATCCTTCCTATAATTTGGGGACCAGAACTGCACACAATATTCCAAATTTGGCCTCACCAATGCCTTGAATAGTCTCAACATCACTTCCCAACTCCTCTATTCTATGCTTTGATTTATAAAGGCCAGCATTCCAAAAGTCTTCTTCACCACACTATCCACATGAGATTCTACTTTCAAAGAACGATGAACCATTATTCCTAGATCTGTCTGTTCCTCTGCATTCCTCAATGCCCTCCCCTTTACCGAATATGTCCTGTTTTGATTATTCTTCCCAAAATGAAGCATTTCACATTTATCTGTATTAAGCACCATCTGCCATCTTTCAGCCCACTCTTCTAAGCAGTCCAAATCCTTCTGCAGTCTCCAAAAACCATCTTCACTAACGACAACTCTCCCTATTTTTTGTATCATCTGCATATTTACTAACCCAATTTACCACTCCATCATCCAAATCACACATGTCAAACTCAGGCCCGCGGGCCAAATTTGGCCCATGATATAATTATATTTGGCCCGCAAGATCATATCAAATATGTATTAGAGCTGGCCCGCTGGCCGCCGCGCCAGTATAGCGCATGCACAGCTAATACTACAAATCCCAGAATGCTTTGCAAATGCGTTGGCGCCGGCCCGTCAGCCCGCTAATCGCCCCCACCTCCTCTCTTTACTTTCATTAGCATCTGCGCCGAACTCACACGTAATAAACCCCTTACGAAAAATGGCCAAACGAAAGACAGAAAACAGGACCTTTCAAGACAGGTGGGAGGCAGACTATATGTTCATCATTTTAAAAGACAAACCTGTTGTCTTGTGTGTGGAGCCAGCGTGTCTGTAGTTAAAGAATATAACATACGATAACACTATGAAACAAAACACCAGGACAGGTATAAGGATCTGAACGAGAAGCAAAAGCTCCAGAAGGTGGAGGAGATGAAAAGAAGTCTGGTTTTACAGCAAACTTTATTTTATTTCTCATTTGTTAATGCTTCTTCTGGAAAGAGTTTAACCAAAACTATTATTAAACATTTATTTTAATAAGAAAAAGTTTAACATTACATATATTGAAAGAAGAGAAAACATGCAGATGTTGTTGAAAATTTTCAATAAATATTTAGTTTGGCCCACAACTTAGTCCAAGTTTTTAATTTTGGCCCTTGTGAATTTGAGTTTGACGCCCTGATCCAAATCATTAATGTAAATGACAAACAATAAGGGACCCAACACCAATCCCTGAGGCACACCGCTTGTCACTGGCCTCCATCCTTACAGACATTTATCCACTATGACTCTCTGGCATATACTTTCTAGCCACTGTTGAACCCATTTGACTATCTCAACATTAATACCCAGTTCCTGAACCTTCCTTACCAGCCTTCCATGTGGAACCTTATTGAAAGCCTTACTGAAATCCATATAGACAACATCTGCTCTACCCTCATCAATCTTCCTAGTCACCTCCTCAAAAAATTCAACAAGATTTGTCAAACATGACCATCCCTGCACAAACCCATGGTGAGTGTTCCTGATCAGTCCCTTCCTCTAGATACTTATCCATAAGAATACTCTCCATTAGTTTACCAACCACTGACTTCAAACTTACAGGCCTATAATTGTTAGGCCTACACTGGACCCCTTTTTAAACAGAGGAACCACATTTGCGATATGCCAATCCTGCGGCACCATGCCCCCCTCTAGTGACTTTTGAAAAATTACTGTCAGAGACTCTTCTATTTCCTCCTTGACTCCCCTCAAGGTCCTGGGGAAAATCCTGTTGGGACCTGGAGACTTATCCACCCTTATATGCCTCAAAAGTTCCAACACCCCTCTTTCCCTACATTTTCAATAATTACTCCTTTTGCTTCTCTCATTCTACACGATTCCATATCCTTTTCAATAGTGAATATCAAAGAGAAGAACTTGTTCAATATCTCCCTCATCTCATTCGGCTCCGCACACAGTTGTCCGCTCTGATTCTCCAAGAGACCAATTTTATCCTTCACTCTCCTTTTACTATTCACATATTTGTAAAAACACTTTGGATTTATTTTCACCCTGTTTGTTATAGACACCTTGTACCTTCTTTTTGCTTTCCTAATTTCTTAAGCTTTTTTTTACAATCCATGTATTTTCCAAGCATCTCGTTTATACCTTCAAGGAAAAAAAAGTGTATTTCTTGGTGATAACTGCTTTCCTCTGAATACCTGCACTTTGAAAATAAAGTAACCTGTAATTCTATGAAAATTATCTTGCAGGGTGATTGCCGATCATATAGTTATGTTTGTGGATTATCTACTAAGGATGCACCACACTGGGATTCCCTCATGTTCTTGGCCAGACTTATTCCACGAATATGTCATAATATTAACAGGTTTGTTCTAATTAGGAAATTAGGAAATGAAAATTAAACATGTGTAATGTTAAAATTCTGATGTTACACATTTATTCTGTTAATGTTGTTTTTCAGAGTTGTATACGTTTTTGGATCACAGATCCGAGAACCTATTACAGATGTAACACCGACTTTTTTAACAACAGGTGTGCTTGGCACACTCCGGCAGGCTGACTTTGAGGCTAACAACATTCTTAGAGAGTCAGGTAAGAATGAGCTTTTGACAGTTTGAAAATTTATTTGTCAGTGAGAATTCTTAGTGGAGATGAGAGTTAACTTTTTTTTCCATTGAAATGATCTTAATTATTCAATATTCTGATTTTCAGCATTTTTGTACATGGCAAATAGTTGTGAAAGTGACCTATTTCTAACAGGGAATAATATAGTTCTCAGTGTAGCTACTGTTTTCTGCAATCATAAGCCTAAGTCCTGAAAAGTGAGTTACCATGATTGTTGGTGAGCTGTTATGCTTCACCTTGGACCCAAAGGTACAGAATAACAAACGAAGTTGTGCAGAAGAAAGATGAGCAGCTAAGATCCAAAGTAGAAAGCAGAAGCACAAGTTATGGATTACAATCTGAACCATTTGGAGATTGATGTCTGGCTCATAGGTTGATGATGGTCTGTGTGTGTGTGTGTGGGGGTGGGGGGGGGGGGGGGTGGGGTGTGGTGGGAGAAAATGTGCATCAATTCTGAGGCACCTGTATCTGTACTGGGAGCTGTTTTGTTGGACTGGTACACAAAAATGTTTTTTAACCTTGTAACTCTAGGCCTGTTGGAAAAGAATAATAGTATTCGCATGACAGGAAATTTAAAGAGAAAGAACAGGGGGAAAGTGCATTGTAGCAAAATGGATAATGATGATCAGAGCCAAAAAGGTTGTATATATAATTCTAGTTTGAGGCAGAGCAAGAAAAATGGCAAACAATTGAAGGCTCTTTTATCTGAATGTAGGCAGCTAGAACGCTTCCACCAGCGTTGTCTCCGCTCCATCCTCAACATCCATTGGAGCGCTTTCATCCCTAACGTCGAAGTACTCGAGATGGCAGAGGTCGACAGCATCGAGTCCACGCTGCTGAAGATCCAGCTGCGCTGGTTGGGTCACGTCTCCAGAATGGAGGACCATCGCCTTCCCAAGATCGTGTTATATGGCGAGCTCTCCACTGGCCACCGTGACAGAGGTGCACCAAAGAAAAGGTACAAGGACTGCCTAAAGAAATCTCTTGGTGCCTGCCACATTGACCACCGCCAGTGGGCTGATAACGCCTCAAACCGTGCATCTTGGCGCCTCACAGTTTGGCGGGCAGCAACCTCCTTTGAAGAAGACCGCAGAGCCCACCTCACTGACAAAAGGCAAAGGAGGAAAAACCCAACACCCAACCCCAACCAACCAATTTTCCCCTGCAACCGCTGCAACCGCGTCTGCCTGTCCCGCATCGGACTTGTCAGCCACAAACGAGCCTGCAGCTGACGTGGACTTTTTACCCCCTCCATAAATCTTCGTCCGCGAAGCCAAGCCAAAGAAAGAAAAAAAAAGGCAGCATTCTTAAGACTGAATTGATGACAATCAAATGAATACAATGGAACAGGCTTCAAGAGGATGTGCTTGCAATGTATTAGAATCCATTATTAAGGAAATTAGTAAAATGTAGAATACACAGATAACTAAGTGGTTGCCATATTGCTATAACAGTGCCAGTAGCTAGGTTTGAATCACTGCTGTCTGCAAGGAGTTTGTATGTTCTCCCTGTAACCTGCCTGGGTTTTCTCCCACTCTCCAAAAAAATGTATGGGGTTTGTAAGCTGGAAGGGCCTGTTACCATTCTACATTTCTAAATTAAAATGATCAATTACAGTGTAAGATTAGGTAAAAATGAACATTGCTGCATGTAGTAGTGGAGGCTGACACGATCAGGATATTCAAAAGATTCTTAGATAGGTACTTGGATGTATGACACACAGGGTTATGAATGTGAGATAGGGAAAAATTAGATTGTGACAGGTCAGCACAACATGGTGGGATGTTAGTCCTACATTGTGCTACAATGTTATATAAAAGTGAACAACTGATATTTAGATTTTCAAAATATGGTGCCCTGTAGATTATTAACAAAATTAGGAGTGAATGCTTTTTTTTGGAGGGGGGGTGTTGGGAAATAATATTGAGGATTGGTTAATGGACAGAAAAAGGAAATGAGTAAGTTTTTAATTTGAAAATCTGTGATTTTAGTGGGAAGCCATGGATTAGGACTATGTGGACAAATTGGATGAGGGTATCAAGTATAATGCATTCAGGTTTGATGTGATAGAATGATGGGACTGTGGTTTGTGGGGAAGAATCAGGGGCTTTGGAGATAAATTAAGCAAATCCACAAGGGTTGTCAGATGGATCATTGTAGAGCATCCACAAGGAGCTGAGTGGTATGTTCTTCTGTTTTTATTTGAAATTCTATGAGCAGTAGCATAAAAAATATTGCTCTATTACTTTGACTTAAGCACACTTACTATGTTTAATTGATCTAAATGCATGAACATTGAGAATTGCATCATTTCTGTTTGTAGGTTTCTCTGGGAAAGTTAGTCAGATGCCAGTTATTTTAATTCCATTGCATTTCGACCGTGATCCACTTCAGAAGCAGCCATCTTGTCAGAGATCTGTGGTTATTCGGACCTTCATCACAAGTGATTTCATGACTGGCATCCCAGCAACCCCTGGTAACCACATTCCCGAAGAGGTAAGATCTGAATTTTGTTTAGATACACCATCTAAAAGGTGCTTTCTATCTTGATTCAGAAATGTCATTGACTATAAATATTTTATGTTGATTTAATACTGAGATTGACATGGAATTTAAATGTACATCACAACTCTAATTATCCAAAATAGTTGGAACTGGGGCCTACATCGGATAAACTTTTTTCAGAGAACTGGTTATTTTTAAAAAAAAAACAGCCCAGTAGCAACACCAAATCACTTGTAACAGTATTTAAACAATAACAAGCAACAAGGGAAGGATTTTTAAGCATTAAAATAATGTTTAATTCTCACCAAAAAAATTCTGGCTTTCGTTGATCACTGATAACCTCCCCATTGAGGTCCCCACGCTGCTGCCCATCAGCCCGAGGTCCCTGGTCAGTTTGGCTCTGAAATAAATTTAGGATTTCTTATTTGTTTTGGATATCTCATTTACCCAACTTTTTAAAAAGAAATTCAGATAAATGAGGATTTTAGAGAATCCGATTTCAGATAATCAGAGTTGTCCTGTATTTGATTCATTATCCTTTCTGATAGACTGAGAAAAAAACTGATTTGTTGAAATGACTATTCTTCAAACATAAAACTAGACAGTGCTAGACTTTCTCATTTTTGACCTTAATCATTTAGTTGGTACCTATTCATACAAGGATACTGACTTAATATTCTCTCCTTGTTCTGGTTAAACACAAGGAGCAGGTTTAAACATTTTATCGACTATAGTGGCAAATAATAAGTTAAAATCTAGGGTATTTATGATGTAATGTTATACCAGTGGAGAAAGCCATTACAGAGATTTTACTTGTATTTTCAAATGTTTCTCAATACAATGTATTAATAAAGCATTTTCTTGTAAATGCCAGGTTATTTTAAAAATGGTAAGGGAAATCAAGAAGATACCTGGAATATCCCGTTTAATGTATGATTTAACCTCAAAACCACCTGGAACTACAGAATGGGAGTGAATAAAGTAATTTCTTCTTGAAAACATTCCCAAAATCAACAGTATGGTGAAAGTGTGAATGGAGCTGCTACTTCGCACCTTTTTGTCAAACCCCCTCTCAACCCTGGAGCCTGTTGGGTAATTCACTGTTTTGCAATGATACATTTTAGTGAGCTAAAGATATGTTTAGGTAAATGAACTCAGCATCAGGTTGTCCAGATAAAAATAGTTTGGCTTTTGCTGATGTATTGTGATATTCTCTAATTTTTGTATATCCTGAAGTTTAGTTGGTTTATAGAACATAAGCCACTACCATTGAGTTGTTGCGAAACTCATTGGTATGACCCATTTTCTTTTTGATCAGATCTGTGAAAAGTATTTTGCCAAATAATGGTTTGTATTGATAGGTTTTGGTGTGTTCCAGCCTATATAAAATACTTGATGGTTTTATCACTATAATCTTGGAAATGACTGTAATTTTAATGGGCTGTTGGACTTTTTAATAAGTATTTTAGTTTTGCCAAAAAAAATACTAATCCTATATTTGCTTTGGGATCGATATTAACAGCTGACCCTATTGTACTGTACATATTTGCTAATTTGGGTGAACAAATTTTATTTGATGCATAAGAGGATTAGCATTTTCCAAAAGCAGCCTTTTTAAATGTATCATTTGACAATTTTGTATCTATTTTATGAACAAACTATTTCATTCTGTGAAATAGTTTCACTTTGATACCTATCTTGATAAGTTTATCAATATACTTATGTTCATTATCTGTTGCCTTAATTTGATTACTTTTGCATATTCCACAGTTAGAAATGTAATTTACAAATGCAAGTTTGTTAAATTGATGAGACAAAGTTCTGAAATTTCCTTCAACAGTAAGTGTTAATTAATGGCACAATGTAAAGATTTCTTGTTTTGAGTTTACTACAGAAGTATTCCTGAAAATTTAGTCTGTTTGGCAGAATTCCAATTATTCCTCTCCACTCAGAAGCTCTGTTCAGTTTGTTGTAACCAGAATTCTACAAGTTAAAAGTGAATCTATGGATATTTCTATGCAGTATTTAATCTAGATTGCATTTATGCATATGTAGATTAATGTTTCAATGCATTGAAAATTAAATCAACTCTATGACATTTTGTGACTTTTAAACCTCCTGCTGCTAAGATGCAGACTTGTTGGTGGATTGAATGAACTATTTAATCAAGTTGTTTTCTCATTCAGCTATTTGAGAAAACAGAATTAGCACCAAAGAGTTTGAGATCTTTCTGTTACTTCATTTAGCAGCTACTGGAACAGTAAGAAAAAAATTCCATGACAATACCTGAAGCCTGATTTTAATGTCTGAACAATCTGATTTCTATGTTGCTGAGACTGCCATTTTATAGCAGCTAGGTTATTCATCATGCTTCTGATGTAGCAGTGATTTTTTTTGTGGAGGTGGGGGTATCATAATGTGGCTGAGAGAGGTTCCCTCAAAGGGGTCTTATATGAAATTTCTGGTGCAGGTTCTGAAAAATAAAATGTCTAAATCAGTAATTCTGTCAGTACCTTGATTTTTTTTTCTCCTGGTTAAAGTAAATTGTTCAAATTTTAGTATGAGCACAAAGTAGGAATTTTATATTTACCACCAACATTGAAGAAAATGTGAGTTCAAGTATGTTAACGTTGCCATTAAAATAACAGACGTGCTTTTGTTCAGGGATTTCCATCTTTAATCATTAAATGAAATAGTCTGTCTTTTTATGATCAGATGGGTATGAAGCAAGCAAAAAGGTATTTTTGAAGTAAGACTCAAAGGCATATATCCTTTTTTCGTTCTTGCTGAAAATGAGATCTATTGGTCATCATTCAAATAATTTAAGTGACTTAAGTCAGGGTATATAAATATATATTTCGTATATGTATAGGTACTTCTGTAAACTATTTTTCTTAGCAATTCATTTTATTGCATGCAAATTTCCTATCTCCAGTTTCTGTTTATTGTCTCAAAATATAGTATGAAAGCTGTCTTTCTTATAATCTTAACTCCTGTTGGACCTTTTGATAAATAAATATTTAGAAAAATTCAGAAATAATTTCTTCATCCAGCTATCGTTGTCTGCATTTATAGAGTTGAGATTCCCTATTACCATTCCATGGCTTTTACACATTTGTGCAAATTCACTGCAAATCTGCTCCTCAGTCTCCTTCTGTTAATTGACAGCCCATGGTACGGTTGCAGTAGTGGGCAGGTGCCTTATTGTTTTTCAAATCAAAACTGATTCCGTCATTGATCATTCCAGGACAAAATTCTCCATAATTATGTCATTTAGCCTCCTTTCCTACATTTCATACATCAAGGAATATTTAAAACTCAATCCTTTAGCCAGGTCTCTGTTACTCTCAGTAACAATTAATGATACAATTGAACATTAACTTTCAGCAGTATTGTCAACATTTAGGGAGCTGACATCCTCTATTTAACCCTATTTGGGTTAATTTTTCTAGGTGTCCCTCCCGTTCCTATTTCAAGTCGGCAGATGGGATGTTGAAGTGGTCTCTACTTCATCATGACCACATCCAGTGAATTGTGCTCGACTTGCTTTTGACTAGAATTTTGCAGTTTTTGTTCCCAGCTTGGGATTTAAGCAGTGAGTTGCTGCTTTTAGAAGAAGTTCAGATTTATTGTCAGTGTACATTCATGACATTCTTTTTCCTGTGAGCTCGGCAGAATTTCTACTTATCGGGAGTGCAAAAAACTGTACTCAAGAAAAGATGCATATTCAAATAAGAAATATAAACAAATAAAAATAAACAACTACAATACATCAGAACATTTCAGCAATAAGTGTGCAAAGTAAGGGTCTGCAAATGAGTCTGAGTTTGTTGTTTAGGAGTCTGATGTTGGAGGGGTAGCAACTGTTCCTGAACCTGGAAGTACAAGCCTTGAGGTACCTCTACCTCTCCCTCTTTCCTGATGACAGCAGCCAGAACAGAGCATGTTCTGGGTGGGGAGAGTTTTGTACTGGGGCTGAGTCCACCATCTTTTGCAGGGCTTTCTGCTCAGAGGTATTGGTGCCCCCCTTACCAGGCTATGATGCAGTGAATCAGCACACTTTCCACTACACTTCTGTAGAAATTTGCCAAAGTTTATGATGTCATACCAAACTGTGACCACATTGATAGAGTTGTAATATAGACTCCCCAATAGAGAGAATTGGAGAAGCAAATCTGTAGAGAGATAGCAACCGATGTAAGAAACAGAAAGTTGTAATAGTAGGAGATTTTAACTTTCCAAACATTGACTGGGACTCCCATACTGTAAAAGGGCTAGATGGCTTAGAGTTGGTCAAATGTGCTAAGGAAAGTTTTCTAAAAAAATATATAGAGGTACCAACGAGAGAGGATGCAATACTTGATCTCCTATTAGGGAACCAGGCAGATCAAGTGACAGAAAAATTTATAAGTGAATGTTTTGGCTCCAGAGACCATAACCATATAACTGTTTACAGCACGGAAAGAGGCCATGTCGGCCCTTCAAGTCCGTGCCGATTCACTTGAACAACTCCACTAGCTCCTCCGCAAACTCCTGAGGAAGTAGAGGCTTTCTTCATGATGCCATTGGTGTGTCATAAAGATAAAAAATGGAAAATGGGAAAAGCTATGCTCCGGAACTATGAGAAATACAATAAACATGAGGTTACGCATGAATGTCATTAGTTTCAAGTTAATACTAGAGCGCCTCGGATATCCCCCCCCCCAAGTTCCTCAACATGGTTATCCAACTGCACGAAAACCAACAAGGTCGGGTCAGATACAGCAATGAACTCTCCGAACCCTTCTCCATTGACAACGGCGTGAAGCAAGGCTGCGTCCTCGCACCAACCCTCTTTACTATCTTCTTCAGCATGATGCTGAAACAAGCCATGAAAGACTTCAACAATGAAGACGCTGTTTACATCCGGTACCACACGGATGGCAGTCTCTTCAATCTGAGGCGCCTGCCTGCAAGCTCACACCAAGACTCAAGAGCAACTTGTCCGTGAACTACTCTTTGCAGACGATGCCACTTTAGTTACCCATTCAGAGCCAGCTCTCCAGTGCATGACATCCTCTTTTGCAGAAACTGCCAAAATGTTTGGCCTGGAAGTCAGCCTGAAGAAAACTGAGGTCCTCCATCAGTCAGCTCCCCACCATGACTACCAGCCCCCCCCCCCACATCTCCATCGGGCACACAGAACTCAAAACAGTCAACCAGTTTACCTACCTCGGCTGCACCATTTCATGTGATGCAAGGATCAACAAAGAGATAGACAACAGACTCGCCAAGGCAAATAGCGCCTTTGGAAGACTACACAAAAGAGTCTGGAAAAACAACCACCTGAAGAAACACACAAAGATCAGTGTGTACAGAGCCGTTGTCATACCCACGCTCCTGTTCGGCTCCGAATCGTGGGTCCTCTACCGGCATCACCTACGGCTCCTAGAACGCTTCCATCAGCGCTGTCTCCGCTCCATCCTCAACATTCATTGGAATGACTTCATCACCAACATCGAAGTACTCGAGCTGGCAGAGTCCGCAAGCATCGAATCCATGCTGCTGAAGATCCAACTGCGCTGGGTCCAGAATGGAGGACCATCGCCTTCCCAAGATCGAGTTATATGACGAGCTCTCCACTGGCCACCATGACAGAGGTGCACCAAAGAAAAGGCACAAGGACTGCTTAAAGAAATCTCTTGGTGCCTGCCACATTGACCACCGCCAGTAGGCTGATATTGCCTCCTACCGTGCATCTTGGCGCCTCACAGTTCAGCGGGCAGCAACCTCCTTTGAAGAAGACCGCAGAGCCCACCTCACTGACAGAAGACAAAGGAGGAAAAATCCAAATCCCAACCAACCAATTTTCCCTTGCAACCGCTGCAACTGTGCCTGCCTGTCCCGCATCGGACTTGTCAGTCACCAACGAGCCTGCAGCTGACGTGGACATACCCCTCAATAAATCTTCGTCCATGAAGCCAAGCCAAAGAAGAAGTATTATAGATAAAGATCAATCTGGTCCTCAAGTTGAGATTCTAAATAGGAGAGAGGCCAATTTTGTGGAAATGAGAAAGGTTCTAGAAAGTTGTTTTCTGGCAAGGATGTGTTCAGTAAGTGGAAAGCCTTCAAGGGCGAAATTTTGATAGTGTGGAGTTTGCACATTCCTGTCAGGATTAAAGTTAACAAGCATAGGGAACCTTAGTTTTCAAAGGATATTAGCAATCTGGTAAAGAGTAAGAGAGAAATGTATAGCAGGTATAGGCAACAAGGAGTAATGAGGTATGAGAAGAGTATAGAAAATGTAAGAAAATACTTAAGAAGAAAATCAGGAAGGCAAAAATAAGGTATGAGGTTGCTTTGGCAGTTAATGTGAAGGTAAACCTGAAGGATTTCTATAAGTATATTGAGTAAAAGGATAGTAAGGGACAAAATCCCTTACTATCAGAGTGGTCATCTATGCGTGGAGCCTAACAAGATAGGGTGGTCTTAAACAGTTTTTTTGCATCAGTATTTACTCAGGAAACTGGGATGGTGTACAAGGAAGGAAGAGAAACAAGCAATAGTGGTATAGAACATAAAAGAGATTAAAGAAGAGGAGGTGCTTGCTGCCTTACAGCGAATAGAGGTAGATAAATCCCCTGGGCATGACATAATCCCCTGGATCTTGAGGAAGACTAGTTTAGAAATTGCAGGGGGCCTGGCAGAAATATTTAAAATCTCCTTCGCCAAGGGTGAGGAGCTAGAGGATTGGAGGGTAGCTCTTGTTATGTTGTTTAATAAAGGCTCCAAAAATAAACAAGGAAATTACAGGCTGGTGAGCCTGACATCAGTAGAGGGTAAATTATTAGAGAGTGTTCTGAAAGATCAGATATACAAGTATTTGGACAGCCAAAACCTGGTTAAGGATAGTCAGCATGGCTTTGTGTGTGGTAGATTATATTTAACAAATCTTGCAGAGTTTTTGGAGGAGGTTACCAAGAGAGTAGACAAAGGAAAGGCTGTTGATATTGTTCATATGGGAGGTTAGTTCAGAAGGTTCACGCACTAGGTATCCATGGAGAGATTGGAAAATGGATTTGAAATTGGCTGAATGGGTGAAGATAGAGTGGTAGTGGATGATTGCTTCTCAGACTGGAGGCCTGTGATTGGTGGTGTGCCTCAGGGATCGGTGCTGGGACCATTGTTGTTTGTTGCCTATATCAATGATCTGGATGATAATGTGGCAAATTGGATCAGCAAGTTTGCTGATGGTACTAAAATTGAGGTGTTGTGGACGGAAAATGGCAGATGGAATTTAATGAAGATAAATATGAGGTGTTGCATTTAGGACAAACCAAGGTAGGACATGCATAGTAAATGGTAGAGCACTGAAGAGAACGGAGGAACAAAGGGATCGGGGAATACAGGTACATTAATCCCTGAAAGTGGCATCACAGGTAGACAGGGTTTTTAAGAAAGCTTTTTGTATCTTGGCCTTAATAAATCAAAATATTGAGTACAGGAGTTGGGATGTTATGGTGAGATGGTATAAGAAATTGGTGATGCCAAATTTGGAGTATTATGTTCCGTTCTGGTTGTCAAACTATAGGAAGGATATCAGTAAGATCAAAAGAGTGCGGAGAAGATTTACTGGGATTTTGCCGGGTCTTCAGGAGTTGAGTTACAGGGAAACAGGTTGGAACTTTATTTCTTAGAGTGTAGAAGAATGAGGGGAAATTTGATAGAGGCTTACAAAATTATGAGGGGAATAGACAGTAAATGCGAGTAGTCTCTTTCCACTTAGATTGGGAGATATAAATATGAGAGGAAATGGCTTTAGGGTGAAAGATTTGGGGGGAACTTCACTCAGAGTGGTGGGAGTTTGGAACAAGCTGCCACATGATATGGTAAATGCAGGCTCACTCATAAGTTTTAAGAATACATTGGAAAGATACATGGATGGGAGAGGTCTGGAGGGTTACGGAATGGATGCAGGTCACTGGGACTCAAGGAAAGATATTTCAGCACAGATTATAAGGGCCAAATGGACTGTTTTCTGTGCTATGGTTTTCTGCCGTTCTCTGAACTCCTGAGGAAGTAGAGGTGTTAACTTGCTTTCTTCATGATGATGTTAGTGTGCTGAGTCCAGGAATTAAAATTTACTCACCTGTCCACTTTTGATCTGCCAATGATCACTGGATCGTACAGCTCTGTTTATCCCTTCCTTAAAACTACAATCAGCTCCTTTGTTTTGGTGACATTGAATGAAAGGTTGTTACACCATTCAGTCAAGTTTTCAATCTCCTGTATACCGACTCATCGTCTCTTCTTATACAACCAACCACTGCTATGTTATCATCAGTAAATTTATAGATGGTGTGTCGTACCGATCCACACAGTTGTATGTATAAAGCGAGGAGAGCTGGGGGCAAAGTACGCAGCCCTGTCGGCTGATGGAGATTGTTGAGGAGTTGTTCTTGCCTATCCTCACTGGGTTCTAGAGGTGAGAAAATCCATGATCAAATTTCACAGTAGGATATTGAGGTCCAGATCTTGGAGTTTGCTGATCAGTTTTTAGGAAATGATGGCGTTGAATGCTGAACATTAGTGAAGAAGCAAACTGATGTGTGTATCTTTTTTGTGTAGAGTTTTGTATAGAGCCATTAAGATGGTGCAGTAGGCAAATTGGAATGGTTTGACCAGCATCTCAAAACACTTAGCTGTGGATGCGAGTTCCACAGATTGGTCATCATTTAGGTAGGTTGCCTGACTTCTGGGCTCTGGTATTTTTGAGGCCTGTTTAAAATGGATGGGTACCACACCTACCGGATTGAGATACTGAGATATCCCTGAATACATTGGCAAGTTGGTCAGTACAGGTTTTCAGTTCTTGGTTGGGTACCATTCAGACCAGATGCTTTCCTTGGATTTGTTCTGAAGCAGCCTGCACAACATCTTAACTGACAATATAGGATCATTAGGAGACGCAGTGGTTCTTCCTTGTTCTGGTGGTCAAATCATGTGTAGAAGGGATTGAGTTAATCACTTACTGCACCGGATTTGGTTTTATAGCACGTTATGTCATTTGCACCCTGCCACATCTGCCGGGTATCCATTGTTTTCATTCTCACCCGGAATCTCCACTTTGGGAGATTCCTTTTCATAGGTTGTACCTGTTCCTGTAGTGTTTTGGATCTTCAGATTTAAATGCGTATGATCTGGCTCTCAGCAGGTTTTGGATTTCTTTTTTCATCCAGGGCTTCTGGAAAACCCTGAATGAACATGTTTTCAATCAAGGGCAAGTTAATGATAATGATACTTTGGTCTAAATTGCCTTCATAATTGCCTTTGGGGTTTTCCTCACATCACAGCTCCAACATGTATTATAGCAGAGGCAGCTGTTATCACATTTCTGGATAACATTCATGGGTTTTGAAACTGTTATGCTATTCCAGCAACCTATCGAGGAGGAGGATTATTGCCACGCTGCAGCATTGACCGCTAGATCTTGAATTTATTAACCTCTTGGAATGTTGTATGTGCAACGCTCCCAGTCACTTTCAATGTTTTAAATGATAATCTGATCTAATTTTCCTTCCAAAGTGGATGACTTCATATTTAAATTTAGTCATGTTCCATGGAAAAGGCCTTTCCGAGCCCTTGCTGCGCAAATCGCCATACGTTTTTGAAAAGTGGGAGGAAACTAAAGCACCCGGAAGAAACCCACACAGATACACGGAGAACATATAAAATCCTTACAGACATTGCTATATTCAAACCTGCATTGCTGTTGGTGTAATAACTTTGTGCTAACCGCTATGTTAACTGCAACAATGTACTCCATCTGCCAGACCATTTCCAACTTAATTTGTCTCTGTTTCTGCAGGCTTCCCACTTTTTAAACTTTTTCTATTCAATTGAGTGTCATCAGAAAACATGTGCAAAACCCCGTCCAGACCCCTGTAGCACTCTGCTCACCACTGATTGCCAACCAGAGAAACAAATTTATACCAACTCCCTGGTGTGCCTGCCAAGGGATATCAAGGGGTAGTGGATATTGTATGTTGTAACTTGATTGTCAAGCTTTCTACCAGCAGGTGGTTGCGAGTGTATCGTTTAATGTGTGTCTTTTATCCCTGTTGCAACTCCACTGCATGTGTAAATAAAAATTACTGTTCAATTAGCTGCATCCGAACTCGTTACCCTTGGGACCCATTGAACTGGTTTCACACACATGTTGAATGACTAAATTTAATGCCTGAAAATCCCAAAAGTGACACTGATCATTTCTCCATATATTCTACTATGCTTGGTTTCTGTCTGACCATTACACACTGGAGACTCAGCTTTATTAAATATTAAAAGAAAACCATGATAGTGGGAAGAAATATCAGCACAAGATATCAGATATCTGCAGGAGGTTTTAATTTTATTTTAATTTAGACATTTAGCACCGTAACAGGCCCTTTTGGCCTAGCAAGTAAACCCTTGTATTCTGATACCAACACTAGTTGAATTGATTGTGAAAGTTTTAACAGTGGCGATGGGGCAGGGATTAGCAGAGATTAACTGACTAATTGTGAACAAAAAAACTAGGCTCAGATGGAGATGGAACCATTGGCAATTATTTTTTGTGTTGTATGTTTCACTAGTTCTTGTTTGGCAGACTATTCACACTAGTTACTGACCACAAACATTCACTAGTTTTCAAGGCTGATGTCGACTGTTCCACAATAGCATCAAGAATGTAGCTGGCCCAATTACTGTCAATATAACAGTGACTATATAATATTTGATTCCATTCCATAATTCCTCAGGATTGATTGAGATAGTCCATGCCTGCAAGCAGCAAGACTAATGCAACATTTGAGACATTTTTATGTAGCCGATGACCATCTCCAATAAGAGAGTTGATTTCTGTCCTTGACCATAAATCGTGAATAAATACTGCTTTTGCTGGTAATGCCTAAATCCTAAAAAAATTATGAAAAAACCACAATGAACATATAATATGAACTTTAGAAATGCAAAAGGATTTGATTTTTGTGGTTAATGAATATAATTGAACTTTTACCGGTTTTAACTGGAGCATGAAGAAGAAGCAGAATAATGTTGCCTCAAATTTCATCTCTGGTGAGTGGCACTAAAGTATATCGTAAAAACAGTACATTTCTCTCTGACTTTAAAATTCAATTCTTTTGACTTTAGTAAAAATCCATATCAGACAAACCATACAATATGGTCCCGCTGCAATTAACGACCACCAGCCAGAGATTAATTTCCAGGCAACATGTCTGAAATTATGCAGGTGTATTTATTAATGCCATGATAATCAGGAAGTCAGAGATCCCAAGGGTACTGTTAATAAGTATTCAGCTGCCAGTGGATTAAAGTATTATTCTTTTACTCAAATCTGACATGATGAAATTCCTTTCAGTTTGTTAATAAAGATAATGTGATAGAAGCATGGTAATCCATTATCCACTTAGAACCATAGAACATTACAGTCCATAAAACAGGCCTTTCTGCCCTCGTCTGTGCCAAATTATTCTGCCTAGTCCAACTGACCTGCAGCCTGTACATTGCTCACCATAAACCTTCCCATCCATGTACCTGTCCAATTTTTCTTAAATGTTATTGAGACCGCATTCACAACTTCAGCTGGCAGCTCATTCCACACTCCCACTAATCTGTGGGAGGAAGTTCCCCCTAATGTTTCACCTAAACTTTCCCCTTTCACCCTTAACACTTGTCCTCTAGTTTGTATAGTATCTCACCCAATCTCAGTTGAAAAAAGCCTAGTTGCATTTACTCTGTCTATACTCCTCAGTTTTGTATTCTCCATCTTGTTGCAGGAAATTTAATTTTTTTTTAACTGTCAGCAAACAAGTTGTTGAAAATTCATTATAAGAACAAGTTGCAATCAGTGGAAAGCCAGTATTAACTGTTTCTCTCTGGGTTCCACATATTATGATTATTAATTTAATGCTGGTGGCCATTATAATGTCCCCTTATAACTAATAGTCTCATTTGATTTCGTCCTGTAATTTAGGCACATTTCCTTTATAATCTGCCATTATCAAATGATTTCTTTATTGTAATTGTATATATTTATAAAAAATATTTGTTTTGGAGTCAGCCAAATTTGAAATCCTAAAGACAGGTACAATGAGTTGATTTGAATTGTCAGAAAACAGTTCACCGCATATAATAGTCAATACTGTGTAAAAGTCGACTCCCCTATTTTTGGAATCTTGATACAACTGTCCTGAATTACAAATTTTAAACAAGTGAATATAAACTACTTTTATTTGATGTACACTCTTCACGTGAATACATGAAAAATGTAAATATGTTACATATGGAAATGTAAATGTTGTTATTTCTGTGATAGAAAGGGAAGCTGATGTGTACTAACTATTCAAAGAAGGGGGAATAAAAATGATTTAAAGAACAATAAAGGAAATATAATTAATTGCAAACAATTAATAATATTCAATTGGCTGCCTTCTTAACCATATAACCATTTACGGAGCAGAAACAGGCTATGTTGGCCTTTCGAGTCCGCATCGGTTCACTGATTTTGTGCGCCCTCTTCAGGCATTGGTCCCGGTAGATCAAAATTCAATTATCAAGTTATAAAGTGCAATATTACACAAAGTTCACTTCATTCAGACATAAAACAGAGATACATTAGCAGAAAGTTAAATGAAGTGCTTCTTTCAGTCAAAAGAGAATTCCCTGAAGCCCCCAAACCCAGCCCTTGCCCACAAGCAGCCAGCCGCCACCCCCACCCCACCCCCTCCCCCCCCAATCCAGCCCAAATCATCAAATGCAGTCGCCTTGTTTAAAAAAGGTAATGGGGAGAATCCTGGGAATTATAGACCAGTATAGGATCTATGAGCATTTGGAGAAGTACAAACTACTCAAGGACAAAAAGACCATTGATTTTTCAATTCTTAAATAAATATATCAACCTCCACAGAACACAATCAAACAGATTAAAATTCAGGTTAGAATCATACAAATGATCCAGACCTTGGAAAATCTACTAGGATCAGAAGCACATTCCTTGCACCTCTTCTGCCAGCTGTGTTGGTGTCAGACAAGCAGAGAAGTAAAAGGAAATGTCAGTGAGGTAGAGATTGGTTCTGTCAGCATATCTGTGGAGAATGATGCAGCATTTACAGATGTTGTTGTCCAGGAAGTAGATGAGAAATAAGCGACAGCCAAAAGTAATTTTTCAGCGGAATGGAGATAATGGTTCTGGAAGGGATATCATTACAGTTGCTTCTCTGATTACAGCTGGATTGGTAAGAATGGAACCAGGCAGATATTGTCACATCCAGCTGGAGAATGGTGGAGAAATACAAGATAAAGATCATGTATTCAGCTGAGCCAAGGTTCAGAGAGGTCAAGATGGATCATGAGGGAAACAATACCTTTGTCATGATGGTATAAAAGTTCTCACTTTAAGAACTGTGTTATGGCAAGGCAAAAACAGACAAATTTCAGTGCTATAAAAATGTGGAGAGGTATTGGAAGGACACGCTAGTTTTTTGCAAAGATGGAAAGCATCTGTAAAATTGAGTAAGAGGGAGAATTGGCAGGTGTCGTGAATGAGATGATCTTGAAAAGGGTATGAGAAGAGATAAGAGAGAAAGCGGTGAATTTTTGGCAGCTGGGAGTTGGCTGTAACATTGTTCATCCACATAAGGAAAAAATAGTTTAAGAAATGGTTTGTAGTCAAGAAAAGAAGTTGAAGATTATATTTGCATTCCTGGGTAATCCAAGAACATGTAGTAGATCCTGATGGTGATGTATACAATCCAGTGCCACGTGGCCATGAGTTGAGATGTTATGTTGCAACTTTACAATACTCTGGTTTTGTCACACTTGGAATCGAGTGCAGTGCTAATTTTTTAGGCGCCTGAGCTCACCAAAAATGGCAACAAGGAAGGTGCCCCATGAGTGCTTGGAGTGACCCCGAGGTGCTGGAGCTGCTACCTGAGGTGCCAGAACAGTGCTCCGGTGAGCTCTGGCTATTTTCCTTGGAGTGAAGGAGGCAGAGGGTTTAATTCTGACCTTGGGAGTCTGACCATCCTTTCTATAAACACATGGGATTTCCATAGTTGATTTAGTTTTTCCCTCATCTAAACAAATTCTGGTTAATTTACTACTATAATTTACTCCTGCTGTGATGAGTGGCAGGAGAATCAGGTAGCAGAGTTGAAGGGCATGTGAGAGAAAGTAGGTTACTGGAAAATTGGAGGCTGGGGGTAAGAGACTGGCACTGAAAGCTGGCATAAATTTGTCAGCGATTCTCAACCTTTGTCTTTGACCCCCTTAGGACTCAAGTTTATGTGCTCCCTTCCAGTTTTTGGTTTCTTCCATACTGCTGAAATAAAGGATAATTTTAAAATTATTTATAATCTATTTTCTATCTGTATTTCTCAGAATGTATTCTGTGTCCTGTGGATTACTGGTCAAATCAGAAGAAGGATAAATGCATAATAAATGAGTTGGAATCCTTTCCTTTGAAGAACCATTGAGAATTGCATTAACTTTCTTTCAATATTTGGGATTATGATTTCATTTGCTCTTTTGGTGATGTTTATAAAGTTTGTGAATGCACCCATTGTATGAGCTGACAACTATGAACTTATTTTCTCTTGTTATTTATTCTTCTATTATATGAAATGCTTCTCATACATTTATTGGTACACTTACAGACTAATTTTGTCATTGGGTTTTCCTTGTGTTTCTCATGTATTCTTGTTTAAACCATAATAGTGCCCTGGCCTTTTCAATGACAAAGCCCAACCAAAATATATCAAAAAGCTTTTGGCCTGTGTATCACTTGCCATTACATTCATTCGGATATGTATTTGTATTGGGTGAAAAATGACATCACCACTTTCTGTGGAAGAGCACTCAGTGGTTACATTTGGGAAAATTATTTTAGAATACAGCCAAGGAGCTGAAAAAAAACTTTATTGCTATTTTAATTTACATTAGATTCTTGGTTATTCTTCGGCTTATATTTGCATTTCAAGTTCAGAAATTGCCTAACAATTTCAATTAAGCAAAATTTGTCACATCTTGTCTTTTTTTGTGGTATGGATTTCCTTTATACCAGCACACATATGCACCAAAAGGAAATACATATCTAGTTGGATTAGAAATATTTGCTATTTTGTCCTCTATCTTTGACCTTCTTATTTGCATTTTCTTTCCAAAATGCTATGTTATTTTATTAAGGCCTGAATTGAATGCAAAAGGTGAAATGACATGTTGTACATTGTCAAGAGCAAGCTTTGGCATTCATCCTAAGAGTTCTTTTAAACCTTCACTAGGCTTTTGGCCACCTTGAGAAACAGCTTCTTCTTTGCCTTATGTCAGTTTTTCTACATGTGCCAGTACCACCTCAACAAGGGCCCAGTTGCAGAATCTACTGAGATATCTTAACATGTCCCATGGCTGATTGAAGAATCCTGAGGCCACAAAATTTTGGAGGAGCTGTTTACTTTGAAGGCTACACCATAATACCATTGGAATGATAAGACATTAGTTTGGATGCTGGGACTAGCTAATCAGTACCACTTTTCCAATAAATGAAGGATATCTAAGATAATCAAGTTGATAACATATGTCTATACGATTAATCTGACCAAAAATAAATTAAGAATAGAATATCACTTTCACAGTACATATAAATTAAACTTATTGTTTGCTAAAGTTTATATTAGATTACAATCTTCTTTTACTTTTCAGCAATCTTGAATTTAAAAGAAATAATGTTTTTGTGGACTGTGAATTCTGTTCTTATGAACATCGATAATCTTGAATATATGAAGCAAATATTGTGTTTATTGTCAAAAGTAACTGCAAGCATGTGATTACCATGAGAAAGATATCTGATTGTGGTAAGTCATAGGATAAAACTAATGAAGTAAACAATGAGCAATGTTGTTTGTGTTTTGATATTTTTGGGAACTGGAAATATAATGTAATGAACTTTCAAACAAATTAGCAAGATCATGGGTAAAATAACATAAATGAGAGGAGCATGAGCAGTTATCTGATTGTGGTAATATTTTTAGTGGTTAAAGCCCTTTTCATAAGTCTCTTGCTCAATATAGTTCACAAATTGTAATTTCTCCTACCCTGAGAAAGATTAAAATCTGCATCTGAAGAATATTTATCATTATCCAACTTTAGAGTTTGCCTTTATCTGTTTTCTTTACTTCAGACCATATAGTCCATTCCCCAAGTGGTATCAGTATCTTAATTAAAATGTATATGAACTATTCACTATTTACTGTACAATTATATAACTCAAATGCATAAAAATTAGGATCCTTATGTTTTGATATAGATATTGACGTCACAAAATTCACCTCATGGTATGGATTTCCGAGGTGTTATTGATACCAAATGAATTGAAGCAAATGACATCACTGATTTGTGGCCAACTATGATATTGGTGTATCTTCAAGCTGCAGTGAGCATACCCTCTTAACTTTTCCACATTAACAAGTCATCAACAAGAAAAAATTGATCTTTAGAAAGATTAATTATTACTTGTAAGTTAGTTGCTGATGTATATCAACTGGCAATGCAATCCTTTAAGCGTTTGCTGTTTTCTGAAGTCCTCTAAAGTTGTTGAAATTCACAGAGCAGGGATGTGTCAGGTGCTGTCTACTTTTCTCTGTTTCAAGGTTTCTCCACATTCAGTTTCTCCAAGGCATGGTGCAGAGTAGGTTGAAGGGCAGAGACCACACGCAGAAGGAGAAGGTGCTGCAAAGGAAGAAGAGGTTGTAGGTGCTTGGAGAACAATTCCATTGGGATCACAGTAAGGAACAGAATGTGGGCTATCTGTGTTTAGCAAAGATGTTGGTATCAAGATCTGCTCCAGAGCACTGCAGCTAGCAGAGAGCTAGAGAACATCACATAAAATAAGAAAGAAAAGCAAAATACTGTAAAACTCAGCAAGTCAGGCAGCATCTGTGATGAGATAAACAATCAATCTATCAGATCTACAACCTTTAATCAGAACTGTGAAAGAAGAACATGTAGGTTTTTAGCAGGAAAAAAAGGTGGGGGATGGATGTATGGAATAAGGTGATTGAGATAGGATGAGTCAAAATGATGAGCCCATTAAGGTGAAATGAGGTTACTTCACAAGGACTGAAGGGTTCCTCTTTTTAACCCATAGACCTTGTTCATCACTGTTTGAGGATGTCACATGACAAAACTGAAAATTTGTGGGTGACCATAATGAATGCAGTTAAAGTCCAGGACCCTCCCAGTAGTGATAATACTTTTGCTCTGGGGAACCACTATATTGTCTACATTAGAGCCACTACAACAAAGCCAAAGGGAGGCTCTATCTATTGATTAAATGCCTCTTGAACTCTGGTGCACAACTCATGCATACATGGACATTGCACTGACATTAATTACCATTCTGTTATATAAGATGGCATAACACTGGCGCTGGGTTTGTTACTCGTACAATCTTGTCATCTGCTATCAGCAATGAAGCAGGAGGAGGTTGTAGAAGAAGAAAAATAGATGAGATGAGAGTTTATAATCAGACACACAAGCACAGTCTACAGATGCATTGAAATTCTTATTTGCTGCAGCCACACCGGAATATCAGATTCATCAACTACAGAAGTATAAAAATATTACCACAATATCCCAAGACACAAAAACAGACAATAAATATGAAAGGACGGAGAAATAAATATTTACATTAGGTCAAGAAATAAAGTGACATTTCAGTGCTGCAGACATATTTTGGTGGTCCTGGAGTAGTGTATAGTTGGAGTTGGATAGAATAGGGAGTCTCAAGATCCAGATAACTTGGAAAAATATCTGTTCTTGAACCTAGAGATGTTGGACTTCAGACTTCTGTACCTTCTGCCTGAAGGTAGCACCGAAAAGAGACTGTGGTCAAGGTGATGAGTATTCTGCCTTCTTGAGGTAGTGATATTTTCAATAGATTGGAGGTTGGTGCCCATAGGAGTCTTGACTATGTTTGTCATATTCTGTGGCCTTTGACATTCCCAGATATCCACTTTTTGGCTTAGATGGCCAACTAATTCATCCAACTGCAATTACTCCCCTTTTAACAAAAGTCCTACACTTTCCCATTGCTCTCTATCTCTGTGACTTCTTGATTATGATATGATAGCAAATTCCATCACATTATTAATGTTCTAAGCACGCAAAATTACATTGATTAAAGTTACTGCATTTATGTCTGCCTTAGTATTGCTGTGCAGTACTACTCAAGTTACTGCACTTTGCATTATAAGGGAGGAAATGAGTTGATGAAGGAGCTCAGGCCCAGAACCCTGCATTCTCCATAAAAAGCAAGACCCAAATGTGCTCAGCCGCCCACAAAGTATCCATAGGGTAACCCAATGTTTCACCACCTTTCAGGGCCCTTCATCACCTCAATAAATTATTCTCACGGGCAAAACAGATGGCTATTCATGCTGTGGAGTGAGGAGAAGGCTAAATGATGAAAAATGACAACTACAGATTTCAAAGATGATTAAAAGGTGATCAAGCCTGGGTCTCTTAAACCTGCATCAAAGAAGCAATTGAACATAGCTGAGTTATCACCAACATATGTGAAACCAAATATCCCAAACATTATGGTCCCCTGAAATGAGGGGACTATGTTTAAAAAGTGCTGTCATTTCTACACTGTCAAAACAAAACATATACAAATGACCTTGAATAAAATTTGGAATGTGCACTTTAATCACGTGAATTGTTTGATTACAAATTTAAAACTGGAACACAGGGTCAAATAAAGGAAAAAGAGTGTATTTGTCCCAAACATTATGGAAGGCAATTGAGGTTTTTTTAGGTAATGTAGTTTGTCTGGATTAAGGCTGCAGCAGACTGGCAGTTGAATGGTGGAGTATTGACAGCCACCCACTGAAACTCTAGTCATGATTCATTTATCGTAAAAACACCAAAATGCTGTAGGAACTCAGCTTGTTTATTCAACATCTATATATTGCCAACATTTCAGGCCTGAGCCCTTCAAGGAAAAATCAGAAAAGGCAAGAAGTAGGATATCTCAGAATTCAAAAAAATGGGGGAGGAATCTAGACCAATAAAAGGAGTTAAGTGGATGTCATAAGGGACTAGGTAGAATTTATCATCTGTGTGAAAAGGAGACAGGGAATGGAGAGAAGATGGGGCAAGCAAGGGGTGGGATGCGGGGTTTAATGAAAGGCAGAGAAATCAATATTAATGCCATCCAGTTGGAGGGCGTCCAGTGGGAAGATGAGATGGTGTTCCTTCAATTTACAGGTGGTCTCAGTCTAGCAGTACACGAGACCTGGTCAGACATATTTGCAAGGGAATGGGATGGAGAATTGAAATGGGTGGCCACTGGGAGACAGAGCCGAGGTGCTCAACAAAGCGATCTCCCAGTCTACGCTCAGTCTCTCCGATGTAACGGAGACCACAGCGGAAGTAGATGACCCCTGCAGATTCTCAAGTGAATTGTTGCTTCACTTGGAAGGATTGGGGCTCCAAATGGTGCTGAGGAAGGAGGTGTGGGTGCAAGTGGAGCATCTCCTGCAGTCACAGTTGGTCTGAAGATGACGATTGGTGGGGAGGGAGGAGTGGACAAGGGAGTCACCGAGGGAGCAATCCCGGCTGGTGGGGTGGTAGGTGAGGAAAAGAGGGATCCTGTCCTTGTTGCATGTGGGGTGGAAGGAACCAGGCAGATGTGTGGGTAATGGAGGATATGTGGATGAGCACCAAGTTGATGGTGGTAGAGGGAAAACCATGTCCTCTTCAAACCACATGGCTTTCCCTCTACCACCATCCATATCTCAAATAATCTGGCATGTAAGTCCTCATCCTGGATGCAGATAGAGGAAATGAGAGAACAGAATGAAATCCTTGCAGGGGACAGGGTGGGAAGAGGTGTAGTCAAGGTAGCTGTGGGAGTTGGTGGGTTTATAGAGGATCTCTGTCGATAGTTTGTCTCCTGAGATGGAGACAGAGAGAGCGAAGAAAGGGAGAGTGTTGCGAGAGATGGACCAAGTGAATTTGAGGTTGGGATGGAAGTTGGCAGCAAAGTGAATAAAGTCAACGAGCTCATCATGGACATTGAGGGGCATTGCCTGTGTAGGCTTGTAGCATGATTTGCTCCATATAACCAACAAACTACCCCCTTGCTTCCCACAGACATAAAAAATTCTTCTGACATCCAATTAACACCTTTTGTTGGTCTGGATTCCTCCCCCATTGTTTGAATTCTGAGACTTTCTGGTATATCCTGCCTCTACCTTTTCTGATATTTCCTTGAAGAAGGGCTCAGGCCCAAAATGAATGTATCTTTGTCTCCTAGAGATGCTGAATAGACCAGCTGAGTTCCTCCAGCATTTTGGTGTGTTATCTACAATCACAGTGTCTGCAGCCTTATCATGTTTCTCTCATGATTAATTTATTGGCTGTCTTTAACAAGATCATGTTGGGGGCTGCTCCTTCAATAGGTTCTTCAAAATAAATGAAACTTATAATAGCACCTATGATGGCCAAACAGTGCCTTGGGTAATCATCAAAAAAGATCATTTGAATCTTTCATGGTCCCAAACCACAAATTGCATTGTGAAGGAAGCATGTCAGCACCTTTACTTTCTCAGGAGTTTGTGGAGATTTGGCTTGACATTGGAAACTCTGGCAAATTTTACAGATGTATGGTGCAAAGTGTGCTGACTGGCTACATCACCGTCTGGTATGGGGAAACCAATGCCTCTGAGCTCAAATCCATGCAAAAGTTAGTGGACACAACCCAGGGCATCATAGGTAAAACCCTGTTACCATCGAGATCATCTACAGGAAATGTTGCCCTTGGAGAGCAGCAGCTATCATCAAGGATCCACATTACCTAGCATGCGCTCTGATCTCACTGCTACCATCAGGAAAGAGGTATCGGTGCCACTCGGTTTAGCACAGCTGTTATCCCTCCACTATCAGACTCCTCAACAAAAACTCAATCAGGGACACTGAAGGATTCTTACGTTTGCACTTAATTGATTTTCTCTCTCTCTCTGTTGCAGAGTCAGTTTGTTTATATTTCTTTATTTGTTTACGTGCTCATTGAGTCAGTTCCTTTTGCACTGCCATTAAGTGGTAATTCTGCCTTGTTTGCAGGAAAAAGAATCTGATCTGAAACTGGAAGCTTTCCTGTTCATTTATACAGCACAAATTACTCTCTAATCTACCCTACATCCTCGTGTATTGTCGACACTGTGTAATTGTGAACCTCCCCTGTTTTTGGCCCAAAAATTGGCTGCTTTTATATTATCCATGTATAAGTCAACCTCCCTATTTTTGGCCCTGACCACGAACTCATCCAAGCTCCTGAAGCCTCGACAGCGGACCCTCATTTCGCCCACCTGCCCATACAAGCTCCTGATGCCCTGGCTGCCTGCCCTCCAGAGCAACCGATATCTCGGCCACCCACCCCTCTGAACTCCCAGCTGTGGACCCTTGCCCCAGCTGCTTACCCATCCAAGCTCTCAACTGCGGATTCTCACCCCGGCTACCCGCCCATCCGAACCCCTGATGCCCCGCTCACCTGAGCTCCTGACTGCGAATCCTCACCATGGCCACCTGCTCATCCAAATTCCCAAAGCTCCACCCACCAACGAATCTGAACTCCCAATTGCAGATCCTTGCCCTGGTTGCCCTCCCATCTGAACTCCCGTTGCCTTGGCCATCCGCCCATGTGAACTCCTGATGCCCCGGTCGCGGACTTACCACCCAGTTCTAGCCATCCGAGCACTCAATGCCTTGAATGACACAGGTACCTCATGAGATCAAAAGTTTGACCCATCTAAAAGTTGTCCCTCTTCCCTTTTGGCACCGAAAAAGTGGAGCAAAAAATTTGACGATTACACAAGTATATATGATAATTACTTGCACATATATTCCCTTTAAATACAGAGAGCTGATCCCATGAAATGTTACTAATATCTGGATTTTGGGACAGTTCCAGGAAGACACTCAAGAATAGAGCACCTAAAATTCTTTGTGTTCATTTGATTACAAACTGCTTTATGGGCCTTGTTCGAGCCTATTAATTGTTGCTCTAGTGCCACCTTGTGTTTGTGTATTCCACCAAAATCACTGGCATAGTGAAGAAATAAATAGAAACAGAAAAGTACAGCATGGGGTCTTTGGCCCACAAAGTCTGCACCTAGATGATTTTAAAATTAACTAATCCCGTCTATCTGCACATGGCCCATATCCTTTTATTCCCTGCCTGTTTGCTGGTCTATCTAAATATAGTACCTACCTATTAAATGTTGTAATTTTATTTGCAGCCAAAATATTGGTGGAGAGAAAAAAATCAAGTTTATTGTCATCTGATTGTACAAGCACAACCTGATGAGACAGCATTCTCTGGTCCTTGATGCAAAACGTGCAGACCCATAACCAGACATAACACATGCAGACAAATAATGCACATGCAGGACAAGTATTATATCTATAAAAATAAGTATTCTTTTGCACAAATGAAAGTCTTGGATAGCAGTTCCTTTGCTCATTCATCATTCTCATGGCCTGTGGGAAGAAGCTGATCCTCAGCCTGGTGGCGCTGACTCTGATACTCCTGTATCTCTTCCCCGATGGGAGCAGCTGAAAGATGCTGTGTGCAAGGTGGAAGGGGTCCTCAACGATTTTGCACACCCTCTTCAGACAATGATCCTGGTAGATCATATTGATGTTGGGGGTGGGGGGGGGTGGTGGTGGTGAGACTCCAGTGATCCTCTCTGCCACTCTTATGGTCCTGTGGATTGATCCATTTCTCTGCAGCAACCTTACCACACTGTGATGCAGCCGGCTAGGATACTCTCGATAGAGCTCCTACAGAAGGTTGACATAATGGTGGCCAGTAGCCTTGCCCGATTCAGTCTTCTCAGGAAGTGCAGCTGCCATTGAGCTTTTCTCACAAGTGAGAAGATGTTGAGTGTCCACTATAGGTCACTAGTTCAATGAACTCCAATGAACTTCGTGTTCTGCACTCTCTCTACTACAGAGTTGTTGATGTGTAGTGGAGGGTTGTTGTTCCTGGTTCTCATGAATTCCATGATTATCTCCAGATTCTTTTATCCACGTTGAGACTTAGGTTGTTACTCTTGCACCATTTTACGAGATTTTCCACCTCTTCTCTGTAGTGCAACTCATCGTTGTTGCTGCTGAGGCCATCTACTGTTGGAGCCTGATCTGGTGATGCAGTTGTGGGCCAGTAGCATGAACAGGAGAAGGCTGAGCACGCAGCCCTGCTGTGCGCCAGTGCTCAGCATGATGGTTCTTGATATTCTGCTACCAACCTAGACAGACTGTGGTCTTTCCATTAGGAAGTCCAGGATCCAATTATGGAGAGGGGTGTTGAGTTCCAGCGAGGACAGCTTCTCCACCAGCCTCTGGGGAATAATCATATTAAATGCCGAGCTGAAGTCAATGAACAGACGCGTTGTTCTCCAGGTGGGCCAGGACGGAATGAAGTGACAAGGCTATAGCATCAACTGTAGAATGGTTTCTTCTATAGGCAAATTGAAATGGAACCAGTGTCTCTGGGAGACACCAGACACTCAAAGCATTTCACAGGGCAGTAGTCATTGAAGCTTGTTATTGTCGCTCTCTTAGGTACCAGAATGATGGTGGCTGTCTTGAACCCTGCGGGAATGATGGACTGCTGCTGTGAACTGTTGAAGATGTCCATGAAAACCTCCATCAATTGGTCTGCATAGTCCTTCAGTACTCAACCAGGTACGTGGCTTGGTCCCTCCGCCTTGTGTGGGTTCACCTTGGGCAGGGTTCTCCTCACCTGGACTGCGACTATGCTGGGGGCCAGTTCATCAGGGGAACATGGAACTTCCTTTGGCATTATCCTGTTCTCATCAAACTGTACAGAGAAGGTATTCAGCTTGTATGGAAGGGAGGCATCGTTGTCCTAATGATCCCTTGCCACATGTCCCTCGTGTCGCCGGTATCGCACAGCTATCTGTGGATCTTCTGTTCATGCCCACACTTGGCCTTCTGGATTGCATAGGAGAGTTCAGCCCTAATGCTGTTCTATCCCCTGTCCTGCAGCATCACAAGGTCTGAGAAGGGCCTGGACCTCTGCATCCATCCATGGTTTCTGGTTAGCTCTGGTTGTGAAGCAGTTGATCTCAGAGTCATCCTCGATGCACTTGTTGATGTAGCCAGTCACTGAGCTCCTGTACTCCTCTATGTTTACATGACTGTTGTAGATGGCCACCTCCCTGGAACAGCTTCAGTCTGTGGTCTCAAAACACTCTATGTGCATCTCCACCCCCGGTCACGTCCTGATCTCCCTGCAAACTGACTTAGTTTGCTTTGCCAGTAGTCTCTATGCTGGGGTTAGCAGGAAAGGTATGTGATCTGAGTAACCACGGTGGGTGAGAGGTACAGCCTTGATGCACCAGGGGTATTGGTGTACACCCGATCCAGGGTGTGGTCTCCTCTAGTGGTGAAGTTCACATGATGTTGAAAGCGTGACAAGACCTTTTTCAGGTTGCCGTGATTGAAGTCACCAGCAACCATCATGGCACCATCAGGGTGTGAAGTCTGGGCTTCACAGATGGCACCAGAAAGCTCCTTCATGCTTAAAATGTTGGATGGAATGGTAATCAAACAATAGTTGATATTTTGTCCTGAATGATATTAAAATTCGTAAGTATTTTGTCACAATCCTAACATGTCTTGTAGTGTTTAAAAAGGCTTTGGAGAAGCAGAACTTGAGCTATTTGCCAGAGTATATCCATTCTCTGATTCACTTATATAGCCAATTAAGTTACTTTTCTAGTAACCTCCCAAGATGTTCAGAGTAGGGATTTGATAATGGTATTATTATCATGTAGAAATTGATGCTCTCTTGTTGGATATAGTGGTTCTCTGGCATGCGGATGGATGTTACTTCTTCCTTATTTTTTTGTATACTTGTCATTTACACTCCCTGGAACATCACAGGGAAAACCCTCCACACCACTGAGAATATCTACAGGAACACTGCCATCAGAATGCAGCAGCAATCATCAAGGATCCACACCACCCAGCACACACTCTGTTTTTAAAAAAATGTAGACATACAGCATGGTAACAGGTCATTTCAGCCCTCTAGTCCATGCTGCCCAATTTACACCCAATTAACCTACATCCCCAGTATGTTTCGAACAGTGGAAGGAAAATGGAGCCCCCAGGGAAAATCCATGTAGACACGGGGAAAATGTACAAATTCCTTACAGACAGTGCGAGATTCAAATCCCGGTCCCGATCACTGGCGCTGTAAAGGCGTTGCACTAATTGCCACACCAACTGTGCTGTTCTCGCCACCATCAGAAAAAAAGTATAGGTGCCACAAGATTCTTACCGCCAGATTTAGGAAGAGCTGCTACCCCTCTACCATCAGACTCCTCAACAACAAACTCAATCAGGAACTTATTTAAGAACTCTTATTTTTGCATTTTATTGATTATTTTTTTCTTTCTGTATTGCACAGTTTGTTTGCATTTCTTTGCTTGTTTACATGTGTACATTGTATACAGGTTCTTTTTTTGCACTACCTGCTGGAAAAAGAATCTTAGGTTTGTATGTGATGTCATGAATATACTCTGCCAAAAAATCTGAAATCTGGTTTAACTTGGTACCATAATTTGTCATCTGTGGCCAAAACAGCCCAGGAATGCTTTCATTGACAAACCGTAACATAAATCTCAAGATTACAGAGATGAAACTTTTTCTGAATGTAGGAAGTTATCATTACCCCACATAATTAATAATGTGAAAGGATGATTGTTTTATTAGTGGAGGGAGGATGACAGTGGTAATCAGCAAAGACTCAAGATGTCTATGTAATATACTTAATAGTGAGCAACCCACTTTCCAACTCAAACAACTCATGTTGTTTCTTTTTTTTAGTCCACTATTTCACAGGGGTACAGCCATAGAGTGTGAATCATCTAGGTGTTGCTGGGACTTCAAGAACTGAGTTACAGAGAAGGATTAAATAGGTTAGGACTTTATTTCCTAGAGCATAGAAGAACGAGGGAAGATTTGATAGAGGAATACAAAATTATGAGTATAGAAAAAAATAAATGGAAGCAGGCTTTTTCCACTGAGGTTAGGTGAGATACAAATTATGGGTTAAGAGTGAAAGTGGAGAAGTTTAGGGGAACATTAGGGGGAACTTCTTCACACAGAGAATAGTGGGAGTGTGGAATAAGCTGCCAGCTGAATTGGTGAATGCAGGCTCAATTTTAAGAAAAAATTGGGCAGGTGCATGGATGGGAGGGCAATGGACTGGGTGCATGTCAGTGGGACTAGGCAAAATAATAGTTTGGCACAGACAAGAAGGGCCTATTTTCTGTGCTGTAATGTAAACATATAAACTTGCTACGTGGCCTTAGGGATTAAAGATCGAAGCGACCTGGTTTGTTTTGGGAACGTTCGTTTAGAAATCAGCCTTTTAAACATAAAGAAAATGTGAAGATATCAAAACTGTCGCTGAGAAAATCTAAGATGTCACCAGTCGTTGGAGCAAAAGTAAAAATGCAATACTGGAGAAACTCAGTAGGTTAAATAGTTTACTTTATAAACCAAAGATGAAGATACATGACCAAAGCATCGGGTATGATGAAGTCAACTGGAGCAGAGATTGAGATAATGTCTGGCTACTGTTAATTCTCCGAACAGTTCATTGGAAGTAAACAATTGCACAAAGTTAATTGTTTAGTTCACGCTCAAAGGTATTTTAATTATATTTTTCTATCAGGGGAAATTATGATTCGTTTGGAACAGTTTTGTAATCGTTAATTAATTTTGTTAAAAGATAAATGTTTTGTTTACAGGCCAGGTACTGGAAGATTTCCTTCAAATCCTGTGTTGCTTTGTTTCCAAACGAAAATCTAGTTTTCAGGTTTGCGGACATCACTTTCACTGAATGAAATAAGCACCTGTCGTTACTTGGTTCTCTCGCATTTTATTCCTCTTTACCGAAAAATAAATCAGATCAATTCGGGGCATTTTAGACATGTTCTATATTTTTGTTGTCATAAATTGAGATTTTCTAAATTGAAGGGCCAGGGGAGTTTACAGTAGATCCAAATGCCTTTTAGGGATGGCGTGACGATCTCATCGAAGTTCGGCCAATTCCCCGAAGGCTTATGCCTAACGATTGTGGCGGATGGAGGATGTTGGTGGTTCCCCACCCCAGCCCAATGCCCTTAACCTATGGACTCGGTTCATAAGGAAGCCTGACACTGCGGTGGCCTCAAACTTGTTTGTCAGGTTCGCCGACGATTATTCACTGCGGCTTTCGATGCTCATCGATTACGTTGTTGCTGTATCGCATGGACCCAGAGCTTGGGTTCACCAATGCACCCCAAGTTCAGAGCTTCAGCCATTCAGAAACTAAAAGTTCTTTCTGCTGAACATTTGCACTGGTTTTGAAATTGGAGGTTGTATTTGACAAGTGATTTTTATTTTGAACCTCATTTACCTATTTCTGCCCACATTTCTCCTTTTGTATCTTGGGTTGACACACATTTGCTCAAACAGCAGCCAAATTCGAGATCAAAGGACATCTTTCGTTTTGAGGAGTGCGCTTTATCTTCTTGTCACCTCGGAACTTTGGGAAACAAGACGCACGTGGAAATCTAATGTGCACAATTTTACTTGCAATGTTAAGGACTAAATTTGTTCCCAAACCGAGAAAAGCAGCATTTGTATAAAGTAACGTTTTGCCAGGTGAAATGCTGAGCTCTGCTTTGTCATAACACCCTAAGTCCCTGCGGGGTAAGAGCAAGGTGTTTTTTCTGCTCCTTTCATTGTATTAACCAATAGGTTTAAAGTTGGCGTTCCAGAAACCCATAAAAGCTGGGCACTTACAGGCGATCGAGTTTTTCCCCCTCAGGTCCTGCACATTCTGAAATGCAATCGCGAAGTTACTTACGTCTTGTGATATGGTTAATCCTTTCGGTAGTGGTTTCTGCGAAATCGACATGCAAATTAAAAGGAAAGTTTAATTTAAATAGTTTCAAAATGCCCGGAGATGTGATGATTGGAGGGATGTTTCCAATTCATTACAGAGTAGTATCAGTAAATTCATCATCCAGTACGTCGCCACAATCTTCCGGATGTGAGGGGTAAGAATTATATTCTCAATTATAAAGACTTGATCATTGTTCAAGAAAACTTGAACAATTCGATTATTGTATGTCTAAGTAAATTTCTATAATATCTTTTTTCAAAGGAGAGTTAAGGAAATAAGTTAGTTTCCATTTCCACAGAAAACCTTTTGTGGTTGACGGCTACTCCATTTGATTTGTGTTTCAGACCAATGTATGGAAACAAAACAGTTCAATTAGATGGGATGCTTGCTTCATATCTTTGTCTATTGTTTATGGTTTCTGCTACAAGTAAGCAACGCACACTTTCAATGCAATGTGTAAAACACATGAAACTAGATCCCAACCACCCTCAGTGGAAAGGTTAGTCCTCAGATTCCCCTCCCTCAAACCACAAAATCTGTCACCTATACTTGTGTCCTCTAGTTTTAGATACTCCTACTATTGGAAAATAATCCTACACTCAGCCCTATCTGTGATCTCTATAATGTGCTATACCTATATCAAGTTCCTTCTTAGCCAAAGAAAACAAACCCAACTACCAACTTAACTGAAATACCCCATACCAGGCAAGATCCTGGTGATCTCCTCTGCAACCTCTCCATTCTTAATTTTGTGAGATGACCAGAAATGAATGCCATACTCAAGTTGTGGCCTAATCATTGTTTTATGAAGTTGTACCATAGTCTCTCTGCTTTTATATTCTGTTCCTGGGTTATTGAAAATAAGTGTCACTAATGCCTTTGTCACCACCTTATCTACCTGTTCTGTGACCCTCAGGAATCATCAATTACCTGCTGGAGGATGCAGCACAGGAACAAGCCTTTTGATCTATTGCCTCTGCACTGACCATCTACCACCAAATTAGATAAATCCCACCTTTTTTTCTTCCCCCATGCTCATCAATTTCTCCAGGATTCTACCAGTTACCAATGCACTAGGGGAAATTCACAGTGGCCAATTGACCAACCAACCTGCATATTTTGGGATGTGTGAGAAAAGCAGAGGAAATAGAAGAAATCCCATGTCATCCCAGGGAGAGTGGACAACTGCACATAGACAGCACCTGGTCAGCATTGAATCTGTATCTCTGGCAGTAAGAGGCAGTGGCTCTACCAGGTGCATCATTATGTTGCTATGTCTGCATCCTTAGACTTGCACATCAAACTTCCCCTTTCTCTCAGTACTCCTGAGACCCAACCATTCATACAGTTCAAAATCTATCAGTCCTTCCAAAGTGCATCGCCTCACACTTATCAGCATTTATCAAGTCTTCATTGAAGAGAACTCCAATGGCCCAGCATAGATTGCCATTTTGATCTTTAATGGGCTCTGCTCTTTCCCTATTACTCTTAATAAATCTATTTAATAGTATGAGGGTATTCAGTATTCGGGGTGAAATGAGATTGTTGTTGCAGAAATGAGACAAAACTCTGTTGCCGGGTGATCACATTATTGCTCAGGGCCATTCCTTTGCTTTGGGAATTGCAGCAGTGCAGTGATCTCAGGCAGGTCAACATAATGACACTGCATTTTAAAATTGATTATGGATCTGTTTCAGTACCAGGTCATTCAGTCCATAAGGACAATGTTTGCAACTGCAATCCAGTCACTTCCATTCCCAATCTCTTGCCCTTCAGTTTGGTAATTTTATTCTCTCTCAATTATTAATCAGTTCTTTAAAAATATGATAATTAAAACAGTTTTCATGATCCTTTGCTGCATGAAAACATTTTCTCTTACGTCATTGTCTGAAGAAATGTTAGCTGTAATTATTGTTTGCAATTGCTTCCTTAAACATCTTATTTTTAGTTTTTCTCCAAGAAGAGTTTCGACAAATAAATAGTTTAAAAAAACAACCTTAGTTGAGGGATTACAAACCATTGGGATAAATTTAAAGTAATTGGTGATGGAATGAGAGGGGAAATAAGAATAAAATCATAGAATGATGGGGTGGGAATGAGTTGAAACCTAATACCTGAAAAGGTGGTGCTGGAATAAATTTTCCCTTAAGAACCTTCCCAAAGCTGACTTTTTTTTAACCTTGTTTCATTCCCTGACATAAATGCATCTTCAATATCCATTCCATGTCTATACATATTTTTGTGCTTCTGTTCCTTTTGCTTGGTGCTGGTAACTTTGATAGTCCTGTTTTCTGCTTATCATTTGGTTTCTTCGAAAATACAATTTTCTCATAATCTTCATTGATTTGCTGAACAGATTCAATTTCAGAGCGTTCCGCTGGGCCAGAGCAATGATTCATGCAATTAATGAGGTCAACCAGAATGATTTGATTCTGCCTGATATCCAGCTGGGATACACGATCTATGACTCTTGTTTTACCATTTCCAAAGCTGTTGAAGGAACATTGACATATCTGACTGGACAGGATGAAGCTGTACCTAACTATCGGTGCGGCTCTGGAGCTCCTTTGGCAGTACTGATTGGAGCCGGAGGATCAGCTTTATCTATTGCAACTGCCAGAATTTTGGGGCTGTACTATTTCCCTCAGGTAACAATATGTAAAATACAAACATGGTATAATTCGATCTTGTGATAGAACTTTAATAAAAATGTAAACACTAATTTTGGGATTACTGAATTAATGGGCTAATGGGGCAGAATATCCATCCAGTTATATTTGCCAAGTATTCCATATTGATAATGTTTTAACATGTAGGATTAGAAAATTTAGTGAAATAATTTATTCAATGCACTTTTGAAAAGTTACACATCTTATTGTGCATTACTTATCCATAAATTTAAACTTTATGTTTGAATGACATTCTGAGTTTTCTCAAATTTAGTCATTTAATGCAGATTGATTCTGAATTATGTTCTCATTAAGTTCAAATAATTTTGTTTGAAATACTTAAAGTTGGGCATCTTTGGTTAGAAGGTCTGATACACAATCAGTTCTATTACACATAAAATTAAGTTAAATGAGCACCGTTTTAAGCTGTTATGATTAAGCAACTCTCATCTTTGGAATAATTGTCAAGCGGTTGATGGAATACAAATGCACTACGGTCATTCTGGGGCCTCATGAGGTTTTGGATTAATTTACACATTGTGCATGGTGAATACTCATCTGGTGAGTTGTTCATAATTTTTCTTGGAACTAATGTGATGTTTGAACAGCCATTCTTTAATATCTAAATGTAGTTTTGAGCTGAAATTCACATTTTAGTTGCACATCATTCATAGAAATTATAGAACTATAGCAGAACTTGCTTATGTTCTTTAAAAAGACAAATTCAGGATTGTCTCATGTAGGAATAATGAGTGAAGTTCTTAAGCAGTTATTTTGGGTTCTAGTGCAGTTAAAAGCAAGAATAAATAATGATGGTCCAGAACAGAAACTGCTAGAGGGCATGTTGTGTTGGCAAAATACGAAACAAAAACCGAGGTGGTTAATTACATTGTCTCAAGAACATATGTGGCAGTGTGACAAAATAGAGTCTTGCTTTGTTGTTAATTTCAGCCTGTTTTGGAATTCTTTAATGGGTGAATGAAGGTGTGATTTCAACTGTCTGGAAATCAAAATGACTAGATTAGAATCACATAAGCAGGGGCTTGGGGATATTAGCATAATTTGTATCTTCATTCGAGAAAGGCAAAGTCAGGAAACAAAAATAAAAAAGGTGAAAAAATTATCTTCAATAGTACACATAGATGCTGCTATTGAGATGTTCTAATACTTGCAGTATCTGGTTTTTTTTAATGACCTCTTTATTGACTTTTCTGCAGGTGGATTACTCAGCCTCTTGCTCAATTCTGAGTGATAAATTTCAATTTCCCTCCTTTATTCGGACCATACCAAGCGATACTTTTCAATCCACAGCAATGGCAAAACTTGTGAAGCATTTCGGATGGACATGGGTAGGCACAATAGCATCGGATGATGACTATGGGAAATATGGAATTAAGCGTTTCAAGGAAGAAGTAGAAAAGGCTGGTGTATGCATTTCATTTTCTGAGACTATCCCAAAGGTTTATGCAAGAGAGAAAATAGTTCGGATTGTAGACACAATTGAACAATCAACTGCTAAAATCATTGCAGTCTTCTCTGCTGATATTGATTTGAGTTCATTGATAGAAGAAGTCATGCAACGCAATATTTCGGACAGAACTTGGATAGCAAGCGAGGCTTGGATTAACTCCGCTTTGATTTCCAAACCAGAGTATTCCTCTCAATTAGGTGGCACCATTGGATTTGCAATTCCACGAGCAGATATCCATGGTCTTCACAAACATCTCATCCAGTTAGATCCAAAAAATACTGACGATAAACTAATAAATGAGTTCTGGGAAAGAGCCTTTGATTGCATGTGGCCTGAGCATAGTGTGGCTATCAGCAGAATGGCTGATACTAAAATGGCAGAGCACAGCAAAACCGGTGTCGATGGTAGAATTCATAACATTTCCCCTATTTCCCAGAGGTTCTGTACAGGAAATGAGGAGTTGAATGAAATTGACAATACATATACTGACGTATCGCAGCTGAGGTTGACATACAGCGTGTATAAATCTGTATACACTGTGGCACATGCTCTTCACAATATGTACACATGTAGGACTGGTGAAGGCCCATTTGTAAATGGATCATGTGCAAACATCAAAGACTTTCAGCCATGGCAGGTATGTATTCATTGGTTTGTAATGCACAGTGCATCATTGGGTTAATAATTTTATTGTATTGGTTCACACATACTATTAATGCTCCATTTCATCAATAGCCATTAGTTTTCAGATCCTAACCACTCACTTCATACAATTTACTTTTCTTATATTGCCTTTCGCATTTAACAAAACTTAGCTTAAAACTGCTAAGAACATATAAAAGAAATAATTTCTGAAGGAATTACTAAATAACATGACATATACTTGAACAAAATTCTTCAAAATATGACCATAGGGCAAGTGAAATATAAAGTTAAAATTGTCCTCATCTTTATTAGCTTTTAAATGTTTTGTAGGTATTTAAAAATGTATTTATTGGTTTCCTAAAATGTCAGAGAAATCAGCATAAATTTTGAACATCGTATAGTTAAAATTGAGAATTGTGTTTCATTAATAAACGAATAACCATGATTATTAGTTATAGTCCAGCATCTCATTGAACTGAATTGTTTGGATATCATCACTACTGAGTCAGATGATCCAAAAAAAATCTAAAAAGAATGCATTCAAGCGTCTGATGACCAAAATACAAGGATCTGAGAGGCTGTGGAATGTGATAGCGGTTTGGTACAGAACGATAGTGACTTGTGCACTTGATGAGGTGTAACCTGTTCACCAGGGCAAAAGTAATAAACTTATGCAGATCTGCTGCTTCTAATAAATCTCCATCTTGAATGTGACACTTGAACCTGGTTCTACTCCTAACAGTATTATTGTATTCCAGACCCTAACCATTGCTGTGAAAAGGTTTCTCTCATGTCACTTTTGGTTCATTTGTCAATGACGTGGTACTTTGCTCTTCTATTAAGAGGAAATGTTTTTCTGTCTACTCTTCATTATTTTAAATACAATCCTTTCCTGGGATATGAATACCTGACATAGGAACAGCCCTTTCATACGAGCAAACATTTGGGAGACCAGCTGGATGGATGGGATTGGGTTTATTGGCTATTCCAGTACTGTAGCCATCCTCTACCGGGTGCAAACTGCAAGCCTGACACTAAGTAGCTGCCTTCTCTTCCTTCCCCCCCCAATGCTGCTGAGCCAGAAAATCAGGAGGTGGATCAAGCCGAGCAGATCAGGGGAGTGCTGAGCAGACTTGCTTGTTAACTGAGTCAACGAGACTGACTGACAGCTCTTCCTGTGCCTGTTTACACTCCCATCACAAAGCCTGTGATTCTCTCCCACACACTATTATTCTTCATTTCTGTCCATAAGACAGACATTCTCAGAAACATGAGATGCATGCATCAACATAACTCCCTAAAGTAATCTGGGGATTTCCTATACCCTGAACAGATCTCATTGTAACCTCCCTGCTTCAAGGAAAATAATCACACCATCTTCATATCTACCATAAAATATTGATGTTGCATTGTTGCAAAATGATTAATGCTATGAACAGAGAAGGTGTGTGACAATTGAATTATGCTTCATAAATTTAAATTGTCCATGTTGGAAGTTAGAAGGCTTCATGCTAGTACCCAGATTGGCTACATTATTTCAACGTCATCGTTAACTTGTGTGCAGAAAGAGAAATTTCCTGAAAACATGACAACTTATTGAGAAGATGGGATTGAGTTGGAACAATGCTGAAGTGAACCATCTTTTGCTGTACATGAAAATATTTTGCACCCTTCAGCTCAATACTCTTGCATTGTGATGTGCTGTATTTGATTTGAGATTAAGTTTCATGTCAATTAATATGCAATTTGAACAAGCTCTTTAAAATAACGGAGGAAATGAGGCTGAGATGTTGTTTGTGTAAAACATAGAAGATATAGGGTAGACCAACCAAGAAATTGTACAATTCCCATCTGGTGGTGTTGGTAAAATTTTGACTCCTAAATTTAGTGCTTGACTTGTACATTAAGAGCAGCCTGCATGGTAAATATGGTTATATCATTTTTGGCATGCGTGTGCTCAATGTAATTTTGAAGTAGCTGCTTGATTTAATGTATTGAAGTCATAAAATTTATCTCTTTTGTGATTTATATTCTCAAATCTATGCCTGTGTCTTGTTAATTTTTTTTTCAGCTTATGTATTACCTGAAAAATGTCCGGTTTCAGAGTCTTCTTGGTGAAGAAATATATTTTGATGTAAATGGAGATATTGATGCAATGTATGATATTATAAACTGGCAGAGAACCTCCAATGGATATATCTCTTATAAGGTAATAGGCAGTTACAATGGGACTGCACCTACGGGAGAAGAGATGACCATCCAAAATGACTCTATAATTTGGAATAATGACCAGACTATGGTATGTAATTAATGAAGCATCTGCTTTACAGAAAACAATGTAAGAAGATTAGCCAATTAAGTTCAGTTAAATATAAGCCTATTCATGAAAAAGTCAATGAGGACATTTAAAAAAACACATTTATATTTTTTTTCCAAGGTCTGTAGACCACAGCAAAGCATTTTATAGGTAATGAAGAACTTTTTAAAAAATAGTTTAATTTTGTGGTTAAACAAGTATCAATAATTAACTATTACAGATACATAGAATAAAGTGAAAATATAAAGAATCACTGATTCAGGTTGTCTATGTTTCCAACTAACCCCATCCCTCCTCTCTCCCACCACCACCCCCCTCCCACCCCCAATAAGTCACCATGATAGAAGAAGGAAGGTAGAAAATAGAAGAAAAAAAAGAAAGTGAATAAAGAAAAATAGACAACAAAGAAAGAGGTGCTGTTGGGATCTGAAATCCAGTCCAGAAAATCTAACTCTTTTTCTTACCTGGATCTCAAATATGGGAGAGAACAGGGAGGTAAAAATTCAAAATAGAATAAATATCTTAAATATTCAGTCCTGAGTTATGCAAATATGACTTGCAAAAACATATTATAGTTCTTTTTTAAATTATAAGTAATTTTCTCTAGAGGAACATAACTATGTATTTCTGCATTCCATCAGGCTGTGTCCAGATGGAAATCAGACTTTTAGTCAACTGCAATACATTGCTACTGCTGATGCAATTTTAAGAAATTCTAATTGGTGCTTAGACAGCCTCATTTTAGGTCTTATGCCCACAATATTTCCTAGAAGAAACAATTCTGGACTTTGTGAGAATTTTTTCCCAATGATCTGGTTTAATAAAATTCTTAAATTTTCCCAAAAGAATTTCACTTTAGAGCATGATCAGTTAGAATGTAAAAAGGTACCTGTTTCTTCCCCACACTTAAAACATATATCCAATAGATTAGAATTTAATTTATGCAACTTTTGTGGGGTAAGATATAGCTGATGCAAAAGATTTTATCTTTCTTTAATTGTGCTAAGTATGCAGTCTTAATGTAAATTGGACCAATTCTTATCATCAACATTAATATTCAATTCTGATTCCCATCTTTGTTTCAATTTATATAACTTCTGTTTAGGAGAACCCGATTGAAGTTACTGTTGTGAACTTCTTGTCTTCCCCCTTCGAATCAGAATCCCCATTTCACTGCACTCTGGTAAAATCATGGTCGGCATTAATTCATCTCTAAAAAAAAGCCCTTAATTGAAAGTAGCAGAAGATTGAATTATTATGAATATTGTATTTATTTTTTTAACTGTTCAAATGACATTAATTGCCTTTGTACATAACAATCTTCTACATAGCTTATCCCTTTGTAGGACCACACATGTAGAATTTTATTATCTATTGTTCAAGGAATTGATCTATTTTGAGTCAAGAGAGTTGTTTTTGGAGTTATTTTTCTTTTTGATCCAGCTAAATTATTCAATTTATGCCAAATATCCAAAATATGCTTTATTAATGGTCCTTCCTTTCCACCAGAAATAGATTTAGTGCCCCATTTATATATAAAATCTTCTGCCACTCTCTCCCTGACTTTGCGCAGTTCAATTTCCACTCATGAAGGCTTGTCTCTTTGCCCAAAGAGGGATGTTACATATTTCATCTTGGCCATCCAATAGTGATATTTAAAATTTGGGAGTTGTAACAACCCCAAATTATATTTTTAATTTTTCCATGGAGTTTTGGCTAACTACCACTTCCTAATTAACTATCTCCAGCTCTCTTCGTATTGGTCATAGAGTCTCTGGCGGAAATTGTTCAACGGGACTCAGACATTAAGGGATTCAGAGTTGACCAAGATGAGCATAAGATTAGTCTTTTTGCAGAAGATATATTAATATATTTGACAGAGCCTGAAACTTCTTTACAAATAGAAGATTATGGGAGGGTCTCTGGGTACAAAATAAACTGGGACAAGAGTGAAATCATATCACTACTGGATGGGGATTACATAAACTCCCAAACAAATAAACAAGTTAGACAGCCTAAGAATGGAATCAAGTACTTGGGGATCAAAACAGATAATGATTTAAAAAAATTATAAAAGATGAACTACCTCCTCTTGCTTAAAAAAAATTGAAAAAGATATAAATAAATGGGTAACTCTTCCAATAACATTGATTGGAAGAGGGAACTGTATTAAAATGAATATATTCCCAAGTATACAGTATACCTTTCAGACTCTTCCGGTAATGAAGAACTTTTGATGTGTAGTAAAAATACAATGCCGGAGATACTCAGGAGGTCAAACAGAGTATTTTTTGTAGTGAAGGTAAAGATACATAATCAATATTTCAGACTTGATCCCTTTGTTAAGGTATACCTTCATATATCTTGATGAAGGGCTCAAGCCAGAAATGTTGGTTATATATCTTTATCTTTGCTATTTAAAGTACACTTTTTGACCTGATAAGCATTGTGTTTTTACTTAAATCACTATGTCTGCAGACTTTTACGTTTTACTCTTAAGCTTTGATCTGTTGTCATTTTTATAATTTAGTTAATGAATTCACAGATTTGGAAGCAACAAACCCCCTGACCCAGTAATTTTATGATGATGATGTGATCTAATTTTCAGTGATATTTGTGGCAGGATAAATACATGAAGTACGCCCTTTGCTCTTCATCAAAATAGTGGAAAGGGATCACTTTGAGAGTGATAGGTTTAACAACTCTTCAGAGAATTGTCAGGCCTGATAAATCTACCCTCTGAGCTACAAAATTCTTAAGCAGTAGTACCTTAAATTTATGAAAACTGATCATTTAAAAACTAAATAGAAAGATTGAAATGTGTGAAATTGTCCAAAGTAGAGGTTGTTGTAGGTTTCAGTTTGGTGGGTGTCAGAACGGTTATATGATTGGTAGACATCTTACCCAAATGACCACTTACTGTGTGTAATTTCTGGCAATCCACAAGCACTAACGAAAGCTAATGATTGTTGGCAGAATTATGGAAAGAGAAAAGCAGTGCTTATTTTGCTGAGAATGCATCCTTTAATATTACAAACTAGGAAATTAGTTGAAAAGAATATCTTAAATTCTTTGCTTCCTCTGTGGTGGAAAATCTTTTCTGATGGTCAAGCAGGGACATTCTATTTTTTTTTAATGGGTGAGGGTCTCCAAGATTACTCCCTTTTAACAGTTCAGTGTGTTGTGTCGACTTGTAGTGATTTGTGAATCACCATCTAAAATATATTAATATAACCATGTTCTTCAATGCACAATGAAGGAATGTGGTAAATATCATTGGTCAAGTTTGCTTATGTCACAAAATACTGTGGGAAAGGTTCTTCTCCGAACAAACCAATGGGTTATCTTTAACATTCACAAAGACATGAATGCAGTACAATTCACAAAGTATGGGATTACAATAAAAAGGAAGATCAATTAGCACCAAGCAAGGACAGCAATTACAGTTATGAGGTTCTTTCAGATGACTGCAAGGAAGAAATTGACCTCAAGCCTGTTGATGCACACTTTCACGCTCTTAGGCCTTTCACCCCAGAGGAAGGGGTTGAAAAGAGTGTGATGGGTCTTTCAATATGTTGGCTGCCTCTTCGAGCCAGCAGGAGTTGTAGATAGAGGGGTTTTCTGCATTTGCAATATTCTGTAGTTTTTTTCCAATTTTAAGCAGTGTAGCAGCCGTGTAACACAGTGAAGCATCCAGCAAGTCTGCTTGCAATGGTGTCTATTTTGAAATTATTGAGGGACAGGGAGGACAAGTTGAACTTCCATAATCTTTGAGAAAGTAGAGCCATGGGTGCCTTTCTTGACTGTCATGTCGATTGCTTGTGTCTGGTCAAGTCATTGAAGACATTTATTTCTCAGGACTTGAGGCTGTCTGTTCTTTTGATTTCAGTGTTATGAATGTGGGCTCTGCCCCTTCTCCTGAAACCAATGATGGTTTCCTTCATTTTATTCATGTGCGGAGAGAGGTTGATACCTGGGCGACTAATGAGGTGTTGTTGGCAAATTTGAAGTAATGCAGTAGTGCTACATCTATCATTTCAGGAATGGCCAGGGTATTAGGAAGTGACTGGAGCCACTTTCAAATGCTCCTTAGCACCTTCATCTTGAAAGGCATTGTGCTTCGGTTTCTCCTCTGCTTTCACACAGTTCTACTATTCAATAGTTAAATGTTCACCAAGTTGCAAGCTATTCTGCAAATTCTCGTTAATTCCATTTTGATTATAAAAATGATACACAGACAACATAGGAATGCGAAATGCAGCAAAATCATCTCCCAATTCTTAATCACTGTGGCCTTCTGCAAACAAAAAGGCATCGACCTAGGAGTGGGGCTTCAGAATTCATTATCAAATTCTTTCTATAATGCCATATATCTGAAATGCCACTTGTTATTTCATTCACTTCTTATTTTCCATTAGGCCATAAAAATGTTAGCTTGACTTTGGTAGTCTCTTCATTTGTGCAAATTGCTTTCTTGGAAAGTCATTTTTAATTTGTGTCAATGTTCCATGTGGCAGCCTCCATTTTCTGTGTGCAGTGAAAGCTGTCAGCCTGGCACCAGGAAGGGTATTCGACAGGGAGAACCTGTTTGTTGCTTTGATTGTATTCCCTGTGCTGATGGTGAGATAACCAATGAAACAGGTTAGTTGAACTATTTTCAATTATTTTGGCAATGTATACAAAATATTCACTCAATTGTCAACATGCTTATAATCATGTCATTTTCACAACACATTATAAAAATAAAAATCAAACTGAAAGTGTAGTGGAAGTGCCAAGTTAAAATTTAATCACCAGATTGTGTCAGATCTGGCCAGCAATTCTCTTTTGCTTTTTTGAGGAATGCCCATGATTGCACTTAACTTTTGTAACTGCCCAAATCCTGATGTTATTCCAGCCTTATCACTATGGCCATTCCATGAAGTGAAGTGGTCAGCTAGCAGTGACATGGCTGTAGGTGGTACCAACCAAGACTGGCCACTGTCGATCTTTTGCATCTCATATAGTCAGAAGATCTTTTCACTGATTCCAAACATCAACAATGTTTGGAGAGAATTAGAAACGGTTGCAAAAATATTTAAAACATAAAAATAACAGGTCATTTAAAATAAATAAATAAATAAAATGAAGAAACTTTCCCATTCCATTCAAAGTAAGGGAGGGGGCCAAGCTGGCACAATTCCAAGAGGCGAGATAGGAAGTGTATCTGACTTCCAAGTACAGTATGTTACCAATTGGCTCTGACCCTGGTTGTGAATTTAAGAATGGAACAAAGTGGAAGGTGGAATGTGTCCATAGTTACTACGTGCTTAATCTTGAACTGTCAATGTGATCTGTCTCACTAATCTCTATCAGCGAAGCAATTACATGGAATTGTGCTCTTACAAAATTTATAACTATGGAAACTGAGAATTATGCATTTAAACATCCAAATATGAACCTGCTAGATAAGTCTACTCTGAGGAGTATAATCCTGTAGCATTACCTCTGCAGTTCATGTTGTAATTGCATATCTAAAAAAAGTCAAGAATGCTTTGAGCATTACCTCTGCAGTTCATGTTGTAATTGCATATCTAAAAAAAGTCAAGAATGCTTTGTGATGGGATTCTCTCAACATGCATCCAAGTAAGTTGTATACTCAAGGATAAGTAAGGAAAGGTTAATTTTACAATTTAAAACTGCTGTTAAATATAAATTTCATTCTTGAATCAGTGATCAATTAAATTTCATTATGAATAATTACAAGCAGAATTCTCCAAACTTGGCACAATAAATTATTTAATAACATTGCACATTTCTCATACACCATGCTGTACACAATGATCTATGTTTTAAAAATGTACTTAGCTTCCTCAAGTAGAATATTTCCTCTAAAGGACTGGATGTGTGAGGTGAAGAGCACTTCCTCTTACATATTTCCTTACATCAGATTTTTTTAGACCAGCCTATATGTTGGCAAGCTTGTAATCACACAATCTAAACCTCCTGAAAATCAATGCATGTTCCAGTTTTCCTTCTCTTGCATGAAGAGGATGGCTACCATCTGTCACACATGTTGATTAGGAAATCAAAGAGAATGCTGATATGTATCTCTATATTATTACTGCATGGTACAGAATTAAAGAGAACCAATGTATTTACCGTATAACATTCTCATCATAATCCTTATCACACTCTTTTATTCTTTTATCAGGATTAAATAAAGAGCAAAGATAGGATGAGAAGATTAGAACCTGAAATGTAGTACAGTAACTTAAAGCAAGTCATCAAATTGAAATAAATGAAAATTGTATTGGGAAATATGATAAACTGTTAAAAAATAATAATTTTTTTCTTAAAATGTAGACATACACCATGGGTATAGGCCATTTTGGCCCACAAATCCGTGCTGTCCAATTTACACCCAATTACCCTACACCCCTGGTACGTTTTGAATGGTGGGAGGAAACCAGATCCCCCAAGGGAAAACCCATGCAGACACTGGGAGGATGTACAAACTCCTTATGGACAGTGTGGAATTTGAACCCCAGTCCTGATTGCTGAAGCTGCAAAGGTGTTGCCCTAACTGCTATGCCAACTGTGCTGCCCATTTCGTTAAAACCTGAATATCAATGATACAGGACAAAAATAAACCCAAATAACAGCATATTTTCTACGGAAACATCTGTCAGAGACTTATCAGGGTTAAGAGAACTTGTGGACTTTTTCTTTGGTTCTTAATCCCAGAAAATAATTAATTTAAGGATTATCTGGTTTAGTGTATGAAATGCATGATTGTGTAGATTTTAATTCTTCGTTGTGGCGCTGTTGATAGTTTGAGGCTCATTAATTCATTTTTACCCAAAATTGCAGATATTTTGAAAGGGAAATGAAGCTCCTTGAAAGTAAATCTGACTTTTAAAATGTGGCTTGACCTGGGAAGGATAGCGATCTTAAATAATCCAATGATTATTTAGTCTAATTCAATGATTCTTGTATATTTCATTGAGGGTAAAGCAGTAGAATATATCAATTAAATACATTATGCTGCATCTATGATTTGTCATATTGAATGTCCTCAGGAAGTGTTACATAATGTAAAAGAACCAACTTTGAATTGAATGAGAGATGTGTCTTTGCCCACTACGTAACTTGATATTAATGTTCCTTTAACAGATTCAAGGGAATGCTTTCGGTGCCCTGAAGATTATTGGTCCAATGCAAACAGAGATGAATGTGTGCATAAAGTGATTGAATACCTTGGTTACAATGATCCGTTGGGTATAGCATTAATAGCATTATCCATATTTGGGGCTTGCATCACTACAGCTATTGCTGTAGTTTACATAGTCCGCAGGGATACTGTCCTTGTCAAGGCTAACGACCGCGGACTGAGTTTAATGCTGTTATTTTCACTAGTTATATGCTTTCTTAGCTCAATTGTTTTTGTTGGTCTGCCAGTAGCATGGTCTTGTATGACACGACAGGTTCTTCTTGCTATTAGCTTTGCTGCCTCTCTTTCATGTATGTTATCAAAGGCTGTTAATCTGATGTTCAAAGCCAAATCAGTCAAAGCAAAGTCATCCGAGGGCATGGAGAAATACCGATTGCTCCCCTTTCAGCAAAAAATTATTGCATTGATTTTTATCTTGTGCCACGCTTGTCTTTGTACAGCTTGGTTACTGATTTTTCCTCCTTACCCTGTCAAGAATACACTGTCGCAAAACATCAAAATAATCATGGAATGCAATGAAGGCTCTGTAGCATTTCTGTGTTGTGTGTTAGGTTACGATGCATTGCTAGCTGGAATTTGCTTTATTTTTGCTTTCATTGCACGTAAACTGCCTGATAACTTCAGTGAAGCCAAGTTTATGACCTTTGCCCTGCTTGTCTTTTTTATTGTCTGGATTTCTTTCATCCCAGCCTACTTAAGCACACGAGGGAAATATATGGTGGCTGTTGAAATGTTTGCTATTTTGGCATCCAGTTTTGGCTTGCTTGCTTGCCTTTTTGTTCCTAAGTGTTATATTATCATATTAAAACCAGAAAGGAACACAGAAGAATTAGTTAAGGGCATAACTAGTACAAATGATAAGAGTGCTCCACCAACTTCACAGTCACTGTCCACCTCAGCAATAAGCACTACTTGTTCAACTGTCGCACTCAATGGATAAAGGATCTGTTTGCAGTGCTAGATGTTTTTGTTGCTTGAATGCACATTATTATAGTTCTCCACCATTTAAGAAAGCAATAGATTTTATATTTCATATATAACAGGCAAATGGTATATTTCAAAAATGGAATTTATGTAATGTTTAACTCTATGTCCTTGCTAATTCATTTATCCATTCTCGCAGTGTTTAATGTAACAGCCTGAGCCTGAAGAAGCTAATCTCAAACGCGGTGCAGGATTCATTATTATACTTCATGTCTTAGAATACTATACAATGAATTAAATTCATTTTGCTCAACGAGCTTAATGTTTGTAAGGTTGCAATGTTTTCTTTTTCCAATGTATTTTTAAAATTTGGTTTCAGTAATTGAATAGTTATGTAATAGTTTTCACTTTCATGATATTCTGGAATCTGGACATGACATTTCATATTTGCCAAAGCTTGAGGTGCCATTACCACTAATGAAGAGGGCAAATTTCAATCATTTTTAAATTCCTACATTTATTTAAAATCAAGTACAAACTTTAAATGAGGTGAGATTTCTTTTATCCAAAATCTCCATTTCCTATTATTTGCCATCTATTTATCAATTTGGGGTCTCATTCAAAGATGTTGTGATGAGAACGTGGAACATTTAAATATTCCTTCTGTTGGATCCCTGCAATTCATTGTGAAGGATTAATTGACTCCCACTCAGTATTTCCTCACAATGGAGATGAAGACATCAAAACCCCTTGAGGAATGTTGGATAACATCTCCATCACTGTTCAATGGCAAAACGTTTCTTAAGTTTAAAATATATCATTTGTGACTGGCAATCTGTGTAAAATAATTTTAACTTTTGATAAGTCTTAAAATAAAAATAAATCATAATTATGTAGAAAATTAAAAAAAACTTTGTAGGAGACTTAAATTGTGAATGAAGTGTTTCTGATATCACAGGACTTTCCACTGGAGAAAGTATAATTTGCAATTTATTTAATCCATTCCTACCAGTATTTGTGGGTTCAGGCTATTAGTCACAGACAAGGCATAATCAAACAAGGAAAAGTTAGTAGAAGGAGGATTGCCAAATTACCTGAGGTAAATAAAAAATTGAAGAGTAAAACAGTAGATGAACATGAGCTAAACGGCAACGTTTCCAAAGGTTTAATATAATCATTTCTGACTTTTTGATATGTAATGCAGATGGTAGTTACATGAAGACACCAACACGAATTAGCAAAACAGGCAGATATGAAGAAGGTATGAGTCATGGGGACAGGTTGGACAAATGGATTGCATTCTCTAGAAAGTTGGGTGCTGAGGGGGACCTGAAAGATGCTATGAAAGATATTGATAGGACAGAATAGTAAAAGCATCACATACTAGAGGAGATGTGTTTATGGTGGGGGTGGGGGGCGTTTGTTTAAGGAAGATGTGTCGGACAAAAATTTTACACAGTTATTTGGAACAGACTGCCAGGATTACTGGTAGAATCAGTTAAAGCATCTAAAGGGATTCTAGATGGATACACAAATATGAAGGGAGTGGAGGGATATTTATCAAGTGCAAGCAACAAAGTTTTTGTTTGATTTGGATATTGTGTTCAGCACAGACATGTGGGACAAAGGACGTTCCTGGGCTCTACTGTTCAATGTTCTATGAAATTTAATTAGTAAAACATAATTTACATTTATATTACAAAATTGAGAATTAGAAATAACAATTTGAAAGGGGATGCAGAACTGTAGGAAGGAAGAGAACACTGGTGAATTAAGTTCAGAATGTTGTGAAAAGTATCATTTGGATTCTTGGTTTATTAATGGAAAAGCACAATAGCAAAACTATGCACAACCTGCTCTCTGCATATGTTCTGGATAAAGTCAGGCAGGTGAACATTAATTGTTTTGAAATGATTGGCAATTCTTAATGCCAAATGTTTTAAATTTGTGGCTCACACTTAACTACAAGACAGTTCAAAACAAACGATATCGCATAAACTCCCTCATCTATGCTGCAGATTTATAATCAGACAGGCAATTGAATGTTTGTGTAACACTGTAATCCTTGAGTAATCCTTGTCTTTCTGACTAGGGTTAGGGTTAGGCTTCTATCTAATCAACAAATTGTTCTGTCAAACCACACTTTATCTTTTGTGAAACTAAGTTTACCGCCACATACAACCATTTGATCTCGGGACATGGCTTTCCTTTAAATAAGGTCAGTGAAACCATAACAATTGGTTGGTACTGCTCCTTATGTTTCTTTTGGAGTTATTGTGCAGTGAAGCTCAAGCCCACAGTGCTTCTAGATGGATCGAATTCACACTCTCATTTGCCATGCAGCATTTCAGCCACTGGGTTTAGGCAATTAAGGGAGATCCTGGTGATGATTATTGTGAAATATGTCTCCTGTCTTAAAGAGCATAAGATATAGGAGCAGAAGAAGGCCATTCAGCCCATGAAAAATACTCTGCCATCAGTCATGAGCTGATCCATTCTCCCAATCAACCCCATTCCCCTGCTTTCTCCCCATAACCTTGGATACCCTTTTTTGACACCTAAGTCAGGAATGTTGGAAAGGCTGGACCAAGTAGGTTGTTGTGGATGAAGACTTGGGCTTTCATATCAAGAACAGAATAATAATTGTGGAAATCTTTGGAGGGTTAATACTGACTGCCTATCTCTACTTTATGAGTTCACTACCATCTAAGCTGTCAGAAGGGTTGGGTTTTGGGGATTGGGCTGTAGTTGGCTTTTAAAATACTACAGAACTATACACGTCATGGCTCTTTTTGAGCTGCATTTTCTCCAGTTCTTTTTTTCTCCCAATATCTGTTGTTTTCTGCAAGACTATAGTCAATGCATACATTGGGGCAGTCCATATATTGTGGACATTCTGTCACTCTTGATGGAAGGGGCTTACTTTATCAACTGTCTTTGAATGTATACCACATCTACTGCTTGTTACTTTATTTCAATCCCTATTGGAGCAACTTCAATTTTAAAAGTGTTTTAGTCTGGACAAAGTTCTTTAGAATTTTGTAACTTATTTTTTGTTAGTTTTTAAAAAGAATTTAGTCCAAAAATTCTGTCATGGAGAGCAACAATTATTGCACAAAACTCTTGCCAATGGCATTACACATTTGGGACAAATGTTTGACATATGAATTGTAGAACTTTGCTATATGTTACAATATTTTGTAAGCTGCTGTGTTTATCAATGAAAGCAGTTTAGAACATATTGAACTAAAAAGGAAACTAAACCACAAAAAAAGAATAATAATTGTTATGAAAGTATTTACACAGATTTTTTCTGTTATGACTTTGCCAGAAAGAGGAACTTGTGGCGGCATGCCACTAGGCATGCGAACCGGCCCCGCTTGTAATCCACGCGGTGGGGCAGCTGGCCAAAATGGCATCATCAGGGAGTTTCCCCTTCTTCTCAGCACCGGGCTCAGAAGCCCGCGCTGGGGGACCACGTGATGCCTGAGTGACGTCGGCACCCCCCAGCGCGGTTCTCAGCCAAGTCTGGCCTGGGAGTATAAGTCCAGCCTGGCAGCCAGCAATAAACCAGTTTTCTGCTCACTGAGCTCAACCCGTCTGGTTGTGTGTTCTTTCAGGAGCAGTGTAGCTGCTGCTACAAACTAAACCTTTGTTGTGTTCACATTTTCTTTCAAGGTATCTCAGAATCTCCTTGGAAATGTATCTAATTGATACATTTAATTAATAATACATTATTAAGAATATTATAGAGACCGCGGGGAACATGATTTTGTTTGGAGAATCCGGTGTTAATTATTTTGAATGGCACAGTAGTCACTTGGGCAAGCAGGTGAATGAAGAAAAAGGCCAACAAACACAGATGGCTGTGAAATGAGGAAATAAATGCCAGGTGCAATTTAGGAGTAAAAGAAAAATGGCGTGGGAGTATAATTTAATGGAAAATGTTTGAAGGGTCTAGTTGAAAGATGAATTTGAGATCAATCAAAGAGCATCTACCAAGGAATGCAGATGATTGACTGATCTTGTGAAATAAAATTGATATGTGATGCATATAATCCATTTATTCTTCTCCGAGCCAGATATTCATGGAAAACTATGTTTATCTTGTTTAAGGTTAAGTTGTACCCAAAGTCTATATTGCCTTTAAAATGCTTAATTAAATTGTATTAAGTTTTTCGAGCTAAGACATTGAGTTGGATCCCCAGCACCCACATGAGATTCATCCACTGTCATATGTATGGAGAATTTATTTTGAACAAAGATTCTTGTGAAAAGCTGCTATATTTACATCAGATATAGCAACTTTTTCTGATGAGTACTGGTAAACGATTTTTGGAAGTCTACGGAAACAAAATGAAAATACCCCTCTCTGACATCCAACAGTTATTAGTGGGTAGGGACTATTAGGGAAGAATGGTTGTATTCAAGGTTTGTGGTGATGTTGTAGTGTTACAGAATCAAACCAGCAACCAGAAAGGAGGCATATCACACAGGGGTAAAGATGAACAATTAGTTTATTAACAAAAATTCACCTTCAAACTTTAATTCAAAATCTCCCCTTTTATAACAATGCCCACTGGTTACTATGCAAATTTCTATAACAGTGTAAAACTAATAAATTCCCCAGCCCAAATATACATATGTAGTTAAAGTCTAAGTTATATTTCCAACAGCCCACAGAAAAACGTAGACAAAAAACAAACAAGACTCACAAAACTTCGATCTCAACCGAAGCAAAGATCATAAACAAAATTCAGTTTGTTTTGTAAACTGAAGCCAAAAGATCTTTGAGAGAGAGAGAGAGAGAGCACAAAATTTGAAGTTGTCTTCTTGTGTTGCTTGCAGAGAGAGGAACAATGGCTTGGTCTGGATCCTTCTGGCTGCCTTCGGAATGCTCATCCCTTTTAAAATGCCCAACATTCTAAACTGCCTCCCAGACAATGACTCTGCTTGGGGCTCCTTCCACTTCACAGCCACACCCAGTGGTAGTTTGTCTTCCAAGTCCAGAAATTTCTACATCATCTTCTGCACATGCCCAGTCTGTCTCCCACTCTCTCAACAGTCCACCTTCACCTTGGCTCTCTAAAGCAAACTGTCACTTTCCAACACATAACCACACAACACATAGGCCAATACACAACACAGAACTCTGTAACAGTAGTGAATTACAGATTTTGCAACTTTAGAAGGAAATTTACATTTCTGTTAATGTACATTAACCCTGAGGTTAGAGTACTTTGTGTTGTAACTGGAAAAATATTTCTCTATCCAGGGATAACATCATACACATGAGAGAGCACTTATAGACACAAGGGCATGCAGGTACATGAACAAAATAACAATGTATAGACACAGATCAATGTTTTGAATTCATTTAATTACTCATTGCCACCCGGAGGATCAAGATGTTACATTTTACCTGTTCAGCCACTGGGACTTTGTTTTACCAAATCACTGCATTGAAATGATGGTTTATCCAGACTCTTTAGAAAAATAATTGTATCAATTAGTTATTAACTTGCAGTGCAGAAATATAAAAGTATCTGCAGGACCAGTAACTTCAAGAGCAGTTTGGACCAAATCCACACTAATGTAATGAATGCATCCTAACTGAAGATAGACAAACAATTCACTACAATATAATTAAAACAGACCACCTTAATTGATGTAAATATTTATTCTTTAGTGGTCAGAATAAAGTGGTTTCCATTTGAGTTAACATATATTTTATTCATTTAGTTTGTACAAACAAGCTGGAGGATTTGGTGGGATTTTCAATCAATATTATTGCAAATAATACATTTTCAAATGATCATCAGCACGAGAATTTTTCAGCAGCTTTTAAATGACAGTATTTTCAGAAAAATCATCTCATTCAAAGGGGAAGCCAAAAGATTAGGAAAATTGTTTCTTTTGCATAAATAGGAAAAGAGAACATCAAAATAAAGGGTGGCACCTGGTCTACTGCCTGGTTTAATTTTGATGTTGGCAATTACACAGTGCTGCTGAGTCCCAGTGGGACAGTTTGCCTCTCTGCTCCTTCAGTAAGTTGACACTAGATGCGAACAGAAGGAACAAATTATTTTTATTCAAATAAAGCTTCATATTGTAGAGTTCCTTTTCCAAGAAGTAGCCATAATATCTTATTTTAAACATCTGTGCCATTTCTGTTAAATTTTCTTTGGACTTTCCTACATTAGAGGATGATAACATTCTGGTGATTTTTTTCTCTCTGTTTTGTAGAAGCAAACTCGCATTGCTGTGCTCTTCAGGTATTTGGCATTTTTGCAAATGATTGAGAATCAGTAATACTTGTATCCCAACATCTGAGACTGCTCATAAGAATCTGTGAACTGAAGAACAGGAGTTCGTGACTCCTTACCTTGATGAAGGGATCAGGCCCAAAATGTCGATTATATATCTTTGCTTCTTATGGACGCTGCATGACCTGCTGAGTTTCTCCAACATTTGTGTGCATTAAACAGGAGTTCCTTAACCTTCTTCTGCCATTTATTTTCTGTGATGATACCCACTTTCCCCATATGTCTCCTGATATCTTCCATTAATCAAAAATCATTTAACCTTATACTGAAGTTGAATATATCTCCATTTATAGCAGAGTCTTCCAAACTTTTATAATCCTTTTTACACTTAGAAATATTTCTTAATTTGTGTATTTTAATGTAGTATTCTAATTTTTATTAACTTATTTTTTATTATTTCTTTAAATGTAATTTTTATTTTATTCATGTCATAAAATTTTAAATAAAGTTAAAAAAAAATTTCTTAATGTCTGACAGTCCTGACACCAGATTTTAGATAACATTATATTATTACTTCAACCTAAATTCAATGCTTGGGCTTAGGCCTCCAGACTATTCCTGACTTTTGCACTACATAACTCAGATATGAGTGTGCTAATGTATTAGAGCTAGCCAGCAGTTGTGTTCTTACCACCATCAAGAGGCAAGAACACTTCAGTCCAATGATCTCAGTCAATTTGTAACTCCACTTTTTGTTGGCAGAATCACAAATGACAATGAGGAAGTGTACAGGAGGGAGATAGATCAACTCGTTGAGTGGTGTAATGATAACAACTTTGCACTCAACATCAGCAAAACCAAGGAGACTTCAGGAGGAAGTCAGAGGAACATGACCCAGTCCTCAGTGAGAGCTCAGTAGTGGAGAACTTCAAATTCCTGAGTGTCAACATCTCCAAGGATTTGTCCTAGAGTCTCCACATTGATACAGTCACAAAGGAGATTTGTGTGTGGCTATTCTTTGTGAGGAGTCTAAGGAATATCACCAAAGACTCTCGTAAACTTCTACAGGTGTACCATGGAAAGCATTCTAGCTGGTTGCATCACTACCTGATATGGAGGTATCAACTCTCACGACAAGAATAAAGTCCGGAGGGTTTTTAACTCTGTGACATCACAGGCACCAGACTTCACTCCATTGTGGACATCTACATAAGGCAATGTCTTAAATCCTGATTTTGATTCTGATTCTAACCTCATAATTTAGAAATTTGGGGGAAAATATTGTAATCAAAAAGAACAAGTTTACCAGTCAGGTCAGGCAGATACAAGGTAAATTGAAAGGAAAGACTGATCATTTAAATTACATCTATTTAAATGCAAGAGGCATAACAGGAACAGCAGATGAACTCAGATCATTAATTAGCTTTAGGGACTGGGACATTGTAGCCAGAATAGAGACATGACTGAGGAAAGAGGAAAACTTGGAGTTCATTGTTCCAGGGTACAAATGGTGTGATGGAGGTGCAGGTAAAAGAGGAAGGGGTTGCCTTTATGATGAGGGAAGACATTTCACCGTGCTTGGAGAAATATTGTTTTGGGAATTGCCCAGTGAAGCTATACGTAAAACCTAGAAACAAGAAAGGAGTGCTCACTTTGATGAGGATATATCATAGGGCCCCAATAGTGAACAGTGTTTGGAGGAGCAGCTGTGCAGGGAAATTGAAGAGAGCTGAATGAAGAATAGGGTAGTATTGCTGGGAGATTTTAACTTCCCTAAAATTGACTGGGGCACCCATAATGCAAAGAGATAAAATGCAGTGGAATTTGCTAAGTTTGTCCAACAAAGCTTCCTCAATTAATATATTGTGAGAACCATGAGAGAAGGGACAACATTTCCTCGGGAACAAAATTGGGCAAGTGACTCAGTTGTGGTGGAGCACTTTCGGACCAGTGACCTTGTTAGTTTTCAAACAGTTATGGAAAAGGATAAGACTGATCTACAAGTTAAAGTATTGAATTGGAGTAAGACTAATTTTAGAGGCATTGTGTGGGAACTTGCAGAGGTTGATTGGGAGAGGTTGTTTGCATATTAGGGGTTGGCTTGCCAATGGAAAGCTTTTAAAAGTGAGATAACATGAGTTCAGGGACAGCATGTTCATGTTATTATGACCGGCAAGTTCAGGGAATCCTGGTTGATGAGGGATATTGAGGTTCTGGTCCAGAAAACAAAACAGACATCCATCAGGTTTCAGCAGCCTGAATCAAATAAATCTTTCAGTGAGTATAAGAGATGTAGAAGTATACTTTAGAGGGAAATCAGAAAGGCAAAAACAGATGTGAGATGCTTCTAGTAGGCAGGATAAAAGAAAATCTCAATTTTATTGGTATATTAAAAGGGTGGATTGAGAACAAACTATCTCATCAAAGATCAACATGGCTAAATTTGTGCAGCCAGAGGTGATGAGTGAGATTTTAAGTGAATAATTTTTACAGTCAAGATCATGGAAGCTTTGGAATTGAAGCAAAAGCTAAACAATAACCAGTTTACTGTCATGTATTGTACATTGTACAATGTATCTATGCACCAAAATTCTAACGCTGCAGCTGAACGTGTACTTCATTTAAAAAACAAGTCTATGAAAATGACGGTCAGGTCTCTGGCACAGAGTCTAGCCTTGTGGCTCAGAAGAGAAGGAAGGAGAAGAGGTGAGCTGTAGGATAAGGTATTCCATTATTATTTGGGATAGGATTTATGAGCATTTAGAGAAGAGTCTTCCCAGGGATAGTCAACATGGCTTTGTGAGGGGTAGATCATGTTTCATGAGCCTAAATTAGTTTTTGAGGAAGTGATAAAGCATTGGTAGGGTGGTCAATGTGTATATGAATTTTAGTAAGGCATTTGACAAAGTTCCCCATGGAAGACTCTTTCAGAAAATATTGAGTTATGGGAACCATGGAGCCTTGGCTATGTGGATTCAGTATTGGCTTGTCTACAGAAAGCAGAGGGTATTAGTAGTTGGACTGTATTCTGCCTGGAGGCCAGTGAATTGCGGAGTTCCACAGGGATCCTTCCACTTTGTAATTTTTATAAATTATCTGGACAAAGAAGCAAAAGAATGGGTTTACCAGTTCACAGATGATACAAGTTGGAGACATTGTAGATAATGTAGAAGGTTGTCACAGTTACAACAGGATGCATACCGGATACAGATTTGGGTAGAAAAGTGGCAGATGGTGTTCAATCCAGATCAGTGTAAGGTTATGCATTTTGGAAGGTCACATTTGAAGGCAGAATACATGGTTAATGGCAGGACTCTTAACAGTGTGGGAGAACAGAGGGTCATTGTAGTTCTAATCCATAGTTCTCCGAAGGTTGCTGCATGGGTTGAAAAGGTAGTTAAGGCTTATGCTATGCAGACCTTCATTAGTAAGAGGATTGATTTCAAGAACCATGAGGTAATGTGGCAGCTCTATAAAACTCTGGTTAGACCAAACTTGGAATATTGTGTTCAGCTCTGGTTGCCTCATTACAGGAAGAATGTGGAAGCTATGGAGAAGGTGCAGAGGAGATGTACTATGATGATGCCTGGATTGGAGAATGTGTATTATGAAATAAAGCTAATAGAACTAGGGCTTTTCTCTTTGGTGTGAAGAAGGATGAGAGGTGACTTAATGAAGGTCCACAAGGTGGACAGCAAACATCTTTTTCTGTGGTGATATTGGCAAATACCAGAGGACATCTGTGCAAGGTGAGGGAAGGAAAGTTTAGGGGAGACATCAAGGGATAGGTTTTTCACACAGACAGTCGTGAGCAGTTGAAATTCTTTGCCAGGGTAGTGATAGAGACTGGTACAATGGGGACCTTTAAAAGACACTTATTCAGGCACATGGAATCAATAAAAATAGAGGGTTATGGGTGTATGGCAAGGAACATTTCGTTTGTTGAGTACAACATCTTGGGCTTGTACTGTGGTGTAATGTTACATGTTCTTTGTTCTAGTATATATAAATTGAATTAAAAATATGGTCTACGAGTTTATTTGATTTCTATTTTGACAAACAATTAAGACTACTGGACTACAGTTCTTGTGCATTTTTATATTCATCATACTAATTGTTAATTAAAAGGGGAATACTGTACATTTGATGGAACTACAGGCATCCTTATAAAGTTAAGCTGAGGAGTGTGGTCTATAAATAATAGTACATCTAAATGAGCAAGGGACCTTACTAAAAATTTCAGTAGTGCCAAGAGTTTCAGGTGCTACTGAATGGACATTGTGTATTTTTATAATTTAAAATATATATCTCAGGGTGAAAGCTGTATTTAGAATGAAGGGAGTGGTGTAAAAAGACCTCTAAATTTCTGTTACCACATTTGGCTCAAGGAAAACTTGATTTTAATTCACATTGATGAGATATATTTGAAATTCTAGCCCAGTATATTTCATCTGGGTTTTTTTTTTCTCAGATATTTCTGTGAATAGAGTAAGTATACCCACACTCTGAATAAGCTGCAGCCTTATAGACATTCTGAGTTTTACCTATTCATCCTGTTAAATGTGTTATTGAATCATAGAAGACAAGAGGGAATAATGATATTGACTATAATGGATACATATAGAACTGCTTTAATCTGAGCTGCAAATCTATTCATACATTTGAACTCTTCTCAAACTGTTGAAAGATGGCTCTTTATGCCAAGATACTTTTATATGACAGTAATCTTCTTTTAATTTTAATCCTGCAATAAAGAAATTAATATTTTGGCCATGTGTCTTGATTAACAAGGAATCAGTTCATTGGTTCAATTAAATATGACCATCCTTAAATTACGTCACCTTAACCATGTGTTTCATGTTTAGATTTTACTGCAAGCAGAAACAATGATGGCATCAAGTGCTGGGTACACAGCTGAAAGGGGATACTGGATCCTGGTTGCTATTTCAAGTTCTCATTTCTTTATTCAGTGGCAGATCTCAGTCCATTCTTTTTAGATTATTTTTTTTGACGCCAGCTTCATACTTACTGTATCATAACAGAATTAGAAAATTATCACGGCATGGAAATCTTCAGCCCATCAAATTGGCACTGGCTCTTTTTATGACATAGTCTGGTCAAACCCACTCTCATGGTGAAACACAAAAGCTTGCAGACATTGTGATTGTAGTAAAAACACAGAAATGCTGGAGGAACCCAGCAGGTCTCGCAGTGTCCATAGAAGGTAAAGATACATTACCGATATTTCAGGCCTGAGCCCTTCTTCAAGGTATAAGCAAAAAATAGAAAGGATCTGAATCATGACTGAAGAATGGTAGGGGAGGAGTCCAGACCAACAACCAAAAGGTTAATTGGATATGATAAGACAAAAAGTGAGAATTGATTTTTGTTCGGTGAAAGGAGACAGAGGGAAAAAGGAACTCTCATCTTCTTTTACCGTAGCTCTGCAATCTTTTTTTTAAACCTTTAAATATGTTTCCAATTCCATTTGGCATCAATTGAATCGCATCCAACACATTTTCAGGAAATGCATTCTTGATCATAAATAATTAATTGCTGTGTTAAGAAAGGGCAGGTTTTCATGTGTTCTTTTGCCAGTCACTTTAAATCTAGGTCCACTGGGTTCTTGATTCACTCTACAATTGGGGACAATTTATTTTTATTTACTCAACAAAATTTAGCGGTATTTTCTACACCTCAATAAATTACCTCTTAACTTTCCCTGTTCCAAGGCAAATAACCCCCATACTTTTCAGTTAGTATCTGCAATCAATCTTCCCTTGAATCATCCAGCAAACCATCCCTATGCCCACTCTTTGGTGCATATGTCCTTTCTAAAGCGGGGAGATTAGATTTGTACCCTATGCTCAAATTGAGCGCTAACCAGATTAAAGCTAACATCATATCTTTTTTCTATTCTCTGACTCTATTTCTGAAGCCCAGAATCCCATATACTTTTGTGGTGAATCTCTGTATAACTGTGTATTTCTGCTAATAAAAAGCCATGATTATTGTTTGACCACATTGTCTTTGTCTACTTCATCAACTGGCTCTTCAATTTTATTAGCAGAAACTTATGGTACAATAATGAAAGACAATGGGTGCAAACACAGTTCAACCCAAGGGGAGTGTCTTTAACGGGAGAGATAATGCAGAGCCAATGTTAGTACAGCAACGCTCGCCAGAGGGGAGACAGGCAGCTTAGCAGACATTCACCACAACTTTACCATCCACTTTCTCAACTCGCACATACACATTCAGATCTCAATGTTTCTAAATCCATTTTAGAATTGCCCTGGTTGGTCTATTTTATCTCTCCTTACTCCCTCTGCCAACATGATGAACTTTGCTTTACTAAATTACTGGCCATATTTCTGGCATTTCACCAACCTCCAAGTCTTGAAACCCTTTTCACCATGAACCATGCTTTCAAGTTTAATATCATCTGCAGATTTTTCAATTTCACCCTGCTCAGCAATGTCAATGGCCCCTATTTGGTTAAATGTTGCCTGTTGCCCACACTTGCCATAGAAATGCTTTGAGATTTTGCACTTGTCTGAGTTATCCTAGAGTCCAGTGGTTCACATGGGTGTGTTGGAAGTGAGACCTACCAACGAAACTCCTCTCAGAAACTTTGGCAAATTGAAAAGTTGTGTTCACTAGTTTTTCACCCTTTCAAAAGTGTACAGGCTTTTCATACTTCTGAATAGCTTTGGTATAAAGAGGAGTTCATAAAAGATTTAAAAATGAAATTATTATAGATTTATCATGATTGAAACCAAATTTAAAAACAACTAAAATGTTTAAAAACTTCTAAGTGATTAAAGTTTACTGCAAACACAACTAATGAAATAACATATTTCTTGCCTTTCTTTCTTTATTGTTATAAATTCTCTATGAAAATGAATGGGCTTGTGAACTTGCACCAAGTGTAACCAAGCCTCCTAGTGTAAATGCTGGGGAATTTGAGCAAGTTCCTGTCCCACCACTTAATTTGCAAGGAATTTTATGTGCTTTTGTGTACTGCCCTTGAACTTGACAGCACTTCTGATGAAATATGTTTGCTGTTCAATATTGGTCTGAACAATGCAAAATATCAAGCCTGTCAATAGAAATTTTAAAAAAAGCAAGCAATGTTCTCACCAATAATCCTTGAGAAACATCACAACTCACCACCTTCCAGTCTCAAAAAAGTTGTTTCATGATTTTGCTTTTTGTTTCTAAGCCAATTTCTAATTCATGCTATCATCGACTATTTTATTCCATGGACATTGAGTTTGTTACTTATCATTTCTTGTGCAACTTTATGGCAGGTTTCCTGTAAATCAGCATTTTCACCAACCTTTACTGCTACCTTAATTTAAAAGCTTAATCATAATTTCTCTTTAATAAATTTGTTCTACTGATTTCTATTAACTCAAATCCTAATATATGGCTATTAATGTTATCCTGGGTGATAATTTCCTAAATCTTTCCCATAACTGATCTTAAACCATCTTGCATAGAATTTCAATATTTATCCTTGCATCCCTAGTTTAGAACAAAGACACCTGCTCTTGTGGAATTTCCACCTGTGTTTTTCTCAGCAAACAAGGATGTTTCCCATCTGGGTGTGGAAGCTCCATTTAACACACAGGTAGCTCTTCTAATACCTCATCCTTTTCACCTCATGCATAATCTCTTCTATCATTCCTAACACTGAAACATTTGCAACATTCCCTTCCTTGCAAAATAACAATAAAAGCATTCATCGAGTATTTCAGCTATGCCCATTGTCACCATGCATAGAGCATATTTTTTCATCCTGAAGTGTCATCATGCTTTCTCTTATTATCTATTTACAATTTAGATGTATAAAGAATTAATTTATTTTCCTTTATTAGTTCACACTTTTGTTCTTTTTATCCCCATTTTCTCATTTCCTTTACATTTCAGCAAGTTTACTCTTGCTGCTTAGAGATTAACCCATTTGAATTTTCAACTACCTGCTGTTGAATGGATTCTAAGTAGCTGCATATGGTTCAGAGGTCCAACAGAAAATATATGCATGTAATGTTTAAAAGTTAGTGTGGAAACAACCTGAATCTTAATAACAGTGATCTTGAGGGAAAGGGGATTATTAAGTATTGAATAGACTCTTTGAAGGAGAGGGCAATTATGAATTGCAAACCATTGAAGATTACAAACTTGAGTTTCAGCCACTTTGTAGCAGGGTGATTCTTTTCATGGACCATAATGAAACAGGGTTCTGAATTGTCCTGTATGTTGAGAACTACAATTGTGAGAAGATTTCACAAGCACACTAGAAGCAGCAAAGGAAAATTACATGAAGGAGGTGATGCTTTGGTAGGGTTGAGAGGAGGAGTATGTTTGAGAAAAGCCATTAACTAAACATGTGACGGTACTGCAATTGAAGAGTGCCAGTTTGGACTGCTATTGTTTTGTCTTTCTGAAAAAGATAGGTTTAGTTTCCTGAAAATGAGATGTCATTGGGGTATTGATCAACATTGTATAATTTACAAGGTGAAGTCGATAAGCCTCAGTAATGCAAGTATGTTATGAAGAATTAATGATCTCGGTCCAGTAAGGATAAAAATAAGTTCTCTAAACACCACTATGAGTAATGCTGAACAGCTAATAGACTGCAGGGGTCAGAAAATATGCATTTATGTCATATTTGAATCATATAATGAAGCATTTTTATCATGTGGTAGAAACTGAATGGGTCTCAATTACTCAGTACTTGTCGGATGACTGACATTTAAGTTTTCTTATGTTATTGAGAGAACATTTGACAGAGTAAACTATTTCTGAATTTTAATGGGATTATTTGGAGAGCTCAAACACTTGATGATTTATTTTCCTTTAGGAAGTTGAGGTGGGCTGCTGTCTTGAACCCCTGTTATCCACTCTGTAGTGTTGTTAGGTCTCAAATTCCCATTAATCCCCAGTCAATGTTATGTAGAAGTCAACCTAAATTTGTCCAGGCTTTTTAAGATAATACACCATAATACAGATAACATCTTGATGAATCTCTTCTACACCTTCTCCAAAACCTCCACGCCTCCCTTGATATGCTGGCTGGAAGATTTGCTCATGCTATTCAAAAGGGTTTAAACTAGTCTGGCAGTGGGATGAGACCTAAAGCAGAGGGATGGCAGATGAGAAAATTGCAGCAGATATAGAAATTAAAATGAATAATTTCAGTAGACAGGAGCAGCACTGAGAGCAAGGAAGATCTGATTGACTAAACTGCATTTATTTTAATCCAAGAAGTCTGATATATTCAGGGTATGGATAAGTACATGGGTCTTTGATATTATTCCTATTACAGAAATGTGGTTGAGAGCTAAATGTTCCGGGCAACACATGCTACAGGTGATATAGAGACGTAAGTAAGAGAGGAGGGGGAATTGCATTTCTTTTTAAAATTTTTTTTATTTAATACGTCACAAAATACCAAATCAGTAAAGATATATACATAGACTTGGTACTTATATGTACACAGTGATATTTTGCATTTTCTCCCCAGCCCCCCTCCCTCTCCATCCCCCAATTAACTATAGAAAAAGGAAACAGAACAGAAAGAAAAAGAAAAAGCGTGTCATTTAAATATTGCATGTTTCATTATTTCCATATGTATAACATGTCTCATTAAGAGTTGAAGGTTTGAAATTGGCGGTTACTAATAAACTTTATATATGGGTCCCAAACTTATTCAAGTTGAGCGTAATCGTCCCTTAAGTTATAGGTAATTTTTTTCTAATTCACCTATTTTCAAAGGTGTTTCCATTTTCCAAGTTATTATACATTTTTTTTTTGCTGCCACTATTGCAATCATAATAAATCATTTTTGAGATCTATCTAATTTTAATTGTAACTCTTTATCCTTTATACTGCTTAACAGAAAGATTTTTGGGTCTCTCAGTATTTTATTTACAAATTACAAATAATTTGATTTAATATTGAATTTAAATCCTCCCAAAAGGGTTTTTACATTTTGCATATGTTCAAATTGTACCAATTTCTTGTTTCCAGTGGAAACATTTATCAGATAATGTAGGATTCCATTCTTTTAATTTTTGAGGTGTAACATATAGAAAAATTTGAAGTACCATTGAATTCTTTGTTTGCATATTTTCAAGTATGTGCTTTGGTAGTGAAAATTTTTGGGTGGGAATTGAAGATGCCTAAGTTAACTAAATTTGAAAATTTAATTGTAATTGGGGCAAAAAAGGGATTTATTTTAGAAATGTATTCTTTGTTGCAAGAGAAAATGGCTAAACCAGATTTAGATGAATCAAAGATTAAATGGGAGTAAGATTTATCTTTAGAATTAATCCAAGAAGAATGTGTGAAGATAGTGTGACTAAATTGATTAATGTGACATACAATCTGGTGAATTATAATTTTCTACATCAGTTGTATTTAACACCGGAAAAGTTAAAAAGATATGGATTTAGTTATTCAAATTTGTGTTTTCATGGTGGGACTCAAATTGGTACTTTTTTTCATTCTGTCTGGTTGTGTGATAAAGTTAAGCCTTTTTGGATAAAAATTAAAGAGTTTCTGGAGGATTTATTTGAAACTACTTTAATATTAGATCCACTGCTTTTTTTAATGGGTTATATTACAACTTTTGGTCCAACTGCGCTGGGTAGGTCACGTCTCCAGAATGGAGGACCATCGCCTTCCCAAGATCGTGTTATATGGCGAGCTCTCCACTGGCCACTGAGACAGAGGTGCACCAAAGAAGAGGTACAAGGACTGCCTAAAGAAATCTCTTGGTGCCTGCCACATTGACCACCCCCAGTGGGCTGATCTCGCCTCAAACCGTGCATCTTGGCGCCTCACAGTTCGGCGGGCAGCAACCTCCTTTGAAGAAGATCGCAGAGCCCACCTCACTGACAAAAGACAAAGCAGGAAAAACCCAACACCCAACCCCAACCAACCAATTTTCCCCTGCAACCGCTGCACCCATGTCTGCCTGTCCCGCATCGGAGTTGTCAGCCACAAACGAGCCTGCAGCTGACGTGGACATTACCCCTCCATAAATCTTCGTCTGCGAAGCCAAGCCAAAGAAGAACAATGGGTTTAAGAATGGATTAATCTCAAATTGAGTTTATTCGGTTAACATTAGCAGTGGCCAGGAAATGTATTGCGATTACGTGGAAAAATGATGTGGATTTAAATATGAATAATTGGCAAAATGAATTGAAAGCTTGTACTTGTTTGGAAAAGATAACATATAATCTACATAATAATTATTCTTTTTATATGAAGATGTGGCCTCCTTATCTGAAATACATGGGTTTGGAAGTATAATAGTTATTCATTTTAGTGTTTTGTGGGTTTTTTTTAATGTAAAAGTTTGGCACCCTCTGCAGCAATGAATAAATAATTGATATATGGTTTTTTTTCTCTCTCCCTCAGTAGAGGGAGTTTTTTGGGATGGGAGTAGGGGTATATAGTTCTTTTTTTTATTTTGGGGGGTTGGTTTGTTTTCTATGTATTTTATCTATATTCATAAATAAAGTTTTAAAAAAATAGGATACATCAATCCCTGCAGAACACACAGGTCATGGGCCTCCAGCCAGGGTAACATTCTTCCTATGTTGTCCAAAGACCTCTTTTCTCGCCTGGTAAAAAAAATTGTTTGACAGTTTCCTACAAAATTAATAAATACAAATTTTTGTTCTCGATTACAAACTTGTAAACATGACTGTGATTGATAAATATCATCACGGGCAGGATTTTCAAGAACGACAAGTTGGAATACAGAGAGAGAGAGAGACAGAGGGACTTGTAGTTCAATGCCAGAACAACAACCTTTCCCTCAATATCAGCAAAGTTAAAGAGCTAGTGAGAGGGGCTGAACACATCCAGAGGAGGGGCAGAGCTCATTCCCTTGTGTTGATGTAGGGATAGTAAATTTCTTGGGGTAAACATTTCCAGTGACTTGTTCTGGTCCACTCATTGATTCACACTCACTCAAGAAAGTGTACCAGAGCCTCTTTTTTCTTGGCAGTCTGAGGACATTTGGCAAGCCACCAAGATTCCTTAACACATTCTGCAGCTGCACCATTGAAAGTGCCCTGTCAGGGGGCATCACTGCTGATATGGGAACTGCTCCACCTGAGATCACAAGCAACTACAGAGGGTTGTGAACATGGTTCAAGCCATCACATATACACCCCTCTCCTACATCAACCCAATTAAATACCTCCCTTGGCCTTGGAAAGGCAGCTAATATGTTTAAACACTCATCTCACCTTGGCCACACTCTCTTCAAGCCCCTTCAGTCAGGAAAAAAATTGCCAATACGAGTTTACGCACCACCAGATTCAAGGACAAGTTCTTTCCTGCTTTATCAAACTCCTGAATTCACCACAAAGGAGTGAAATTATGTGGCCTTTGCTGCATAACAACTGATCTCTCTCTCTATAATTCTGCACATTTGTACTGTGTGGCAAAACCACCTCTATCACAGCATCTTGGTATACGTGGCAGTAAATTTGAACTCAAATACATTTATTTTTGGTATGGAGAAATAAGATAAAATACCTCATTTCTTATTTTGCTTCTATTATTTAAAATTTTAATGTAAAAGATTAAGAAATGTGAATGTTTTTGGTAATTCTTCTCACTTTCCAAATGATGAGCTTCTACAGCTGATGTTACATGCAGCTCAGAGAATGGCTCCTCCCCTCTTTGAGCCATGATTATCTCTATGTTTCACCTTACAGGGTAGATTATAAGAGGAGGAAGGATTGTCTCTTTGAAAGCATTTCATGACCCTGGCTCTCTAATCTGTCAAGATGTTGGCAGCAGGAAGTGGATCATCGAGAAACAAACTTGATGAAATTTCAAAGTTGAGAAAATATTCTGTTAATTCTTTGAATAAGGAGAAGTGCAAAATTTCCCAGAATATTCAAAATACTGCAACATTTCAAATACAACAGAGAGTACAAAGATTAGCAATTGTACGTGAATTGGAATTGAACCTGTACATGAGAGAATATGATATATCGCACAAAGATACTGTAGCCTATCAAACTAGGATGCCATACAGGTGAGAATGATTTTCATTAGTTAGATAATTACTGACAACAGCATATAATAAGAATGCTTTATTTGAAATTTGAAATCTCAATGCATGTTCTCTGTAATGAATGTAACAATGTTTGGAAGAGAGTGTGAGTCAGATTAAGTGTGTGTGTGTGTGTGTGTGTGTGTGTGTGTGTGTGTGTGTGTGTGTGTGTGTGTGTGTGTGTGTGTGTGTGTGTGTGTGTGTGTGTGTGTAAAAGCTCTTGTAGAGAAACTAAAGTCTTCTAGTTTACATTTTTAATTGCAAATGAAATGATTGTAACAAATTCTTGCATGAAGACATGATCAGCCAAATGCACAACCACTTTTCCTTCCTTTGGTGTGATTGCTGTTGGCCTATTATTACATTTCCTGGCCCCATCTATCATTAACTGTGCTGTTGATTGGCTGCCTACATCAGCAGTGAAAGATTGGTGGGAGAACAAATGAATATGTTCCTGCTTCATTTAGATCAAGTCAGAGGTAGTTCAAGCTAATGAGAGGTACTCTTGACTGGAATTGATATTGGCCGTCCTTTGCAAATTGCAACAGCCCAAGGAGGCAGAGAAGGAGGAAGAAAACACTTTTCTGATGATGCACCTGGAGGTGAAGAGGAGAGACTGCTGTAACCACAGAGGCCAGGAGGACATCCAGATAATGAGAAAAGATACTGCCAATGTCAGAAAAGCAACAGTGCTGCTTGCAGTGGTATGAGTAGGTTGTAAGTGGTAGACAAGGGCCCCAAAAGTAAATGGGATTACATTAAAAAAAATCCATTGGACATTCTTGAGAGAAAGAATTACAGGAATTCCAAATGAAACTTTTTCTACTGCACACAGTGACTGGAAATATATTGATTAACAGACGCCTCCACTCTTACTTGATTGTGTACACTATATTTATATTCAATAGAATTTGAAATATTTCATGTTAGAGGTAGAACTAGCTGATAACACTTATTTTTAGCTAGAGATCGAAGAGTAAGACAAGAAAAATACCGCAATATATTTCTCTCATTACTATTTTACTTGAATTTTGCAAGAGATTTAGCTGAGGGTGATATAAAATCATTGTTAATGTCATTGATTTTGGTTTTTGGCCTCATATATTAGATAAAGAAACACAGAGCCCAGAATATACGTTGTTAGAATGGTTAAAAAAGGCCCCCACAGGGTGCCTGTGGCATAGATAAACCAGTTAAACATAACAAAGTGGCAGATAGTATTTCAGCACAAATTTTTGCTGAGAAATTCAAATTGCAGGGACACCGATTTTGGATTTCAGAGTTATGTGCTGGAACAGATATATTTGCATTGAGTAACTTGCAGTTATATCCAAAATCTTTAATCTCTCCTACAAAGAAACAATCAAATCAAAACTGTACCTAAATCCCACCAGCCCACTTCTTGATGGGCCATTTGCCAGTGTAAAACCCAGGAAATGAAAACCTTGAACTTCAACTGCATGCAAAATCAATGCAAAATACAGACAAAGATGTTTTACAGGTACATTCTTGGGTTAAATCCATTATAACAAACAATTTGGTCTAAACTGGACATTGTATCGCAGTTTTGTGAATTTATTAAATATTTTGTATGTAACCTGTCCCGCATCGGACTTGTCAGCCACAAACGAGCCTGCAGCTGACGTGGACTTTTTACCCCCTCCATAAATCTTCGTCCGCGAAGCCAAGCCAAAGAAAAAAATTCAGCACTATTTTTATCTCACAGATTAAATGATAAATGCATAAGGATTAAAAGTTTTAAGAATAAAATTGATAGCTTATTTGTAGATATGTCAACTACTCAGTGCTTTTTTATGCATAATTATTGACCCATTCTTTAAAATACCAATTTTTACTCCCAATTTGATTTTACAATGTGTGCTTTGAGTAGAATTTGTCATTAGATTTATCTGATAATTGTTCAATCTGATCATAAACAAATGAAATTTCTCTTTTGGTAGAGATTATTTTCTAGTTCTGCCTTTGATTCCAAGCAATGCCGCTTTATTTGGTAATTTCCAGCATTTTTTGCCGAATATCAAAGGTCCCAATGACCTGGAGGTAATGCTCAAAACTGTCATATCCATTTATCCTGGAAAAATTCAATTTCATGGCTGAGGTGAGGAAAACACTGTCAAAATGAATTGGTCTAAAACTGCATTTTTTGTATTAAGGCCCTTTCTTATCAGTATAATGGATCCACTTCACTGAATAGCTCAATTCCCAACACAACTTTAGAAGTCCGTGCATTTGCATTAATTTTGCTGAGATGCAGATTTTTCTTTAGGTGTAAATGTTTGCAAAGACCTATCCTGGTCCAACCACATCAAAGCAATGGTCACGAAAGCATGCCAAGACTTCTACTTCTTCAGAAGCCTGAAGAAATTTGGCATGTGCCCTGCATCCATCAATAACTTTTACCTATATTCTTTCGAAAGTATCCTGTGCATCACTGCATGGTACAGGAACAGCTCTGCCCAAGACTAAAAGAAACAGACATCACACAAACTTCCCTTTCCTCTATTGACTTCATCTATGCTTCCCACTGTCTTGGAAAAGCAACTCACACATTAAAGGATTTATCCCACCCCAGTCACTCTTCTGCCTCCTCCTGTTGAAGATTCACAAGTGTGGAATCATGTACCACCAAATTCAAGAGCAATTTCCTACCCATTGTACTCAGACCTGAATGAGCCACACCTTGGTAAAATAATGCTGCCCTTGTTCTGTTCTAACTGATCTCCCTCTGTAACTCTGCAACCTGAGCTGTTTTATTTGTTGTAATAATGTGTAGATTGACTTGCTTAATAGTATTCAAGCAAGAATTTCACTGTACCTGGGTACACGAACAATAAATTTGAACTTGATTTCTACCACTCTTCAAAAATCAGTTCAATGTAGATCATTTCCATTATGCTTCAAATAGAGTCCATTACACATAATTTTACCAGCATGAAGTTAATTTATATTGATTAATTTGAACTGACTCCAAATGAGTTTGAACTTACCGACTGATTATATGTTTAATTTTAGTTTTTACAGTAATACATAATTTAAATAGATTAATCAATGGTGAAAAATGATTGTGGTCATTTCCAGATCACATCGTGTCGTTCTGGTATTTAATTTTGTACCCTTATTGAAATTTGCTCTTGTGCATTTAATATTTTTGAACACGTATCTGAGGATTGCAATCCTTGTGATAAATTTTTTTGAAGTGTTGTCTTGTAGATGATCTTGGTCAAATTGGTCTCCAGAAAGCTGATTTCCTAACAACAATTTCATTTGATTGTCTGAAATTTTGGAGATGCTGCAGTATTCTCTAGAAGCCGTTCACAGATTGTTGGATAATCCAAGCGCTACAAACTCTATATGACCTCAACTGACATATTGGCATTTGGAAACTGCTTATTAAAGATGTTTCTATAGTGTTTCCACTGATTTCACTTGCGTTTATTGGGTCAGAAGTCACCGCCACATAGACAAGGATATGGACTTAGAGGAAATAAAATTGTCAAAATGGAATAACCTATTTCCACTATTTACGAGGCTATACCTGCCTATCAAACCTTCTCTAAAGACAAATAGCTTGTATGTAATTAGTATTGATGTGCTCGGCAAAGAAGTGACTCCTGCTTCTTCTCATTCAGTGATGAGATATATCTTGAGAGAAGCATGTGGATTTGCCACCATTGCTAATTTCCTCATTTTAGCTGTGAAAGGTTGCAATCTTTATGCTTTGGGGTCTCCCTCTGGATCTCTCCATGAATTGATGGGACTTCAAATCACTCACTGCAAAAGTTGACCATTGATCATGTTCTCATGGCCTAAGACAAGTATCCAAGAATCTCATGTGATTCATTAATTCCATGTGAGTCTACTTTGGAGACTTTTTTTGCAGACATCATTGCCCTGAAGATGGGATCTTGCACACTAAGGCCTTCAAGGCTTCTGACACTGCTAGGTGAAACGATCTCTTGTTGAGGACCACAATGATGAAAGACAGAGTAGCTCCAGTACTTCAGAGGAGAACATTGGCCTTCTCAAGATGAAATCCTGTTGATGGATGCAGGGCACATGCCAAATTTCCTGTCTCTTTTTTTGGCAGTTAGTACATATGTTGCTACTGATGAGGAATGTCCCTTTAAGAGCTGAAGCCCATCTGTGATTGATATGCAGGTAATTTCCAGCAGCATCTTGAATTTCATGGAGCAAACATGTGGCTGTTGTTGCCTTCCATTAATAGAAGCATTGCTTCAAAAAAGAGTACTTGTACATTTGCAATTCAAGCAAGACTGTGATTATTTCAATCTGTGTGAAGGCATTACTTGGTTACTCTACAGTGTAATGCTCCAAAGTGAGCTATTGAATTTCCAGTTACAGTAATTATGTCTTTATTTGTAAAGGTAAGTTTCTAAAAGCAGTGGGTACAATTCAAGTGCAAACCAAATATTTGATGAATATATTTTAAAAACTGAGACAAATACTTATATTTGTTTAATACTTATATTTATTTAATTTTTCATAAAGTGGAATATTAAAACAACTCTAGAATTGTGTAGACAAGGAGACTATAATATTTTACAAAGTAATGTCTTTCAGTGTACTTATCTAAAATTAATTACTGCTATAAAATAACATTTGTGTTTGATGCTTTTACGAATTCAGTGTGGAAATCAAATTAATTTTTCATGAAGGTTGGTTCATTAAATACTCATAAAATGTCTTGCATAATGAGGTACTGTAATTAATCTACTTTCTCTGTGTGATACCCTTGTTCCACACTTTGTTTCAATACAAGGTGTTCCACTTTGACAAATAATTGCTTTTATAATGTACACAGTTACACAACTAAAATCTGATTTGCTCAAGTTATTCATAATTAGTTGTAATAATACCATTTGAATATCATTTTAGATAATTTCACTTTGGTCATCTTTTAAACAAGCCTAGATGATCTTTTATACAAAGAGCAAAGAAAAGACTTAAAATCCTTATTTTTGTTAGAAATATGATCAGAACTTGGGAAATATATCAACTGAATGTCTTTCAATTGAGATATACATGGTACTTGATCTTAAATTTTATTGGGGAACGTTGTTTTTGCCTGGGAAGGAATGCTGCAAACTGGCATCAGTTCCTCAGTCTATTGATCTTTTAATTTCATTCATATCAAAGTGGGACTTTACCAAAAATAGGATGTATTTGAAAGTTATAGCATATGTTGATTGAATAGAAGAGTGGGGTGTGGGCTGAATGGCCTCTTTCATTGCTCAATGCATTTAAAATACACACACACACCCTCTTGCTGGTATATGGTATCTATGGGGATTGGTAGATGCCGGATAAGTGAATTTTCTGGTTGCTTGAGACTGCATGTTGCGTGACTGCTGAACTAAAAGCAAGGTGTGCCATTTCTAAACCTGTATTTTTTACCTATTTATTTTCTGCAATTTTTTTTGCCACTTGCTTGAGGCTGCTGGTTGCTTGAATTCCAGATAACAGGGTTTTTTTTTTAACTGTAATCCTATTGGAGAATATTTAGGTAAAGTTAGATTATGGTGAAGGAAACACATTTACCCAAGATAACGTTTATATTTTAAAAAAAATATTTTGCATCATATCCTTGTACCACATCAGAAAAGCTCTTTCTATTGGAAATTTCCTCTTTTCTGTTTATGTGCATGATTCATTCACCAGAGGATCAAATTCATCAAAGTACATGTATACAATTCACAGTGTGGATTTTTCAATAAAACATTTCCTTCAAGATATTCATGACTTGATAAACTTTGCTTGTTTGCACCGAAGTGCAAATTGGGTTCTACACCCTCTGCTCCACCCTGCCATTCAAATAAGGTGGCACCCCTGCTGCTCATTGTACCTGTGGCCTTCCTGGAATGAAGTTCATTCATGCCTGAAATCTGTTCCAGTGAGGTCGCAGGTTCGTGAGTAGCAAGGCTGACTAAGTCCCATCTCTGCCCTCATCTAACTTCCAGTTGATTTTCAAAACCAGTTAGTTCTGTGCATCCAAATCACTTTTGCATCCCGCATCCCCACTCCAGCTGTATTTAAGACATGACGAATGTTGAATGAATGAATCCTGCTGTTTTGGAGTGCCCTTCATATATATGTTTTTGAATATTTTATTTTTGTCTTTCAAAGACCCATATGAATTCAGACAACAGTACACTTTCTTTGAAGAGTTACGTATAACATTCAGAGTCTGATTTTCCCCACCATGCCCAAATATAGCCAATAAAGTTATGTAAATCATACAAGTACCAAAGCAAAAACACAAATCCCAGTGAGGTCAATGACCCTTGTGAAAAACTAAAGGGAAAAAAAACAGAAATAAAACCCCAGCATAACAAAAAAGGGGGATAAGGGACAAAAAAACCAAGAGTGTGTCATCTATGCCATGTCCCACTTCTTTGATCCCAATTGTTTCCCTGGTGGGACGGGTTCCTTCATTTCCTTTTTTCTGAAAGGGTGTACCTATGTGTTTCAGATAAGGCTGCCATACCTTAACAAATGTGTCATATTTCCTCCTTAAATGCAACTCTGTATTTCCATGTTCCATTGTGTAATATTTAGTTGGGAGTCAGACTTCCACGTGACCGCCATATATTTACTGGCTACTGCCAAGGTGTCCTTCACAAACTGAATTTGGGACTTGGACAGTTTAAAACTCACATCCATAATGTTCCCCAGACTGTACAATTCCAAATCTTGTGGAAAATCCACCTTTGTAACTTTTTTCAGAATGTTCCCCAGGTCCTCCCAGAAAGATCTCACCTTGGTACATAGCCAAGTTGAATTATCACAAATCTCCCAGCCTGCACTTTTCCCCCAGTCCCCAGACCACCACCAAAACATTCTTCCCTATCAGGATTGCCACTACCCTGGCTCTGGAACTAAAAGAGGATGATATCACCTGGCCCACCCACCTCCTCTTCAACTTTATATGTTCTTGATTTGTAAGGTGGGTTTCCTGTAAAAAATACTATATCTGCCTGCATTTTTTAAGCTGTGCCAAAACTCTTTCTCTTTATCATTCTATTCATCCCATTCACGTTGAAACTTACAAAAGTAATTGTCTTATCCATTATCCCAAAACCCCTCCATCATTTTCCACCCTTCCTTCTTTTCCCTGATACTTATCTCCATCCTTCTTATCTGCCGCAGATCTCTGGCGCAGATAGCCATGCTCCAAACAAAATCTAAACAAGCTTAAAAAAACTAAAACCTACAATTCATAAAAAGCCAAAATATCCCCAAATAACTCCTGCCCAGCACCAACCCACAGAACCTTGTTGCCATCTCCCTTCATATCCTGGAGCTTGCTCATTGCACCCATCTACCACTTCATAGCCTCCCTAAGTGGCCCAGAACTTCCAACAAATTCTTGTTTCATTTCTACTTTAATAACAAACAAAGTACAATTATCATTTTTTTTGTTATATCTACAGTATTTACAGATAGATCATTCTTTATCCTTAATTTTCTCCCTGGTGGCTTTCTTCAGGGATTGACCTGGGCAGCAATTAAGGTATTTATATACTTCAGTGGCTCCTCTGCCTCTATATAAAAAAAACTTCTCCCTCACCCCCAGGGAAACATCACTTTCAGGGTTGCTGGATGGATCAGTGTAAAATTAATTTTCTTTTGCTTCAGGAGCTTCTTGACTGGGTTAAATACTTTGTACCTTTTTAGTAGCGCTGTACTGATATCAGGTTAAAAAAGGACTATAGCCCCTTTAAACTCCACTGGACCTCCTCTTTCCCTCACGCACATGAAGCTGGTGCACGAAGAATCTGCTCCGTATCCTCATAACCTCAGGAGTCTAATCAGGACTGAGTGAGGTCTCTGATCCCGACCCGACGATGGGAAGAAGGATCAGTGGGCCCTTTCTATTTGGAGATCCACCCCTTACTCTTTCCTGCCCCAACATCTGAGGGATCCATTCCCTGAAGAAAGCCACTGGGTCCCTCCCCTCAACTCAACCCCTACAATCTATATTATTTCTCCAGATTAAATTTTACAGCATGTCCAACTTTTTCCACATCTTTTCTCTCTCTTTTACCCAGGCATCTCTATCATTTTCTATTCTCCCTACCTAATCTTCCACCTCCTTGACCTTCTCCTCCACCTCTGCCATTCTCCCAATAGCCCTCTTAATCTCTCCTATCCTCATTGACAGTTCTTTTAATATTTTTTTAGGCCTCCACCACATCCTCCATCAAGTCTCTTGTGGAGGGCTCTGAGCCCTCCCTCACCCCTTGATGTATCTTCTTTCTCCTCTCTCCCCAAAACATTGGGCCGCCATGCCTGTTGACCTCCTCCTTGTTGTCTGTGCTGCTCCCTGATGCCTCCGACACAGGACTGACTCACCCACACTGCCTACACTTTGCTCCCTTCACCCATGGGGCTCACCCCGCTCTGCAGGTGGTGGCGCTCCCGTGGCTCTGTCCACACCACTCCCCCAAATCCTCCGACACGCGACTAGACTCACCCGTAACGCCAGTGCACCATCCCTGCGGCTCGTGGGTCTCCCTCTGTGATGCAGGCAGCGTTGCCCTCATGGCACTTTTCCCCCAGTCCCCAGACTTGGGGTCGGGATTGCCCGTGCCTCTTTTAATGTCAGAGTTTCTGCCAGCACCCTGCTCCCACCACTCATGGGGCTGTCCTTGCACTGCAGGTAGTGTTGCTCCTGTGGGCCTATCTACATTCTTCTCTGGACCCGCCAACGAGCGGGCCCTGCCACCACCACCATCACAGCCATCCCTCACTGATCTTGGTGAGTTGTCTACCCTTGAGCAGGGCCCACCATCTTTTTCACCACGAGACCACCTCTCCTGGTCTTTGTGGGACTTTAGGGTCATCAAGGTGGATTTTTTCTTTCCTCCCCATTTTTTTCTTGCCTATTACCCTTTCTGTTACTGTTTGTTTTTGCTTTTATTACTTTCTTAGCTTTCCCGGCTGTATTTATCTGCTTTTACTGTTACCTTTCCTGCATCTCTAGTTTCTGCGCCTACTCTCTCCTTCGCATCACATGACCACTTGAGTGTCCTTCATGCTTCAAACAAATCCACTTTGGAAGCATTTCTTGTTCAGGCATTAACTCATATTAATTAGTTGAAAGGCTTTATCCAAAGGGCAGAATTTGGCATCAAAGCTTTTCTGGCTTTGACAAACGTAGCATGGAAAAAATATTCTTATTAGTTTTAAATTGCATAAGTTGTAATGTCCTGGTTGTACCAAGTTTTGGTAATAAATTGGATAATAGATATTGGGCAGTGAGTTACAAGGCTGTAATGCAACAAATAGATTGAGAGACCTGTTAAAGTTATCTGAACTCTTACATTCAATTACAACTTTCATTTTTGTGGGAGTAATGTTTGCCAACACAGTTCAGCATTGCTTAGTGCCCAGAACCTTCCCAGGGATTACTTTTAAAAATGTACCATCCATCTAATAACATTTAAAGATCAGAAATTTACACCATAGAAGAGTTAAATATGATGCATGTTTAAGTGTAATTTAATATTCTGTGTGGTATTGAGAATATTTGCAATGATGGAACCAATGAAGTTAATCCTAAAACAGTCACAGAGAAATAACAAAAAGGCTTAAAAGAATGTCAAGACAAAAATCAGCTTGATTTGAAATGAGTTAACATTTTCCATTCTACCCAGTCCAAAATTTGAAAGAGTATTTTTGATATAAATTACTGCTTGGTTTTAACCTATTTTGAAATATTTCTTTTTGCAGTAGATCTGAACATTCTGGCAAATCAAAGCAGTTCTGTGTGAGTTAGGCAAATGCAATGTTATTTTACTGGAGAAATTCATTTTGTTGGACATTCTAAACAAAGGGTAACTTGAGAAAACACTTTAAACTTTTAAAGATTGCTCAAATAGACTCTTGAGTTTGGAATGAAACTGCAGTAATTTATAAGTAATTTTTTTTTTACAAAGTATTCCATAAAATATCAAATTGTAATTCCTCTATGTTTTCACTTTCCATTACATTATTTCAAACTGATATTCTGTATTGTGGAATGAGGTTAGTGCAGCCTCCTTCAAATCAACGTTTGTGCCATGCGAAATTGCACTTACTGCTTTTTACTAAATTATGAATGGCCATTACCATTGACAGGTTATCCCTTGCAGCATAGGTTTTAATGGTGATATTCAGGGAAAGAAAACCATAGACTAGTTGATAAAATTCAATTTAAAAAAATTGGATACATTACGGTATCATGCACCCAGCATAGACACTCATTTTAATAGGATTATAGGCTGGAGAATATATTGCGAAAGCTATCAATTTTCCAATAATTAATTTTAAGGTCAAAATCATTGTTTTGCATATCCTTTGCTAATTAATACTTTGCACATCAGAATTCTGAAGCTTTTCAAGATCTGCCTTGAACCACGTCAGGAAAGTGAGAGCCTTGACTCATTAAATTAAATTTCCTTTTGTAAAATTTCTAATCAATTTGTTTAATTTCATGTAAGCTATCCACAATATTCATTCCCTTTAATTCTTCCATATATTATGTAATGTGTGTCTGCTTGTAACTTGAAATGGAGAATGAGCCTGAATATGGTAAAAGTAATTTTAAGTTCAACGTTTCATCTATTTTTGAATTCTCTTAAATATTTACAAAATATCTTGATTTTTTTCACTCAGCAATTACGACATTAACTTTCCCAAAAGAGCAAATTTTGATTCTCCTGAATTCTAAAATTCTTTTGACAACACACGCTTTTAATTGAGAACATACAATGTTTCAATACGTCATAAATTTTCAATGTCTTGCTTGAACTGGTTTTAATTAATGTAATGTTAACAGAGAGAAATCCAGGAGCTACCAGAGGAGATCTGTAGGAGGAGCCATTCATCAACAATACAACCCCAAAACAGAAAATGTTACAATCAAATTCAATGGAACTTGTAAAAATCTAGTTATCTAGTACTTGGGTAACCAGATTTAGGATTTCTCTAATAATTCACTGACACAAGCAAAAATAACCATTTGTGTGGTGCACTCTGAGAATCCTGGATTATTTTTTTAACCATAAAGGGCTTTTGAAGCTATGATGCTAATTATTTGTTGTGGGGAGAGAGTAGGGGGAGAGAGTAGGAAAAATAGTTGTGATAAAACATTAGCCATGACCATATAAAATTACATAGGAGACTTGAAGATTTACTCCTGTTTCTATTTTTCTGTGCATTGCATTGCCTCTTCTTGCCGAACATAGGAAAGGAGCAGAAGGAGGTCACCTGAGCTTCCAGCCGGCCCAGCCATTCAATATGGTAATGACTAATCCAACTCAGACCTTGGCTCCTCCTCTGAGCCCTCAAATAAAGGTATTTATATACCTCCACTTTAAATACAATGAAACCTCGTTAGAACGTGATTCGTTAATCCGCGGAATCGCTTATAGCGCAGGTGTCTGTGGACCCCAAACATTGATTTTAGGATGCCAGGCGAACAGTGGCTAAAAGCCATAAACTCAAAAATGAACTCCTATGATGGGTGAGGGGGTGGGGGGGAGACCGGCGGCACGAGTCGGGCGGGCGAGGGGGGTGGGGGGGAGACCGGCAGGGTGAGTCAGGCGGGCGAGAGACCGGCAGTGTGAGTCAGGCAGGGGAAGAGGGGGAGATGGCAGCGCATCTGGAAGGGGGTGGGGGTGGATATGGCAGCACAATTTGGATGGGCTTAAATCTGGATTTTTGAAATCTGGAAAAATCTAAAATTTGGAACACACTGTCTCCCAAGGGTTCCGGATAAAGGATTGTGTACCTGTATGTGGAGTTTAAAGGTCTTATTATAGGGTTTGAGTCACAGTATTCTGTTTCCTGCTTCCTGAATCTCATGACATATATGAATCTGTTGCTCGACTCAGCTGTAACGCGGTATGAAATCTTGGACCCCAACTACCGCGTTCTAATGAGGTTTTACTGTATTTTATATGATCTAGCCTCCATAATTATCTGGGGTGAAGAATTTGAGATTGAAAAAACAATTCTATGTGCCTTGGTTTTAAATGACAAACTCTTTATTTTTAAATCATGTCCCCCCTCATTCAGAAATCTCCCATGAGTGAAATCATTTCTCCAGTCATTCCCCTGCATTTTTTTTATGCTCGAATTAAATCACCCCTCATTCTCTGAAGTTGTGAAGAATATGGACACAATTTGTTTCATTTTTCCTGATATGAGACAAGCTCTCTCATTACAAGAGTGATTGACTTACTTCTGAGATTCAGATAAAAGTAACCCCACAATACTGTTTGGAGGTGAGCTTTTGGATTTAGACCTACCTGCTCGGGTACTGAAGGACTGCAGACTAACTGATGGAGGTCCATATGAACATCTTTAACACTTCCTGGCAGCAGTCCATTGTCCTCATGGGTTTCAAGGCAGCCACCAGTATCCCTGTACCAAAGAGAGTGGCAATAACAGGTCTCAATGATTACTGCCCACTGGCACCTACCTCCAACTATATGAAATGCTTTGAATGTTTGATGATAGTACGCATTATAGCACACCTCCCAGAGACACTGGATCCATTTCAATTTGTCTACAGACAGAACCATTCCACTGATAATGCTATAACTTGGTTTTCCACCTGCAGAATGACTTCTCAAACACCAGGCTACTGTTCATTGACTTCAGCTCAGAGTTTAATACAATCACACCCCAGAGGCTGGTGGAGAAGTTGTCATCACTGGGACTCAACACCCTCTCTGTAACTGGATTCTGGACTTCCTAAGAGAAAGCCCATAGGCTGTCTGATTGGCAGCAGAACGTCGAGTACCATCACGCTAAGCGTTGAGGCACCTCAGGGCTGTGTGCTCAGCACATTTTCATTCATGCTACTGACCCATGACTGCAACACCAGATCCAGCTCCAACAGAGTCATCAAGTTTGCAGATGACATGAATGTTGTTGGCCTCATTAACAACATTGATAAGTTGCAATGCAGTAAAGAGGTAGAAAATCTCATGATATGGTGCAAGAATAACAACCTAAGTTTCAACGTAAACAAGTTGAAGGAGATGATTGTGGACTTCATGAGGACCAGGGACAACCACCCTCCATGATACATTAATAGCTGAGTAGTGGAGAGAGTAGAGAGCACAAGCCCCTCAGAATTCAATAAGAAGTGACCTATCCTTTTCACACACATCTCCTCACTTGCTGGGAGGGCACAACAGTGACTACACTTCCTGAAATGGCTGAGGCAGGCAAGGCTAACAGCCACCATCTTGGCAACTTTGTATAAGAACTCTATTGAGAGTGCCCTCGCTGGCTGCATCACTGTGGTACAGTTGCTGTAGAGCAGTGGTTTTCAAACTGCCCCCCTAAACTCACATTCCACCTTAAGCAATCCCTATGTCATAAGTGTTCTGTGATTAGTAAGGGATTGCTTAAGATGGTATGGGAGTGGAAAGAAAATGTTTGAAAACCACTGTTTTAATCATACCTAATTGACTTGTTATGTATATGGTTTCATAACTCAAAAGGAAATGGGCCAATGACAATTTTTCTCAAGCAAAATATTTCTGTAACAATTGGGTCTAGAAAGGTGATTCTCAATCTTCCCTTCCCACTCACTTACCACCTTAAGCAGAATCCCTTACTAATCACAGAGCACTGATGGCATAGGGAATACTTAAAGTGAAATGTGAATTTAGGGGGAAGTTTGAAAACCACTGCTGAGGAGCACCAGATCATAGGTCAATCCACAGACCATATGAGCAGCTAAGAAGATCACTGGGGTCTCCTTTATCCTTCATTGACGCGATTTACCAGGATCATTGTCTGAAGACAATTGCAAAATTGTTGAGAACTCCTTCCACCTCGCACACAGCATTTTCCAGCTACTCCTGTCGGGAAAGAGATGCAGGGGTATCAGAGCCTGAACCACCACAGGCTGGGAACAGCTTCTTCCCATGGGCAGTGAGAATGCTGAATGACTGCCAGTGGGGAAAGGAATTAATTTTATATGCAACACTTAGGAGATTGTGCTTCAGTTATGCAGGGTATTGGTCAGAATACTTCTGATGTACTGTACAATATCAATCTTATTTAAGAAAGGATATTAAAACATTGATCATTTCAAGAATATTTACAAGAAAAGAGCTTTTAATGGATGTATTGTCTTATGCAAAAAGGTTGGACAGGCAAGACTTTTGTTGGTGTTTAGAAGAGCAAGATGGATTTTGATTGAAACGTACTAGATCCTGAAGAGATTTGATAGCGTCAAGAAGATATTTCCATCTTTAGGAGAATGTAAAATTCAGTGACTTTTTAAATAAGAGGCTCAATACATTTTCTCAATATATTGTGAGTCTTTGATGCAATTTTCTCTGTGAAATTGGTCTTTGAACATTTTAAAGGTTGATGGATGCTTGATAAGCCATGGGTGATAAGCTTTGGTGGACAAAAATATAGTCAGATCACCAATTATTTGAATAAAGTGAAGGGTGGGTCAGGGGCCAAGTGGAAAGTTCTTACTTCTGATGTGCATGTTTGTAAATATAGGGCAGGGATGGCCAAACTGCGGCATGTGGGACACGTATGGTTCTTTGACGCCTGATGTGCGGCTTGCGGAAATATGCGGGCTGAGACAGGAAGTATACAAGCCAGACATTGTATGCCAAAGAGCTACATGTGACCACGGACTCTCGCCGTGATGGGCTGCCTACCCATCAGAACTCCTGACGCCTTGACTGCAGACTCAGGCCTAGTCCCTGACTTAGGCCATCCAAGCTCCTGAAGCATCGAACTCAGACTTGCCACCCAATCCCAGCTGCCCATCCTAGCTCCCAATACCCTTACCGCAGACTTCCGCCTAGGCCCAGTAGCCTGCCCGTCAAGCTCCCGATGTCCCAAACACAAATTTTCCTCCTGGACCTGGCCACCCACCTGCCTATAAGGACTCCCAACACCCCAAATGACGCAGGTACTTAGTGTGCATGTTTCAATCAACACCCTAAATTTTACCTTCAAAATTGGTCCACTAAATTCTACTATAACATGCTTAGATATGGTATTTGTACTTTTTGATTACTAAAACTAATATCAAGTTGCAGTTTAAAAACTACATACATGAATAAATATTATTATCTACATGTATTTCTTAATATTTGAACTTAATTTTTTGTAACAAAATGTGCATGTAAGAGTAAAAATATGTATGTAATATCTTTTCATATCTTGCAGCTCTAAAACATCTGAACTTTATTGTATTGTGGCTTTTATTGAAGTTTGGTCACCCCTGATAAAGGGTGATGGATGGTGTGCCAATCAAGTGAAGTGCTTTGACTTGGACATGTTGAGAATTACAGACAATGTAATTATCCAGGCAAATGGGAAGTAATGGAGTGCTCTCCTGATATGGGACTTGCAAATGGTCAAATAGCTTTGGGGTTTTAGGAAGGGAGTCATTAACCATTGATGGAGTTGACTGTTGAAGATATGGGAAGCAGGGTTGGAATATAAGGAACTTAATCTCGTTTGCTTTTGAACACTTGCAAGATTGTAGCAGAAGAGCAAAGAAGACATATTTTTCTGGAATGAAATAAATATTGTGTCATTTATTAAGCATTGCAAGTCTAACGTTTTTGAATCCTGCACCACCAGCAAGCAAAACTCCGTTATATTTTATGAAAAAAATCTTTAGACATATAGCACGGTAAGAGGCCCTTTCAGCTCATGAGCCCATGCTGCCCAATTACACCCACTTAACTTACAATCCCCAGTATGTTGTGATAGTGGGAGGGAACCAGAGGCCCTGGGTAAAACTCATGAAGACACGGGGAGAACACACAAAGTCCTTACATACCATGCGGGATTCGAACCCCGGTCCCAATCACTGGTGCTTCAACAGCGTTGAGCTAACTTCTACGATAACCATGCCATCTGGTACTTTATTATTTTAATTGGCATTGCAATGACAGGTCATGTGTTGTGTTCACTAACTTTAGATGAAGTGCAACTCTTGTGAGCTCCAGTCCCATTGAAGTTGATTTTCAGTAGCACTTTGCTCGGTTTTAAACTCGTAAATGCAAAATTTTCATTTTTTTCCATCTGTACTGACATTTTTGGCAGTGATTGTTTATGTTCCAAGCACTTTAAATATATTTCCCCTTGTGTATATCTCATTCTTTGCTAAAACCTTCAGTTCCTGAGGCAGCACCTTCATATGAATCAGTAATGCAGTTTTCAGTTCACAAATCTGAAGGGTAATGATCATTTTAGTTATGTCATAGAGTTGCCTGATTTGGACTGAAAAGAATAATTTCACAAGGAAATTAAATCTTTTAGTTCCATAACACCTCAAGCAATATGTTGAATAAAGGATCCTTCTACTCTAGACTGTCTCCTGGGCATATCTGAGAAGATTACAAGTAAATGAATGATGAGAGGAGGTGTCATGGAAAGAGATTTTCATGAGGTTTAGAAGTTTCTGAGAGATCAGAACTATTAGGGAAAAGTTATTTGGAATGCAGCAGACAATGTGAGTTAACTTGTATGAGATACCTTGCTTGGCTTTCTATTGTAGCTCAGTTATTTCTAAACAAATTCAAGAACAATTTTACAGCATGGATCAGAACTCAACAATCTTTTGCTTTGGTAGTATTCTTATCTTTGCACTGGAAGGTTGTTGGTTCAAGATGTACTCCATCGAATGGATACCTCAAAATGGTGCTGAAAATTGTACTGCCAGACTGAGATCACCCACAAATTGGAGGAATAGCACCTCATCTTCTGTCTGGGCACCCTCCAACCGGATGGCATTAACAGTGACTTTTCTGGCTTTGGTTAACCCCCACCTTTTTCTTTCTTTTCCCCCTCAACCCGGTAACAATTCACACCTTTTTTTGGTCTCGACTCCTTCCCCAGCTAGTGTTATCTTTATTCTGAGCCTTCTTGTTCTCTACTTATTCTTTGCTTATTCCTTGAAGAAGACCTTAGGCCCGAAACATTGATAATATATCTTTACCTCCTATGGATGCTGCAAGACTGACTGTGTTCTTCCAGCATTTCTATGTGTTTTTACTGAAGAAATGCTACCCTGTCAATGATCCCATCTTTCAGGTGAGAGGTTATAGTTCACACTCATGTGTAAGTGGCCCTTAAACATATTCAGTTACTATTTCAAAGAAAATGGCAGTTTTTTCAGTGTCCTGGAGTAATAATTATCCATACAGCTGATAGGCAGTTAAATTAGTTTTTGGTACCATGTGTTGATTTTCTTCTGGTTTTAACTTGTGAATTTTGAATGGATATATCCAGCGTTCTTTGCCAATTGTATGGCATGATAGTTTGTGTATTGTAGAATACACAAGATGAGTAGATAGTTGATTACTCGCTAACCTTGGGCATGAGGTACGGAACAGCCAAATAAACTCAATATATCAACACAGTGTGAAATCATTTAAAATGGGCTTAAAAGCAGCAGTAATATTCTAACTTCTTCCACAGTGGCAATGATGAAATCTCACTGGAAATTTGCTTGGACTAGTGGCATAATAACTGACTGTGTCAGGACACACCTGATGCTGGGTTTTCTATGAGAAATGGCTCTACACCAACTCTGCAAAACTTTCCAATATCTGCCAGCCCCATATCTGGAGTGTGATGAGTTCAGCTCAAAGAGCTTTAAAACAGCTCAAAATCATCAGAATTGCCTGATTGATTGACGTTCTGTCCACCCTTTGAAATGTTTACTGCCTTTAATATCTACCCATGCTTGCAACATGCAAAATTTCTTCAATGGTACCTGGTAAACTTGTAAGCTCATGTGGGAAGAACAAGTGTAGCAATTACAAGTGACAGCATGATTGAAAGTTGTCCATATACACTTTGTAGGTTCCTGGGGGCTTTGCAGCTTAATTTAACCCCAAGATTTGAACTGTGACACATTACACTCACTGAAGGCTTTAGTATCAAATGCAAATAAACAAAATCCCAGTATTCATTCCTGTGGCATCCATCTAATAGAATCAGAATTGATTGTTGTGAACACTTCACAATATTCATTGTTTTGTGGCTGCACTACAAATCCAAATATTGCTATAAATTACATTAAAAAAATTAATTGGTGTAAAACAAGAGAATGAGGTCAGGTTCTGTTGTTCATTGTCTATTCAGAAATCTGGCAAAGGGGAAGAAGCTGTTATTTATATCATTGGACAATAATTTTCAAACTCCTATACCTCCTTCATGATGTTGGAAGTTGTGAAGAAGGCTTGGCCTGTGTGGTGAGGATCTTTGAGGATAGAGACTGCTTTCTTGAGATATTGCCTCTTGTAGATGTCCTCAATGGAGTGAAGACTGCTACCCATGATGGCACTGGCTGAGTTCACAATTTTGTAGTCTTTTTCTATCCTACACATTGGCACCTCCATACCAAACAGTGATGCAACCAACAGTGTGCTAACCTCAAAATGAATGTTCATTTCCGCTTTCTGTTTTGGTCCACTAAATTTTTATTTCCCTGATGATGTATCACATTATCCAGGGAGCTGAGTTTTGTGTAATAAATGTGTGCAGTACCAGATCAAATAGGAAATTTGTATATTTACTGATTTCCCCATAATACTCTTTTATGGCTATTTTTCTAAAAAAAAATGCATATCTTTCTCTTTCCTTAAATTATGCATTACATTTACTATTTTTCAGTTTACTGGTTAGTTTCATAATTTAGACAATAAAAATATATAGCAAAAAACAAACTACTGAAGGAAATCAGCAGGTCATGCAGCATCTGTAGAGACAGAGCATTGATTGACATTTTGACTTGAGATTGCATCAGTTCTGCTGCAAGGTCCTGACCCAAAATGCCAACTACCCCTTGTGCCTCTATAAAACATATCTAGTTGTGTCAGTAATTTTTTAAATATTTCAGTGGTTCCATTTTTTTCCCCCTTTATTCTTGAAGAAAGGTGGACACAAGTTTCTGCTTGGTTTTGTTTTTTTTTCTCCAAACCATCATTATTTGGTTCCTGATCTGCAGACAATTACGTTTTCTACTCTACCTCGGCCTTGTTAATTTTACCTCCCATACAGTTAATCTGAATTCTCTGTTAAATTCATTCAATTATAAATTTGGTGGAGCACAACTTGTATCTGCCCAATGGCTGCTTCATATATTCTAGGATACACCTTAACTAATATTCCCACTGAGGTACATAAATTGCACTGTATATACAAAAGGAAAATGGAGATGCTAGGCCAACTGATTTGGTGTTAATACTTCCTAGCCACTTCTCCTAACCCTTCCAACACTTTGTGTTTTCGTTTGCTCTTGTGTGTTCCACCAGTTTACCAGAGGTCTAGATTCACGTTTACTGCAATCACTCTGCACATTAAGATGTTCCACAGTTTAATAACTTTCTGGGTGAAGAAGTTTCTCCCCAATTTCCTAATGTATTTATTAGTAACTATCTTAAACCAATGGTAGAAAAAAAATCCTCTCATTTGGAAACTCAGTACTTTTGTTTCAGGTACTAACATGCAGCTGCAGAATTCAAATGACTAACAGCAAGATTGTTAAACTTTGCTACAGTAAGTGGATGAGTAGCAACAGAAATGAACAGGCAGTGTGTATTTGGGTTATTGTTTTGTAAGTTATTTCTGTAATAATAACTTGTGTGGGTTATTACTGCTGTGACTTATTGTCATCTGTTTCTGTATGTTTGTTGCCCACTTTCTACAGCTGATTCCAATCGACCTCTACTATTTTGGTACATTAAATCAGTTTAATTGGAGACAAGAGTGTCAGGGAGATCTTTATGTGAAGCTGGGAGCTCGGATGAAGCGGGGTCTTGCAGGGAGAAGGAGGTTAATAGCTCTGCTTCAGATGCCTACTCAAAGGAGAATCTGTTATTCTTTATTTTTTTTGTGTAGGATCAATATTTTTGGCAGCTTTTCAAGGAGGCCACTTGCTAATGTTGCCTCAAACTGCTCTTGGCCATCAGATCACTCTGACCTGCAGCATTTACCATATTATTTCTTTGGAATGTTTATTTTTTTTCTGGGTGTGGTGCACTGTTAGCCAGAATCAGACACACACAAAAATAAAGACTGTACAATAGGCTTTAATCCACAAAGACTTCCACAGAGCCGGGCTGGCAGTGGCTGCAACAACTCTGAGTGAGTCCTCGGGAGGCCTGCGCAGGCTTATATCCCGGAGGATAATTGACACCCATCTGGGTGGGGCTTGATCCATTCAGGCCAACTGATTGACAGCCGGCCAGGTGTTGTCCTGTCCCCTTACACTCCTGCAGTAGGCCGGTGGTGTACCACCTCACTGGGATGGAACAATGGTGTTGATACTGTCAGCACTAGAAAGAAAAAATGTCAAGGCTTGAGGGTAGAGAGGGTCAGTGGCTATGGAAAGCAAAGTGCTGTTATCTTGCAGCATCTGAACTTCTGTTTTTCGATAAATGAGTGTAGTAAATAGTCTGGTTAAACAGTCAATAAGTTGTATGGTTGGTATCAGCTGTTTGTCTGATTCATCACTATTGTTAAGCAAGGAATTCTAGACTCATAAAAATCAATACAAAATACTTATAAACCAATGGTTGGGCTTGAGTTGAAAGTTGTCCCCAAATAGCAGACTCTACATTTTAAGAAGAATATCAAGGACAGATTTACTGGGGTAGCAAGAGCAGTAAAGGTTTCAGTAATGTGGGGGAAAAAAGAATCTGGTTTGTCACTTTGAGAATATAGAGTTAAAGCAGGAATTAAAAGAAATATTCAAAAATGTATTATTGTTTTGAAATGAGTGAATAGAAAAACATGTAGGTATCAGAAGATAGAAATATCAAATAATAGGCATAACAAACCAGAGGGAGGATTTTCTGCAATGATCTAGGAGGTACTGTTTTAAAGAATGATGTAACCTTTTCAAGTAGGATGCAACTATTCATCTCCGAAGACCACCTATCCATGAGTAGATGGGAGTCAGGCTTCCGTGTTACTGCTATGGGCACAAATAAGGTAATTTCCTGTGAATTTAATTTGAGGATTAGTGAGTAAACTACCAACTGTGGTAAACTTCTTTCCTCTTTAACAAAAATTATTTTCAATGCTATGTATCAACTTTTTTTGATAAGGATGCCAACAGATTCTGAATTAGTTCTCTATCATATGACAAGGTCTTTATGTTTGATTAATTAAATGGAAAATAACTTTTATTTTAAACTCCCTTCTTATTTTACTTTGAAAAATTAACTACCTTACAGGACAAACAAGTCAAAAAGTCTAAACTGAAAATTAGAGTTTGCTCATTGGGCCAGCAGATTTCAGATAGAGCAGGATTGATTTCATTACAGAAATGGGGTCACAGTGCAGTTTTATATTTAGAATACATTTTTGTGTTGGCAAAAAGGTCTTGTGATTTTTTTTGGCATTATAGTTTTTTCTAATACAGCATTCTATTCAAAAATAGACGGCATTGATAAATTATGCTGCTATTGTTTTTCAAATGAAATCATTTGGGGACTGAGCAGAAAGGAATGACGAAAAAATAATACTTGAAATTTAAAATAAAAGTGGAAATGTTAGAAATACTCAGAAGGTCAGGCTGCATCAGTGGGAAGAGAAACAGATTTAATGTTTCAGGCTGAAGACCCTTTGTCAGAACTATATGGAAAGAATAACAGTGCTATTATATCAGAGTTTAGAATTGAATTCAACCTCGTGTGACTCACTGGTTGAAGCATAGTTCTCATTATTTGTTTCAGGTTGCATATTGTTAGCTTGTAGTTTTGGCCATGACTTGCAGTGGTGATCATTTAAAATTAAAATTTCTGTCCACATTTGTGTATAGTCTTGGTTCCCCTAACTCCATCGTTAGGGGAACGGACAGAAGATTCTGCGAACCTGACAAGTGTTCCCGTATGGTGTGTTGCCTCCCAGGAGCCAGGGTACGTGACGTCTCGGATAGGGTTCAGAGTATCCTGGAGGGGGAAGGAGACCGGCCAGAGGTCCTGATACACGTGGGCACAAATGACGTAGATAGATTGAAGGAGGAGATCCTGAAGAGAGACTACCATGAGCTCGGAAGGAGGTTGAGAAGCAGGACCTCCAAGATTGTAATCTTGGGGCTGCTTCCTGTACTGTGCGAGGGTGGGGGCAAGAATAATAAAATCAAGAGGTTAAACGTGTGGTTGAGGGAATGGTGCAGAGTGCAGGGATTCAGGTTCATTGACCATTGGGATCTCTTCTGGGGAAGACGGGACCTATACAGGAGGGATGGTTTACACCTGAATGCGAAGGGGGCCAATATACTGGCAGTCAGGTTTAATAAAGCTGTCGGAGCTGATTTAAACTAATTTGGCAGGGGGAAGGGAACAGGACTGATAGGGAAGTAGATAGGAGAGAGAATATAGGGGTGGTTCCGATAGACGGTGAAACAATAAGGAATAAGGGAGCTAAAAGTGATAGGAGAATAAGAACGAATGCACCAAGAACCAAGGTGGAGGGAGAAAGGACGTATGGCATCAAGGTATTGTGTATGAATGCAAGGAGTGTAAGGAATAAAATGGATGAGCTTGAGGCGCAAATGGCGATGGGAGGTTATGACATTGTCGGAATAACGGAGACATGGCTGCGGGAAGGGCAGGATTGGGAAATAAATGTTCCAGGGTACACGTCCTTTAGAAAGGACAGAAAGTTAAGAAGAGGAGGTGGGGTAGCTCTGTTGGTAAGAAATGAGATTCAGGCGTTTGAAAGGAAGGACATTGAAACAGGTGAGGAAGAGTCTGTTTGGATTGAATTAAGAAATTGCAAGGGCAAGAGGAATATAATGGGGGTCATTTACAGGCCTCCAAAAAGTAGCTCAGATATTGGTAGTAGTATAAATCAGGAATTAAGAGTGGCATGTCAAAGTGGTAGCAATACGGTAGTTATGGGGGACTTCAACATGAAGGTGGACTGGGATAATCAGACGGGGGCAGGAACACAAGAGAGCGAGTTTATAGAATGTCTACGAGATACTTTCTTGGAACAGCTAGTGGAGGAACCTACCAGGGGGAAGTCAATTCTGGACTGGGTGCTGTGCAGCGACGCAGACTTAATAAGTGACCTTGATGTAGGGGAGACATTAGGGAATAGTGACCATGGTATGGTTACTTTTAAGCTGCAATTAGAAAGGGAAATGGAAAGGAAGTCGGAAGCATCTGTACTTCAGTTAAATAAAGGGAATTTTGCAGCTATGAGGGAGGAGCTATCCAAAATAAAATGGGAAGATACACTAGCTGGGAGGAGAACTGGGGAAAAATGGCAGGTTTTTATGGACATTTTTCACAGGATTTAGGACAAATTTATTCCAAAGTGGAGGAAAGGCTCTAGGAGATGCAAATGCCAGCCCTGGCTAACTAAGGAAATCAAGTGCATTATCAAGTCCAAAGGGAGTAATTATAAGATAGCGAAGCGGAGTGGGAAATTAGAGGATTGGGAAACCTTCAAAGAACATCAGAGGGTAACTAAGAAAGCCATAAGAGACGGGAAAATGAAGTACGAGAGGAAATTAGCAGATAATATTGCGGAGGATAGCAAAAGCTTTTTTAAGTATGTGAAGAGGAAGAAATTGGTTCGGTCTAAAATTGGCCCTTTGAAAATGGGCAAGGGTGAAATTATTACCGGAAACAAGGAGATGGCAGAGGAATTTAACAAATACTTTGCAACTGTCTTCACCAAGGAGGATATAGGTTATAGTCAGTTAGGGGGTAGTGGTCATGCGGTACCAAGAGACTTGGGGAACTTTACTGGGGAGGTAGGGGATCTAATGGATATCCGGATCCAGAAGCAGGAGGTTATGAGTAAATTGTTGGGACTGAGGGCTGATAAATCCCCAGGGCCTGATGGGCTGCATCCTAGGGTGCTTAAAGAGGTGGCAATGGAAATTGTGGAGGCACTGGTCGACATTTTCCAAAGTTCCATAGATTCCAGGGAGGTCCCTGAGGATTGGAGAGTGGCTGATGTGGTGCCGCTTTTTAAGAAAGGAGGGAGGGAGAAAACGGGAAATTATAGACCGGTTAGCCTGACATCAGTGGTGGGGAAGATATTGGAGTCCATCATAAAAGGAGAAATAGCAGAACACTTAGTCAGTAATAATAGTATAAGGGCTAGTCAGCACGGATTCCTTAAAGGTAAGTCATGCTTGACTAACCTTCTGGAATTTTTTGAGGATGTGACAAAGAGGGTGGACTTGGGAGAGCCAGTGGATGTGGTGTATTTGGACTTCCAGAAGGCCTTTGATAAGGTACCGCACGGGAGTCTAGTGGGCAAGATCAGGGAGCATGGTATTGGAGGTAAGGTGCTGACATGGAGAGGAAATTGGTTAAGAGATAGGAAACAAAGGGTTGGAGTAAATGGGTCTTTTTCAGAATGGCAGGATGTGACAAGTGGAGTGCCTCAGGGATCGGTGTTGGGTCCTCAGTTGTTTGTAATTTATGTTAATGATTTGGATGAGGGGATTATAAATAACATGAGCAAATTTGCAGATGACACTAAACTGGGTGGCGGTGTGGGGTGTGAGGAGGATGTAAGGAAAATGGAGAGGGACTTGGACAGGCTGGAGGAGTGGGCTGCTAAATGGAAGATGAATTTCAATGTGAACAAATGTGAGGTTATTCACTTTGGGGAAAGTAATAGGAAAGCTGAGTATTATTTAAATGGAGACAAGCTAGGGAGTGGGGAAGTGCAAATGGATCTGGGTGTACTTGTTCACCGGTCACTGAAGGCTAGCATGCAGGTTCAGAAAGCTGTGAAGAAGGCAAATGGAATGTTGGCTTTCATAAAGAGGGGATTGGAGTATAGGAACAGAGACGCCCTTCTGCAGTTATACAGGGCCCTGGTGAGACCCCACCTGGAGTATTGCGTCCAGTTCTGGTCTCCAAACTTGAGGAAGGACATACTAGCTATAGAGGGTGTGCAGCGCAGATTTACAAGGTTAGTTCCAGGGATGGCAGGGTTGTCATATGCAGCAAGGCTAGAAAAACTGGACTTGTATCCATTGGAGTTTAGAAGGATGAGGGGGGACATGATTGAGATATACAAAATCATCAGGGGGATAGACAAGGTGAAGTCTGATTACTTGTTCCCAATGATGGGGGAGACGAGGACTAGAGGGCATAGTTTAAGAATACAGGGTAGGTCCTTTAGGACGGAGATGAGAAAGCATTTTTTTACCCAGAGAAGTGTGAATCTGTGGAATGCTCTGCCACAGAGGGTGGTAGAGGCAGATTCGCTGACTATGTTCAAAAGAGAGTTAGATATGACTCTTGTGGGTAACGGAGTTAAGGGTTATGGGGATAAGGCTGGAAAGGGGTACTGATGGTAATGATCAGCCATGATCTAAAATGGCGGTGCTGGCCCAACGGGCCAAATGGCCTACTCCAGCTCCTATTGTCTATTGTCTATTGTCTATTGTTAAAGATTAGTGCTTATAGATTCTAAGTAATCAAAAAGTTAAAAGGCATTTATTTGATAATTTTTCCATTGTCCATTAATTCCCTGAAATTCAAGGAGACATCAATGCTTTCCTATTGATGTCAATGTTACTGTTGCCTAGCAAAGACTGAAGAGGCTGCAGGCAAAGGGCTAACATTGACTGGAACCCACCTCCTTGTTATTGTGCTTTAGACAATGTTCCAATGTTAGTAGGACTGAATACAGAAGTTGACCAATTATATCTGTGAGGAGGAAAGAGTGCATTGTTGCAAGAGGTGGCCAGAATACCCCAATATAAAGCCGCCTAAAATACCTGAATGCGGCTGTTGGGAGGCCACCTGAAAGCGGAGAACCCTGACCTGAGGAATACTTACCCAACCCTCCTTGGGTAGGTGTATTCTCTGCTTCCGAGCTCTCCCCCTAAGCGGGAGGGACTACGGCCACAGTCAACAGGAGCCGGCGTTTGCTCCATGGCAGAACAGCGCCTTCAGCACTGCCACCTGAATGTCGCTTCGCATACAACCACAGCTGGCTCTGGAGCCACATTCTCCCAGCTATTCCACCTGAAAGTGGCTAATGATTCTGATTCTCTCCCTCAAGATTATTCTTACTATAAAAAGTGTGTCAAAGACCATCTCAGCTACATTGTATGCTTTGGATTCCAGAGTCTGTCCTCAACATGATGCTATCTGAAAATCTGAGATTGTCTTTAAAGGTGTCTCTGGTATATGTTAAATAACAATAGCTCCACAGCTTGGAAAATTGATTGGCAAAAATATCACTTTGTTTTGCCAGAACATGAATGCCAAATTTTCCATTTCATATCTATGAACTATTATCAATTGATATAATGAAATACATTTCTCAGTTATTTTATCCATTAAATCTGAAATCAAAATAGCACCAGAATGCCCATTATTTATGTAGCTGGTCCTTATCTCTATGTATTTCTTTTTAGCAATGACTGGTTTTGCAATCAGTCACCACAAATTTATCAATAATATTCAAAGTGTACACCTGTAGGATGGTGTCTGCTATAATTAAGGAGCTGAGATGAGACCAGGGACATTAAAAATGGCCTTTTCTTTCCTTGCTTCTATCTTTTCTGGATAAATGGTGAAATAATGAGCATATTTGTTTTGCTGTGCATTATGATGAACTGACGTTAAATGCTTGTCAATAAAGCTTACACTTGACCTGATGAAATTTAGAATTATTTTCATAGGCTAGGGTATGCAATTGTCTGAGTGTGGAACCAAAAAAAAAAATCAGTCCTCTCTAAAAGCTTGGGTATTGCTTAGAATTATACAGCTACAGCCCACTGGTCGGGTTCAGATGGCTCAACCTTAACTCAGATCGACTTCATCTTTGTGTCGAAGGCTGTCACAGTCAGAACCACCGACGCCATGCTGGTGTTCTTCTCTGACCACTGCCTCCTATCTATAAAGACTTTGTATGTTCTCCCGATGTCTGTGTGGATTTTCATTTGGGTGCTCCGGTTTGCTCCCACCCTTCAAAATGTACATGGGTTGTAGTTCAATTGAATGTAATTGGGTGGCATGGGCTCATGGGCCAGAAGGGCCTGTTACCATACTGTCTATCTAAATTTAAATCTGCAAAAGGACTAGAGGCAGGCAGGGAATCATAGAAGCTGAATGTGGATTCTGAACCCAGAGATCATATAGGAACCAAAGAAGGAGTACGTTGATCTGAGAACCATGAAGCCCTTCTTTGACTCTCCAGTGACAAGGTGGGAAGCATCAAGGAGAACATGAAGGGGTTCTTGGTCCTCAAAGGTGTTCTGAGAGCAAGGCAGAGCCAGCGGGAACTGAGTCAACTCCAGAATGATGCAGTAACTTCTCCTTTTGCAGTCAAGATGTGAGAGAAGAACTCCGAGAAGTGATGAGCCGGCAAGCCATGTTATTCACCTCTGAGATCATGTTCCAATCCAGAGTCGGCACAGTGGAGTGGGATGAAATGTGCTCATGCTTTTTCTTCTGAAAGATTCACAGAGTGAGCTCTATGATCCACAGCCTTAAGGAAGAGGATGGCTCAGTCACATCCTCACAGATGGGCATACAGAGAATTTGCAGATCCTTCTATGCCAAACTGTGAGACAAAGCCGACAATCAGAATGGCCTCATAAAACTTCCTGCCCTGTATTACTAAGGTCTTAGATGACAGCAAATGGGAGAGTTGGGACCATCCAATTACCCAGGGGAAGCTGATGGATTCCATCCATTTCCTTTGGGTGAGAAAGACTCCCGGAAGTGACTGCTTAATACCTGAGTTGTACATGGCACTGTGGATTTGGGTATGCCTAGACCTGAAGAACGTATTCACCGCTATGCTCCGGGCATGTTAAAATCCACGTGGACGGGAATCCTCACACTAATTTTTAAACAGAAGAGGGAGAAGGAGGATATCAAGAATCCGAGATGTATATCATTGTTGAACATTGACTACAAAATCCTGTTCTGAGGCCATCACAAACTGAATCAGATCTGCACTAAGGCAGGTTATCCATCCAGACCAAATGCTTCCAGGCAGGAAACTCTGACAGCCTCATGCTGCTCAGAGTTATTTTATCCATTTGGTTCAGAGTTATCATCGCCTGTGTATAGGACTGGAGGGTGTATAGGACTGCATGCCAGCTTAGACAAGGAGAAGGCTTTCAACCGGATATTGCACACGTACATCAAAAATAAATTGATCAGATACTATTTATTGTCGAGTAATAAAACAGATATAAAATTTTATACAAAATTGCCTTTAGTCTTCCAGAAGGTAGACAAAGATTTGCTATTGGCATTGCCTAGCACTCCCTACCATTAGAGAAACAAAGGAAGCCCATTCAGAATCACTGAGTGCCTGTGGATTTTCCTCCAGTGCTTTTGCAGCCGCACAAGACTCCAGTTCAGTTCAAACCATTGGCAACCCTGGCCCAAATCCAAAACTCTGACATAATGAGAAAGCCGTCTGTACCCAGTGTCCTTTGGGAGCCTTTCTTGCTCTCAGCACTGTCTTGAATCCTGGTTCCAATACCTGGTTCTCATGAGCCAGTCTCCAGCAGCCCACAGCCTGGTGTGAGTCCTTTGACCTCAAGTCACTAGCAGCCCACCACGTGTGTGTCCTTCAGCAACAGATCCCCTTGCTGGTCTGCTGCCATGGTCACTGAGGTAGTCTCCTCAGCTTCACAATGGTGGGTGTTCTCACCTGCACCAGTCTGCTGCTCTCCCAGAGTCTGCAATCCCTTGTGGCTGCTGCCAAATCACAGGTGGTGCCATCTTGGGACCAGACCCCACGCCCGCACGATTTTAAATAAAACACTGTCGGCTCCTTTAATAATCCATTTAAAGCCTGTACAGAGCCGACAGCAGTGAGACTAGGCAGTAGGACTACGCCAGAGAGTGCTGAGTCTCCACTCCTTGATCTCCCTGGGTCCATAGAAACACTGCTATTACAGTAACTCCAGCAGCGCTGCCACTTGATGAATGTGCTCTGCAAAATGGGCTTTGGGGAAAGAATCTGAAATTGGATTAAACTGGTCTGCATGGACATCTGTAGTGCAGTCCAAACTGATGGATGGGAAACAGACAGCTTCCCCATCAAGGTTGGAGTCAGGCAGGGTTGACCACTCTCTCCATCTTGTGTATATGCTGTACAGAGCTATTTGCTGAATCCATCCATCAAGAAGAGGGCATTGGAGTGATGTTGTCAGGTGGTGGAGGCAATTATACAGGGAGGCCTTGAACTGTGAATGATGTCATCCTCTTCTGTTTGGATAGATTGATCAGGGTAAACCAGAAGAAGAGCGAAGCTATGCTCTTCAGTAGCTGGCTGACCATCTGACTACCTGAAGGTGATGGGGATCTAGTTTGAAGGGGCCAAGGCATGCAACTAAAATCGGTAGGAGTGAATCATAAAAGTCCACCAGAAATTGTGTCTGTTGGCATGGTGCTCCCTATCAATAATCAGGTAGAATCTGGTCAACGTGGTACTGCTCTACATAACACAGCTATGGTCCATCCCCACATCCCTGCCCTGGTGGTCATCAGAGTAGTTCCTGTTCATATGGTGGTCTAAGATGGAAAGGGTCTGTATTGCCATGTACAAGTCACCAGACAATGGGGGCAAGGGCCTCATCCTGATGACCGCCTTTATGTGTGGCTGTATCAGGCTGTATGTGGAACCAAACACTTGTCAAAGATGGTGTGAATGATGGACCTGGCTCATTGTTGCACAATGTCCCTTCCATCTGGACTTTGCAATCCCACCAATCCTTCATGGAAATATTTTTGCAGTCCAACACTTTGGACCACAAGGCCAGCAGGCAGTGGTGAGCATGGAATATCCTGCAGTCACTGGAAGATGAGGACTGGATGGACATGGTGGAGTGGTTTCCTGAGCAGACTCTTCAAGCCATCTGGTGGAATCCCTCAACACCAGTGCTCACAAACAAGCACCAGAACTTGCCTGGCAGCAGTAAGAGGAGCCATCTCAGCCAGATCCTTTCTGTACAACTAGAACATCACCCACGATGCAGGTTGTCCCTGAGGTTACTGCAGTGGAGAGAAGCTGGATGCCCATCTCTGCAGAATACAGATGAAAAGGATGCAGGCACTCTTGTCACGGTTCATCCCCAGCTGCAATGTGACAAAACAAGGATTGATTCTGGGAATGCACACAGAATCAAACATCCAGAACTGCTGGAAGACCATCCATTTGGGGAAAGATGCACTTTGGTCTGCCCGAAACCTGTTGGTCTTGCAGGACACAGAAATAGAGGTGCAGGAAAGCTGTTGACTGGCACATTCCAGACTGTAGGAGTACATGCTGAGGGACACAGAGGCTTGACGCTGTGGGGAAGAATCACACTCTGGAATCCTTCTGTTACTAGCCATTGAGGGTTTGACCAGACCGAAGGAAAGCCCTTCAAATAACGAAGTGGAAGTAACGACAAGGTGCCACAGTGTTGGTAATGAGGTAAATATAAATGAATATAACAATGTAACAGTGATGAGAATGTATGGATATGAAACAAAGGGAGGGAAGAGAAGTTGAAAGGTGTGTTTTTTTGTAAATTGTGATAAAATCTCTTTTTGGTTAAACACATCTGGACATATAAAGAATAAGTAGCTTTGTTTTAAAATGCAAGTAAGGCTACACGAAAGTACAATTTAGAATGTAAAATATCTGTTGAGGTTGGAGTGCTATAAAATATGCCCTATTTATACCAATCTATAAATGGTTTGATTCTAAGTGTGGCTTGTACAACTGTGCTCTGAAAAAATGGGCACAAATGCTCATTGAGCAGGACAATTGTTTGCCAATGGTTGATACAGCCCCTCTGCTCTTGCTGTCCAATCTATTCCAGAAGATGCACATTTTGCAATACAGAGATCCTTTGATTCATCATTAACAGAGTGTTTTTGTACTGATGTCATTCTGTCTCTTCCAGATGACAGAAACTAGAGATTCATATCAAAACTTAATGCTTCAAGAATTCTTTCAGTCTGTTTAATATCACAATATGTCATGTGCTGCAGAAGTCAAGCCTATGTTCATGACTGAGCAGGGAAACAGGAGAACAACCAAGCTGTTACTCATCCCAGGTTGCTGACGCCTAGACCCCACCTGATGCTCTGTCTTTAAAATATGCTGGTTGCTTCTCATTCAATTTTTAAGTGCAAATTTAAAAAAAAAACTTGATTTCCTTTACAAATTTAAGTAATGCAAATTAAACATAGAAAACCATAGAAAACCATCACAACATTAGTTTGGTGACTCTAAACAATGGAATGACCCTGATGTGAAGATCAGGATCCAAGTATGAAGTGCTTAGGCCTTTCAGCTTGGCACATTTGTCTGCATGCAGTATACAAGGTGTACCACCACTTTATCTCTGAATTCCAAGCTGAAATGTGCAGATGTGGGAGTGAGAGGAGAACTGATCTACCAAATGTGCCTTGCTGATGGCTCTCCAGGGAAACCACTGATCACAGTGAAGTACATTTCGGACCAGGAAAGCACAAATGAGACTTGCTTTAATCAGTTTCAGGAAATGCTCTGTGAACTGACCATGAACAGATCAGAAAACTGGTCTTTGCAAGTAATATTTATGCAGCCTAACAAATTGAATTTGCATTTAGAGGGCAACGAGGGAGGCCCCTTTAAAGAAATCCAAACCAGCCATGTCCATAGGAGACTATTGAATACGTAATATTGAAGGAAAAAGGCCAGATCAGGAGAAGGATGAGACACTATAAATTTATAGTTAAATTTATATCTTTCCTTTAAGAAGAGCACATTGCACATCATGGGGAAAATGGTTTTTAAGAGAGCAGGAAGATGAAGTTGGAGCTTTTCCAAGTTTGGAATGAGTAACAGCTTGGTCATGTTTTCCTACTCAGTCACTAACACGCAGGCATGCACTTGTCTTCAGCAACACATGACATATTGTGATGTGTGACAGACTGAAAGTACCCTTCAAGTGACAGCTTTGACGAGCGATTCTCTTCAGTTTTTGTCAGCTAGTAGTGACAGAATGGCATCATAGAAGAAAACTACCTGGGATGAATATTAATTATGAATCATTTAATGTTTCTTTCAGACATTGCACATACAGGGTTTAAAATTAGGTTCACTAATACATTATAGCTGGACTGGAACACAAAACCTTAGCATATTACTAGCGATAAACCTACAATAAAAAAACCAGGTATCATAAATGATGCAGTGGAAGTCAAAACCAAAGAGGTAATTCTGAACCAATGTGCATCACTAGTTAGGCTATACTTGGAATGTGGGTGAGAATTTTTCAAATATCTACTGACAGCAAAATGCCATGCCTGCTTTGTGAAATCTACACTTATCTGCACCGACTGGAAGCTGAATCCAGATTCCTCAGAAGTGTCCAGAATTCGAACAGAGGACACAAGTGACCTGGGACACCAGATGAATCAGTTATGCAGCAGGTTTGTCCTCTTTATTTCCCATTTATGATTTGAGATTCACCTTCACATTTGTCAGACCTAGAGATGGAAAATATCTGTACGTGTACTGTTCACATCCTGCTCGTTTCTTTTCAATTTTTCAGAAAGTGGAGAGGTACTGGTAAAGTGCCAACCACATCCCCAGAGGCTCCTGAGATTTAGTGCACACATTGAATTGCCTATAACATGGAAGTCAACCAGCTTTTTGAATCATTGGGCTTCCTTCTTAGTGGTGGATATGTAAATATTGGGAGCTGTTTCAATGTAGCCTGGGGAAGTAACTGGAAACCTATGCATCCTTCCACATAAAAGTCCCCAAATGACTCGGTCACATTTAACAAGCAAATTGCAATGACTACCACATCTAAGACTTCATGGCACCTTGGTTTAAATCCCGATGTTAGCAGGCTCACTTTGTACTTCAGACCTGTTGACTGTGGAGGTAAATTTCATCCTCCAGTCCAATTGCAATGAGGATTGTGGTGGACTGAGGTAGCAGCAAGCAATCACAAACTCAGAAAAGACCGGCTTTATTCCAGTAAATGTCTGAACATCAGTTCATGCCTTGGACGTTCCCCGTGTGACTGGCTCAGGAGGGGCTGGCTCAGGTTTATATTCAGGTCAGCTCATTGACAGCCGGCCAGGTGGAGTCAGCCCCTTAGGTGGTCTTCCTGCAGGTACAGAGATTGCCCCCTGTAGTAGGCTGGTGGTCGTAGCACCCCAAGAATAATCACTCACGTTGTTCATTATAGCCATTTACAAAACAGCTAGCAGCATAGCCATGTCACTCAACCATCACCTCTCATTTCTTCATCCTAATGCTGTTAGACATGGGGAAAATGAAGCAATTTGCAACATATTATCAATGCAGAACCTCAGACAATTCAAGATCTATGATGGCGTACAATGTTCTTCTGAATACACGATTCTCAAGCTATAAATAAGAAGCCACAGCTTCTTATTGATTTTTCTTTTTAGACTTGGACCCTGCAAGTACAGGGAGCCAAAAATCACCAAGGCATTCCATACTCAGGTAAACCAGCTTTTATGAACCCTAATTGTGCATGCCTAGTGTATTTGCCCAAGTGGAATTTCAGGGTATGCATTTTTTTCAATTCTGAAATTATTTTTCCTTTTTTGTGAAAGGAAGTGGATTGAGTTACTGTTGGACATCAATGCTCAAATTTTGAGGTTAAATGTGCCTCAATATTTTTTTTTGAATTATGAACCAGAAAAAGAAATGTAATTGAGTTAAATCCTGTTGGCCTTTAACAAATTCATGGAAGCATAGAAAACACAAGTGGGCCATTTAGCCCTTTGAGTCTGCTCTATCATTCCATACTATCATGGCTGATCATACGACTTCAGTATCCTATTCCTAAAACAAAGAGATTTGGAGGTATGGGCACATAGTTCTGTGAAAGTGGTGACACAGGAAGACACGGTAGGAAAGATTATGTTTGGCATGCTAGAATTGATCCATAACCATATAACCATATAACCATTTACGGAGTGGAAACAGGCCATGTCCGCACCGGTTCACTGATTTTGTGCGCCCTCTTCAGGCATTGGTCCCGGTAGATCTTCATTCAATAACGATGGGCGAATTACCTTTAACTCCAGGGGCCACATTCAACATCCTTTGGAATGTATCAACTGAACTGGCATCAGCTTCATGTGGTATAGAGTTCCACACATTCATAACTCCTCATCTCAGTCCTAAATGATTTACTCTTAACCTTCGGCTGTGCCAAGTTCTGCACTTCCCCAACATCAGGAACATTTTTTCCTTCATCTAACCTGTCTAGCCCTGTCAGAATGTTTTGTGTCTCAATGAAATTCCCTCTCATTCTTCTATATTCCAATGACTATAACCCTATTCTATCCAGTCTTGCCCAGGAATCAGTCTGGTGACTGAGGCAATAGCGTCTCTCATTACTTAATATATGGTCAATGTTGTTTATAAAATATTTTAGTAAAATCTTCCACAATATTCAACAGACGTTGGTTGCCTAATTTCTTAGACCTTCGCCCTCTTTTTTAAAAAGAGTGGCAGTTATTATTTTTAATTGTGCTCTAGAGGGTGTTTTTAAAAATCTGTATAATAATATTCTGAAACCTTCCTCTTGAGTCTTATCCTGTTTCTACACTGATGCTCAAAATGGCTTATTTAAATTTTTTTTTATCATGGTCTTGCCCATCTTTAACTCTATTTTTTCCTTTATTCTTCTGTTTTTTTCTTCATGAGCTTGCTATTTTTTCATTCTTGTTACTGTGTTTCTTTCTTTGCCTTCCTATATTGCTTTTTATAGCTCTTCCAGTCTGCTGCATTTTCACTTTTCATCATACGACAGAAAACCTTTTTTTAGAATATAGTCCTCGGTGATTTTTGATTTGTCTAGAAAACCTTATAAAATTGTTTGTTACCCTATGTTTACTTATTAAGCATGTTTTAAAAGGCTGACTTATTTCTTATTCCTCAGAGCTTGTCATATTTAAATTTTAAAACCTAGTTTTTGGATCTCTTTATGCTTGAAATTGATGTCAAATTCAGTTATGTTACGGTCCCTCTTTGCATGGTGTCATCACTGTTGTCTAATCCAACTTTGTTATTGTGAATAGAGTGCATTCTGTCAATTTCAAGACTTTTGTATTTCTCTGGAAAATTGCCCGAAACATGTTCTGGAAATTGACTGACTTCAAAAAATTAGTAGCTCTGCTTTTAATGGTCCTGTTGAAAATTAAAATCTCCCATTCTATGGAGTCATCAAGTTTAACAGCCCAGAAACATGGTTAATGGCAGGTTTCGTAATGGTGTGGAAGAACAGAGGGAAACCAAATCCATAGCTCTCAAGGTGGCCACACAGGGATTGAAAGGGTAGTTAAGAAGGCTTATGGTATGTTGGCCTTCATTAGCTGGGAGGCTTGAGTTCAAGAATAGAGAGATATGCAGAATAGAGATGCTGCAACTCTATAAAACTCTGGTTAGACCACACTTGGAGTATTGTGTTAATTTCTGTTCACCTCATTAAAGAAAGAGACTAACAGGATGTAAATTGGAGAACATGTCTTATGAGGTAAGGTCAACAGAGCTAGGGGCTTTTTCTTTGGAGTAAGAAGGCTGAGAGGTGACATAATAGAGAGGCATAAATAAGGTGGATAGCCAGCACCTTTCTCCCAGGGCAATGGTAAGAAACACCATCTGTACAAAATGAGAAGGGAGATGTCAGTGGCAAGTTTTATACACAGAGTACTGGGTGCCTAGAATATGTTGCCAGGAGTGATGGTGGAAGCTGGTACAATAGGGATATTTAAAAGATTCTTGGACACACACATGAATAAAAGGAAAATAGAGTATTATGAGGTAGGGAAAGTTTAGTTTTTCTGAGTAGGTTTATCCAGGTTGGCACAACATCATGGGCTGAAGGGCCTGTACTATGCTATAATGTTCTACGTTCTAAATGGGCCCATCAGCCCAAGCTGACCAAATGAGTCCCATTTGACTGTATTCAGTTATGTTACGGTCCCTCTTTGCATGGTGTCATCACTGTTGTCTAATCCAACTTTGTTATTGTGAATAGAGTGCATTCTGTCAATTTCAAGACTTTTGTATTTCTCTGGAAAATTGCCCGAAACATGTTCTGGAAATTGACTGACTTCAAAAAATTAGTAGCTCTGCTTTTAATGGTCCTGTTGAAAATTAAAATCTCCCATTCTATGGAGTCATCAAGTTTAACAGCCCAGAAACATGGTTAATGGCAGGTTTCTAAACCTTTCCTATCTAAGTATCTGTCTAAATACCTATGAACATTATGGTTGTCCCTGCTTCTACCACCTCTGCCAATTTGTTCCATAAACCCACCATCCTCTGAAGATGTCCTTCTGATTCCTTTTACATCTTTCCCTTCTCTCCTCAATGCCCTCTATATTTAGGTTCAACTATCCTGGGAAAAAGACTATGACTATTTACCCTGCAACATCCTTATGAATCCTTTCTGCACCCCTTCCAGCTTAACAATATCTTTCCTGCAGCTGGGTGTCTGAAATTGCACACAATACTCCAAGTGTGGTCTTGCCAACTGTACAGTTGTAACATGACATCCCTGCTCTTGTACTCAATGTCCTGGTTGAATTCAAGCATGCCAAACATAATCTTTCCTACCGTGTCTACCTGTGTCACCACTTTCACAGAACTAAGTGCCCATACCTCCAAATTTCTTTGTTTTACTACAGTCCCCAGGGCCCATGCAAATCCTGGTCTTCATTTTGTACTTGTAATGTTTTGATCTGATCTCCCATATTTATACCCACTCTCTCAAAATCTCCACTATATTAATGTCATCAGGGCACATTGACTTGTATAATTGTATGTAGACTTGTAATTAAAGGCAACTAAAATGAGACAACTAAAATGAGACTTGCATGGTTTGTTTTGTCTAACACACTGTATTCTACAATGAATTGTAAGGAGTTTGTATGTCGTCCCGTGTTTGCATGGGTTTCCTCTGGGTGTTATGGTTAATTAGGGTAAATTTGGATTATTTTTCAATTTAAATAAAAATTTTATATTAAATTTAGACAAACAGCAAGATAACATACCCTCAGTCCCATGAGCCTGGGCTGCCCAAATACACCAATTAACCTACAACCACTGTACATTTTGAAGGATGGGAGGAGACCAAAGCACCAAGAGGAAGCCCATGCAGGGAGAACGTACAAACCTCTTACAGACAGTGCTGGATTTGAACCCTGGTTACTGGCACTTTAATAATACTGTGCTAAGTGCGATGCCAGCCATACTGCCCCGGGTATTTAGGTGGCATGGGCTCGTGGATTGGAAGGGTCTGTTATTGCACTGTATGTCTAAATTTAAATAAAAATGTGAAAAAAAAATGAACTGGTGCTGTTCAAATTGAAATAAAGGTCTTCTAATCTAACTGATTGTGAACATAGAGAACAAAGCTTTCTGGACTTATTCAATCCTAGCGTGCATATTTATTAGTAGATTTACTTTTACCTCAATGGTGCCACTTCAATTGACAACTGGAGTTAATTCCCCTGAAGATGTCATGCACTGACACCATAAAAGCCAGAATACACGAATGGTAGATTTTTCCTAAAGCCTTGTTACCATGGAAACCACCAACATTCAAGATGCTGCACACAGGAAACCTAGTTTAAATTAAAATTAGAATGCAGAAGTAACTAAATTGATACCAGATATAGAGTTAAACATGAAAATCTGCAGACGCTGTGATTGTGGCGGAATATACAGAGATGCTGGAGAACCTCAGCAGGTCTATAGGAAGCAAAAAAAAAGACCATTGTTTTGGGCCTGAGCCCTTCATCAAATTATGAGCAGAAAGCAGGCAGTTGCCTGAATAAAAATGTGAATGGAGGAGGGAATGGGTGGGTGGGGGTGGGGGTTGGGGGGTGGGGAAGCACAGGCCAACAGGAAAGAAGTCATGGGTGAATGTGAGGGAGGGCCGAAGGAAAAAAAAAGCTGAGAAGTAATGGGGGGGCAGGGTAGCTTTCTGAATGGAGAAGAAAGGGAGTGGGGATCTGAAGGAAAGGAGACAGAAGGATAGGGCGGGAGAGATGCGGGGGAGGGATGTAACAGAATCTAGAGAAGTCGACGTTAATGGCATCTGCTTGGAGAGTGCCCAGATGGATTATTAGGTGTTGTTTGTTTCCTTGATTTGGCAGTGTACAAAGCCACACTGACTCTTCCTAATCACTCTTTGCCTTTCCAAATTCATATACATCCTGTGTCTCAGAATCCCTCCCAGGAGCTTACTGATAACAGACTCACCAGCCTGTATCTCCTTGGCTTGTCCCTACAACCTTTCTTAGATAAAGGCACAGTGGTACTATACCTATGGCTAACAATGATGGAAATTTCTCTTCCAGGGTCAGATCAATTTCTTCCTTAGCTTCCCACAATATCCTTGGAATATTTAGGTTCTGGGGATTTATCTATTATATGCTTCAAGAATGCCCCCTCATCATGCCACTGTGTATATTCAAGAGGGAAATGTTTGTGGGTATTTTGATTGATATGGTTCATAGTGGGAAAAATTTAAAAAAAGATTGCCCCCTCATCTGTAATGTGAATGTTTCAATAAACCACTGTTCACATGAGACAAACAGTAGATTGCAAATGCTGGAATCTGAAGTCAAACACAATCTGCTGGAGGAAGTAAGTGGGAGAAAAGAATGGGCGAAGTTTTGAGCCAAAAATATTTGTCAGGACTGGGGGAAGCCAGTGCAGGGTGGAAGGGGTGAGGAAGGGCCTTGACATGGCATTGGTGAATGAGACAGAAGTGAAACATGATGAGCAGAAGTAGAGAAGTAGCAGATGCCAGACAAACGGAGAGGAGAGAAAAAAACATTTGTCAGGTGGAGGAAGATGAATTCATCAGACAGGGTGGAGTGGGTGATTGGAGAGCAAAGGCAGTGCTGGAATCTGATAAGTAGAGAAAATGAGAATGGAGGTTTGAAGAGAGACCAAAACCAAAGTGACGTTGGGAAAGAGGAGAAAGCAGAAGAATCCAGTGGGAGATGGGTTTGGAGGATGGAAGCAAAGAGAAGGGGTGATGAAAATGGGTGGAGGGCTGGTGGGGATATTTGGGGAGAGGAACAAAAGAGGGGGAAGCGGAGAGCAGAAAGGGTACATTAGAAGTGAGAGAATCACTTCTCCTCCCAAAATTCCCTGGCTTCCCTGTTCTGCTTGATGTGTCTCCATGTTTCGATCCAAACCATGTTGAGGAAAGCCTTTGTCCAAATTCCATTTAATTAGGCTGACTGGAGGTCTTGTTTGATTTCTAACAGGCTGCAAGGTCTCTGCAACTCAGAACAAATTTCATTCCCAAGGGGAATCCGGAAGCGATTGAGTCAGTGGTCTGGCAGATTTTAGCTGCTGAATCTCAATTAAATTCCAATAATCAGCTGCCTGCTCATTCCTGGCAGAATAATTCAGTTGGCAGATGGGAAAGCTGAAAATTAGACCATTTACAAGGCAACCACCAATAATCTCTCATGTTATCTCAGTTGTGACTGTGAGCATCAGAATCACTCCAATTAGAACTTTGTCCCTCCCAAATTACTCAAATCATATTTTTCTCTGTCAACATGATATCATCAAACATTTTTAATCCAGATTAAACATACCCCCTCCTTTAAAATCACTTCCCCTTTCTTTCTTAGTCATAGAATCTACAATTGGAAGAACATAGGTTTTGTTCTAGGTGGTCAGGCGAGAGAGAATGATAGAAATTGGAAGGGATAAGGCATAGGAAGAATGTGAAGACAAAAATATGAATTTTTAGATTCTTGAACATCCCTGGATGAAAAAATTCCATCTTTAGCAGTCATGTTTTCATTGCTTAACCTCTGGAATTGTCTCTCATGCTTTTAGACCATCTACATTTCTTACAATATGTCTTTTCACCCATTCCTCTTTGACTAAGCTTACATTTGCCTTCATTTTGACTTTTGTGATTTGGAGTCAAATTGTGTTTGCTAGCATTCTGTGAAACACTTCATAAACTTATAACTACTTTAAAAGTGCTTTGTTTTTGAGACCTGACTTTTTAATTAAGAGATAACGTATTCATTAGATATCCTGTTTGGAGAGATAAGAATGAATTCTTGAAGGACTATGAAGGGAAGGGAAATTATTGGCTGCTAGCAATAAAGCAAGATTAGAATGGGTTGGGGAGTACTGTAGGGTCTCCTGGCTGATGAAAATGGAGGCTTTTGACTTTTCCTGCGTGGTCTAGAGAAACAATCCTGCCTCTCTAGGTTCCAAAATAGTATTATTTTTAACAAAGTCAGTGTGACGGGAATGCCATAGAGTGGCTGTTAAGACTGAATTATTTTTCCAGTTGATGGGTATGGTTGGCGTAACGGTTAGCACAATGCCTCTGAAGCGCCAGTGATCGACTGGGGTTTGAATCCCGCACTGTCTGTAAGGAGTTGGTATGTTCTCCCCATATCTGCGTGGGATTCCCCTGGGGGCTCCAGTTTCCTCCCATCATTCAAAACGTACCGGAGGTGTAGGTTAATTGGGTGTAAATTGGGCCACATGGATTCATGGGGTGAAATAGCCTGAGATTCTTTTTCCTGTGGGCGAGGCAGATTTACCACAAAAAAACTGTACTCAATGTAAACAAATAAAGAAATGTAAACAAACTGCAATATAGAGAGAAAAAAAATAATAAACTGCAAAAATAAGAGCCCTTAAATGAGTCCCTGATTGAGTTTGTTGAGGAATCTGATGGTAGCAGATGGTCTTGTGGCATCTCTACCTCTTTCCTGATGGTAGTAGCAAGAACAGAGCGTGTGCTGCGTGCTGTGGATCCTTGATGATCGCTGCTGCTTGCTGATGGCAGCTTTCCCTGTAGATGTTCTCAATGGTGGGGAGGATTTTGCCTCTGATGTTCTGGTCTGGGTCCACCACATTTTGCAAGGCTTTATGCTCAGACCATGATGCACCGACCAGCATACATTTGTAGAAATTTTCCAGGGTTTCCATTGTCATACCAAACCTCCACAAACTCCCGAGGAAGTCGAGATGCTGAAGTGCATTCTTTACGATGCCTTTACTTTGTTGGGTCCAGGAAAGATCCTCTGAGATAGTGACTCCCAAGAACTTAAATTTGCTCATCCTCTGATCTCCCAATGATCACTGGATCGTACACTTCTGGTTTTCCCTTCCTGAAGTCAACAATCAGCTCCTTGGTTTTGGTAACATTGAGTGTGAGGTTGTTATTGGTGCACCATTCTGCTAAGTTTTCAATCTCCCTCCTGTATGCTGACTCATCACCCATTTTTATGGACAATACTGTGGAATTGTCAGCGAATTTGTAAATGGTGTTGCCACACAATCATAGGTGTAAAGTGAGTGGAGCAGGGGACTAAGAACACAGCCCTATAGTGCTCCAGAGCAGGGGGTGAAGAATACATCCCTCTGGTGCTCTGGTGCTAATTGAGAAAATGGAGGAGATGCTCTTGCCAATCCTCACTGATTGTGGTCTGGAGGTGAGGAAATCCAGGATCCCATTACATAGTGGGATGCGGAGTCACAGATCTTGGAGTTTGCCAATCAATTTTGAGGGGATAATGGTGTTAATTGCTGAACTGTAGTTGGTAAATAGCATCCTGATATATGCATTTTTGCTATCCAGCTGTTTCAGGGCTTTCTGTAGAGCTAGTGAGATGCCATCCACTGGAGACCTGTTGCTATGTTAGGCAAATTGGAAAATATCCATGTCACTGCTCAGACAGGAGCTGATATGCTTCAACACTGGGGATTTCAAAACACATTTCTAACTGTGGATGTGAGTGGCACCACTATGATGCCACATCTTGCCAGAGTGAGATATTGAAGATGTCCATGAATACATTGGCAAGATGGTCAGCACAGGCTTTTATTTAGGATTGTTAGAATCATATAGGTAACTTCTGATTCTCAGGGTTTGATTCAACTAGTAAGAGGTCTTCTATCCAATGGAGGAACTGCACATTTATAACTTTGATACACATTCTGTTCCTGCACCATTCAGCCAAGTTTTCAATCCTATATCCTGACTCATCCCCTTCCTTTATTAAACCCACTATCATGGCATCATTGGCAAATTTGTAAATGGTTTTATTGTCATATGGAGCCACACAGACATAGGTGTAAAGTGAGTAGAGCAGGGGGCTAAGAACACAGCCCTATGGTGCTCTGGTACTAATGGAGATTGTGGAGGAGAAGTTCTTACCAATCTTCACTGATTATGGTCTGTTTAAAAATCTGTCAGGATTTTTTTTAACCATCATCCATTTCTGGACTACATCCAAGTTTTGACCTGAATCCTCTTAAGATTGAATCTATTTTGTGGAATATTATCAAGTACCTTTTGGAAGGTGATCTGCAGCATGCTGTAGATTTTGGGAATGTAGCCATTTTATTTTAGACACCTGGCTTTAGGGCACTGAGACTGAAAACTTCTACAGGTGTACCATGGAGACCATTCTGGCAGGTTGCATCACTGGTATGGAGGTGCCAACGCTTAGGACAAGAAAAAAGTTCAGAGGGTTGTTAACTTGGCCTGAAACATCATGGGTACCAGTCTTTACTCCATCGAGGATATCTACAAAAGGCGGTGATTTAAGATAGCAACCTCTATCCTCAAGGATCATCTATCCTCCACTACCCAGTCCATGCCCACTTCACTCTGCTACCCAAAGGAAAATTATACATCAGGCTGAAGACGAGCACTCAGTGGCACAAGGAAAGATTCTTCCCTGCCACCATCAGATTCCTGAATGAACAATGAACCGCAAACATTACCTTTTCTTATTGCACTATTTTTATTTAATTTGTAGGGTGGTTTATATAGATGTTTGCACTGTGATGTTGCCACAAAACAACAAACTTCATGACTTGTTCATGACAATAAATCCTGATTCTGATTGTTCTGTTTCTGTGGTCCATTTGTTACTTGTCACTATTCAACGAACAGTGCATTTGTTTGAATATTAATGCTGCACATTGTAATTAGAAATGTTCCAAACTGATCCATGATTCCATCACCAAATAAGATAGCTTCCATTTTTATTCCTACTCACAGAAGAGCAGCATATACATATCCAAACCAGTGAACCAGCTCCCCTGCGTTTATCACCATTACGAATGGTAACATTAACCTTGTAGAACTAAGGGCATTGAGGAATCACAGCTTAGATTTTGGCTGAGGGTCAGAAAGCTTAAAGCAGCAAGAAATTGTTTTTTTTTCAAACTAGATGGAAATGTAGTGATGTCTCCCCAAGGATTTGTAAATGGATAGATGCTTTTTCACAAATGTTAATGACCTAGAATTGAGACACAGGATGCAATTTTTTAAATTTGCTGAGGACACAAAACTTGACGCAGTAAGCAAAAACAAGAATATTAATAAACTTCCAGAGAATACACATAGGGTGATGATGAAATGCTAAGAGAGACAACTGAAATTTACACACAGCTGATTTTGGCAGGAGGAAAATGTAAATAGATGCTTACAATTTTAACATGGTGAATTTCCTCACATAGAAGTAGGAACCAAGGTGTGTGCATAGACACAAGTCTTTGAGATGGAAAGTTGAGTAGCCTATTAAAAAAAATGTTGGCCCTGCTGGAGCTGCTGCAGTGGTAGCGCTGCCACTGGTGTGGACCCATGGAGAATAGGGAGCGGAAACACAGTGCTCCTCCGCAGGGTTCTACCGGCCAGACTGGCTCTGCCTTGGCTTTAAATGGCCTTATGAAGGAGCCAACAGTGATTTATTTTAAAGTCCTGTGACCGCGGGGTCTGGGCCCAAGATGGGGGCACCTACAATCGGAAGCAGCCTTGAGGGGTTGCAGTCTCTGGGGAAGCAGAGGACTGGTACAGGCCACCTTAAAATGGGGAGAATGCCTCTTGTTTCAGAAGTAGAGGAAAATAACCATGGTGGCGGACCAGTGAGGGCCTTTGTGGCTGAAGAACACACAGGCATTTGGTGACCGGAGGTGAGGAACCCATGCAGGCTGCTGGTGACTGTGGTCAAAGGACTCCCACTGGGCTGCGGACAGCTGGTGACTAGCTTGAGATTGCCTGAAGGAGTACCAGGTGCAAGAGGGTGCCAAGAGCGGAGGGCTTCCTGATCACGTTGGAGGTTTAGGTCATGAGCTCGGTTTGCTGATAGTATGGACTGGAGTCTGTGTGGCTGCGGAAGCTGCGGGAGTGCTGGAGGTGAATCCGTGGACACTCAGTAACTCTGGCAGGCTCTCTTTTGTTTCTCTTACTCTGACTGTAAGGGGCGCTGGGCATTTTCTGATTTTGGTGAATCCTTGCCTTACAGTAGACTAAAGTCAATTTCCTGTAATATTACACCAATATTTATTACATGACAACATGAGATTTTCCTGAAAGTTGGAAAGATTGAGATTTGATAGAATGATAGGAATTTTACTTGCTGCAGCCAAACAAGTACTTTGAAAAAGAAAAACTCCAAAAGTATACATTAAATTACCATATGGAAAGAGGTAATAAATATAAAAGGTAGATGGATGATATTCAGTTACACTTGGACAGTGGTTCTCAACCTTTTTTTCCCCCACTCACATACCACCTTAAGTAATCCCTTACTAACCAATGAGCACTTATGGTTCTTGAATGTCCCCTTTTGACCCTAATCGTAAAATACTCTGGCACCACAAAAAGACCTGTCTGCACCTCTGAAATGGCTCATTTTTTTCTTTGCATCACTTCAACCTTTTTTCCACTCATATCCTTGGTCCAGGTGATGTTGAGAGCAAGCTGGTTGTTCTGTCACCACCAAACCAGATTTTTATGGATTGCAGAGTCTTTTATAGATTGGTTACAGAGTCCCAAGTGCGGAGGGAACAGAAATGTTCAAAATGATGAAAAAGTTCTCAGTATAAAAATGCAGAGGCAGTTGTCACTCCTAGATCAAGGTGACTGGAAAAACAAACCCTGGGGAACTGACAAAACTTTTTTTTTTTATCAACAGCGCGACTGCAATTTTCAAAAGTGAATTGGATATTTGGAGTTGGTTATTTGGAGGAGATTGTGCTGGGTCTAGCAGAGGACAACTAAACAGTCCTTCCTGACCTGTCTATCTCACCCTGCCCAGATTTTCTGGGCGATGCCTCTTTTGGATGTGCACAGAGCAAGTGTGCAGTCAAGCACCAACAAGGTCCAAGGCCAACGCTGCCATTCTTCATTTTGCCCCATTATTGCACTCTGTCAAGGAATCTTGCTGCACAGCTGTTTTAAAACAATAGTTGGCCAATATGGGAGGCCCAGTGGAAGTGAAGGCAAATAGGGTATCTGCTCATTCCTCCATTCCCAAAGGGCTTCGGGGTGACCTGCATGGGGGCTTGCCATGTTTTAGGAAACGTGTCAGCTCAGCAGAGTTGAGAGAACGGCAAAAACTCGTGCAATCCCCCGGTGCAGCGAAAGCAAAATGTGAAGGAGAGGGGGTGGGAGCTGTTGGCGTAGATGGAGGAGGGACTCACTGAGACGGTGTAAAAACTGCTGCCAATCGGGGCAGGTCGCTGGGAAATTTTACACTGCAGAGCATCAAAGTGCTGAGTTTTTCTTCCCCAAAGAGTTAAATCACTGCAGTGGAGTGGGAGATCTTAATTGCGGGAAGTCGAGGTTCACGCTGAAATAAAGACAAGAGCCTTCATGGTCACTCGTTGACCCGCATCATTCCCTCGCCTTTCACCCGACCGGAGAGCATCGAAGTACTTGCGATGCAGTTTCGTTGATATCTCCCCGGATTAAGCCAACAGCTCTGTTTCCTGCCCCGCAAGCCTTGCTCGGTAGCCGCTTTATTGATCGGAGGTTGATTCGGGCTCCATTAACCAAGCCATGCAAGTCTCAATTGCCTGCACCGACCACAATTTAAAGGCACGGACAAATGAGGAGAGGCATAAGCAGAACTCCAGCAGCCCGAAATTAGGTAATGGGGCCCGGGCGAAATTTCGGACGGTTGCTATCATTGCACGAAGTCTGGGACACTTCATCCCCCAACACCACATGTCTTTGAAGGAATCAACAGCAAAACAGACGGGGATGAAATATAGGTATGAGAAATGTTCGCGTTTAATTCCGAGGCTCCACTGCCTGAACGAGATGCACTCACGAAGTAGCAATGTAACAGTCAAATAGAATCATAATGGCTCCAGTGAGGGAAGGCGTGTAGGTCTCGGAAATGAGTTACCTGCTTTGTTGCAAGTTTCAAAGTGTTTTGGCAGGGAGGAGGTGAAATGTAAGGTCTTTTAATGTAATGTTCCACAGATTTAATATCATGGCGAGTTAAATGACTGTGACCATGTTTGCACAGAGTGTTTGTAGACTTCAGAGAAAGTATTTCCAGCAGTTGCTAGTTTTAACTTTTTCTATGAAGCATTTCTTTTCATTGTTTCGAATTAAATTCTGGTCATTCATCCAAATAATTAAATACATTGACTTGGGGGCTCAAGCAATGTTCATTAAAATAAATTGTCAATAAGAATAGTTTAATGTTCATGTTGGGGGGGGGGGTTAATGTTCATGTTGGGGGGGGGGGGGAATCACGCTGTTCTCAATCTGAATCTCGCAGGGATTAAATATGCAATAATCTGGAGATGTATTTTTTCTTTCAAGTATTCTAAAAGTCACTTGCACAAATCTTTTCAGTGCCTATGTGGACAGTGCACCACTTTTATGTTGCTTGTTTCCTTAAAATGCCAAGGATCAAATCGTGATTTCCATTAAATAAACATCCATTTATCAACATTTCTCCTGATTTCCTTCACTGTAAAAATGAGAGCCATTATTTTAAATTTTATTTTCGATCTAGCGTAAATGTGTTTCCAAAGGTGGAAATTCTGAATGGCTGCATGCCATAGAGTTAAAAACTTGGATCTTGAGTCTAAATCATTTTTGCAGCATGAAGGCATCTTGCAGGAACTTCATTGATTGGACTTGCATCCTTAAATGAGTTGCTTCTGAAGTGTTTGAGGACGAGTGTGTTTTCGTCTCCGGAAAGTCAGTAAATGTGCAAAAAGCATACAAAGTAGCTTCAAAAGCGGGTTATCAAAAAATGGGCCAAGTACACATCACTAGTAGCTCTCACAGTAACCGCTGTCAGGAGACTTGTGTTGTGTTAAATATGTATAATCTCCTGAGGAGCTCTAACTTAATTGCACTGTATTTCATATCTTGGACGAGTGTCCGGGCATCCTCTATCTTTATTATTCTGCCACAGATATCAGTGACCTGAATAGCAGCAGCCTTTTAGTCATATTGAGCTTTCAATATAGTATTTTTTCTTGTCACTTCAAAGGAGAGCTATTTAAAGAAATGAAGCTGAGGCACATTTTGAGAGAAGCAGACTGTCTTGTCAACAGGGTAAGTTTCAAGGTGCAGTTGAAAGAAGAAGGAGATTTTGATTCGCAAATCCAGAGCCTGAGTCCTTGCCAGATAAAGTTGCATTCCTCCTGGTAAAGCAATTAACATTAGGAAGGTCAGAATTGGAGGGCAGCTTTTGAACCTGAAGAAATCCTAGAGGTGAAGCAGAACATGCTTTTGAAGACAATTCTTCAATTTTAAAGCTTGTAGCATGCTGCAGAATTTTGAATAACTTTATTACAGATAAAATGAAGGACCTTGGGCAGGAGTACATGAGGTAGTCAAGTCTAAAGACAACAATTGATTACTTTCCACTGATGACAGAAGTGTGAGAGAAATGCAAACAAGTGATAGTGGTGGTGGTGCAGAAAAATGATTGGACAAAGAAGACCTTATACTTGCAAATAATCTGGTTCAGACTCTGATCCAGGACGGCATGTCAACGGGATAGTTAGGAGATGGAGCTTCTGATGGGTTTTTGGACTTCTCAGTTTTTTAATTTTGATATTCCACATTTCTTTGACACAAGAGGAAGTCATTTGGCCCATTAAGCTTATGCTAACTTGCAGTGCAGTCCCATTCATTTGGACGACATGTCTGGTAATGAAGATTGTTGGGAAAGTAGAAAAGAAGGTGCCATCAAGGTATGTGAATAAATCAAGTTACAATATTTGGAATTTTTTTTGCTGGTGTGACAGCATGTCATTCTGTTGGTTACAGTCACTCATCATGAGGCATTTTTTTATGTAGTGAGTGAATTATTGTTGTTAATCATGTTATTCCCATTTGTCAACGCATGGCTCATAGGGTTCTATGTGTTGGTAATTCAAGTACTCTTCTGGATACTAGTTAAGTGCCTTGCAAGTATCTACATCAATCACCCCCTCAGGCAAGGCAATGTGTACCAGATTTGAACCACTTGAGTGATGGAATTGCTTCTTCTATTTCCTCTCAACCTCTTTTCTCCCTTACTCTAAACCTATGCTCTTTTTTTCAACAGTTCCGACACAGGGAAAAAAATTCCTACTGTTTATCATCTTTCCTTGTTTTAATTCTGCATGCCCATATCCAGTTTCCCCTTGGGCTTTTCTGCTCCAAGGAAAGTAACTTCAGCATATTTCATCTTTCATAAATGAAAAGCTCCATCCCAGGCAATATTATGATGAATCTAGAGACTCCCAAGACTATAGAAAGCAGAAGCAGGTCATAAGGCCTCTCAAGTCTGAATTCCCATTAAATATATTCAGGACAGATCTATACAGTTCTCAACTTCACCCTCTGCCAGTTCCCCATAACCCCAATTCCTTGATCTTTCAAAATATTTGCCCATCTCCACCTTAAGTGTATGTAATAATTTGTCCTCCACCTTTATCAGTGGCAGAGAATTCCAAATTCACATCCTATCAGTGTAACGCTTTTGACACCCCTCAGTTTTAAATGACTAGCCCTTATTTTGTAGTCATAATCCCCTTGTTTAGGACTCTCCCATGATCAAAATTAAACATTTGCCCTTCGGGATCTTGTATATTTTAATAAGATCATCTCTCATTCTTCTAAACTCCAAAGAAATGTAGACCCAAATTGTCTTGATAGATCAACCTTCTCATCTTGTGTACTTGTGTGGTAAATCTCCTTTGGACTGTCCCCAGTTTTATTGAATTCCCTTTTTTAGATTGGGGGAATGGGTGTGGGAACCAAACTGTGCACAGTGTTCCAGGTGTGGTGTCAGCAACATCCTGTATTTCTGTGCAATCCTCAATCTTAAATTTTAACCCTTTGCAATAAAGGCCACAATGTTGCGTGAACTACTTGTTGAACCTGCTTGCCAACATTTTGTGATTTCATGCACTTGAACATCCCTGAACTTCACGCAATGCTGTCTCTCACCATTTAGATGATCTACCATTGTCTCTATCTTTATCAATCCCATTTGCTCCCATTAGGTCTACAGATATCTTTGCCTTGCTGAGTCAAATGTCTCTCTAGATGCCTCTTAAATGCTGTGATTTGTATTTAACTCTACCACCCTCCTCTAGTTATGATTTCTAGACAACAGCCATGATAAAAGCTGATGTGGTTAAATTTCCAGGCCTTTCTCTGTCTACCATTTTGTTTTCCAAGGTAAGACACATGCTTATCTAAAAAAGCCACAGATATTTCCATTGGCAAACACTGATTTGATTATTAAATAATGATAATGTCTGAAAGACTTTCAGGCTTGTGACAAAGATGCTCTTCCTGTCTTTGAAGGTTATTAAAATTGTAAAGTTGATCAGTTTTTAAATAGCCCTTGACACGGATACCTTGGGGATTTTTCAGTGAAAATCAGAAACTGAAATTGTTGTTTATTACCTTTTTTTTTTGGAGCATCATTCAGCATATCCTTTGAATACTGCTGCAAGTACATCTATGTGTTATGCTCAGCTTTATCCTAAAAGGTCTAAGCCATTGTGTGTGACTGTTTAATAGTATTTGAGGTCGTGTAAGGAATGAAAATTCTTATTGTGGAAGCAATATCCTAAAATACATTTAGAATTTTATCTACATATGTTTCTGCATATATAGAAAACAATCAGCTTTGTTTGTAAAATTGATCACCCAATTCCGCTGAGGAATTGTATTTTCATTTCTCTTGTCATTTTCTGTCATTAATCATTTTGCCATTCAAAATAAATAACAGAATCATTGCATGACTGATTTGAGACAGTGAGAATCCAGCACTTATGTGCATCAAACTCTTCTAGCTACTGCCATCTTTAATTTAAATTGTTATCTGTTTTCCCCAATGCATTTTGAACTCTTCTCTCGGTAAAATTCAAGTAGGTAATGCAGATAAAAAACACATGCAAAGTGAGCTGTGAGAATTGGTGAATTGGAGTTTATTAAAAAGGAGAGATTAAGAGGATAAAGGTAAACTGTCAGCAAGTAGGTCAATGATTCACTGTGTTTAACTTTCCTGATCAGATAAGTCCCTTAGAATACTTGTAGCCCTGAATTCAAGAGCTTGGACCATGGACTTGCTGTTAACCTTGGCGAAGTATTCTTCGTCTACTGGCTGGCTTTTTTCCTCGGAGGGGATACATGGGCTGCCTGCAGAGATCCCAGCATGAGCTCCAGCTCCAGCTTTCTGCATCAACAGTCCATTTTATCTCTTCCTTTATTCCACAGCCAACAGTATTTGTGGTTGAATTGCAATTTCCAATATTGAGGCCAAGGCTGAGTTCTACACATTTACGATCATGACAGGTCAGCCTGATTGGCAGATATGGTAAAAATTTTAACACCATGGCTGGGTGAATGAGCCCTTTAAACAGGCATTGCAGAAAATTTTATCCAAAGACTGCTGGTGTGTAATTTTGCTTCTTTGTCTCTAGCACGCCAGGGTTGATCACCAGAAAACTCCATCCCTACACCCACTGAAAGATCAAAGATTAAATTTGTTTCTGAGAAATATCTTTGACTACTTGAGTATTGTTTCCCTTATTTTCTGATTATGATGGACCAGAGTTTACTGATTATATAGTATGGCCACATAGAAACCCACTTTACTGTTTGGTTGGGTGGCAATTTTATTTTGAAATAGATTGAGGCAGCCAGACTACATTTCTAATTTAATGCAGGATTTGGGGTGAAGGAGGGAGGGAGGGAGGGGGGTGAGAAAGGCAGGGTGTGAAAGGATGAATAACAAAACTGAGCAAATTCTATCATTTACATTTTCCTTGAAGTTACTTTGCTCAGGAGTACCCTGTGGAATGCAGCTTCTGATAATCGCAGAAGTCATTTTTATTCATTGAACAATGGATTAATGATTGTTTGTGTGTTTATGAATAATATGCTTTTCAGTTATACCAGCATTAACTCTATTTTTCTCCTATAAATTAAAGATTTTTTAACATGAATGATTGTGTTTTCTGGATATTTGGAGGAGATGTTGCAGAAAATAACACAAACTGCTTCCAAACTGATCATTTACAACAAGCTCTGATTTTATTTGTTAATGACTGCAACACATTATTTGTAGATTAATTTATGTATGTTGATGAAAATGCTGAGGCATCTTCAGAACATTTCATGCCATCATTTCCTTTCTGAAGGGTTCTTGTTGAATTCCATGGAAATGGGTACTGACCTTCAAACATTTACAATCTATTATTCAATTATAGAACGTAATATATCCATATTTGCTGCAAATGGGTGGAAATTGTGCTGTGAGAAGCAAAGAATTTGCCAAAAAGCATAGCTTGATGGTGGAAGATGTTGAGAAAAAAAGAACAAAAAATGAATACCTTTTAGTTTACAGAGTGATCTTAGTGGGCTGGTTCCTGAATCAAAGTTACCATGTACATCAATTAATTTGGAATGCAATGGAAAGATAGACTTGAATAGGAAGAAATACTGTGTAGCCTTTCTGTATTGATTCTTGTAATGAAGGGTGGTTTGAGTGAGCTGCTCTGTGAGGAGTGATTGAACAGGATTAGCTTTTGAAAAGTGATTTAACTGAAACACATGCCGGCAGAAGAGTTCAGAGGCCCTTTCCTCTGACTGGAGAAACTAAAACTTGTGGCATACTAGAGATAAAGGTGATCCATTTAAAAATTAGTTGAGGAAAACTTTTAACACGAGATAGTATGACTCCTTGGTTCTCTACAATTCTCTGTTCCTGGTTGTTACGTTGTTGAGGACATTCAACTCTGAGATCAAGAAATGTCTGAATTCAAAGAAAATGAATAAAGATGGGGATTAGAAGGCTGATCTACAATTCTCTGTTCCTGGTTACCCCAGTTGTTACATTGTTGAGGACATTCAACTCTGAGATCAAGAAATGTCTGAATTCAAAGAAAATGAATAAAGATAGGGATTAGAAGGCTGATCGACAATTCTCTGTTCCTGGTTACCCCAGTTGTTACATTGTTGAGGACATTCAACTCTGAGATCAAGAAATGTCTGAATTCAAAGAAAATGAATAAAGATGGGGATTAGAAGGCTGATCTACAATTCTCTGTTCCTGGTTACCCCAGTTGTTACATTGTTGAGGACATTCAACTCTGAGATCAAGAAATGTCTGAATTCAAAGAAAATGAATAAAGATAGGGATTAGAAGGCTGATCTACAATTCTCTGTTCCTGGTTACCGCAGTTGTTACATTGTTGAGGACATTCAACTCTGAGATCAAGAAATGCCTGAATTCAAAGAAAATGAATAAAGATAGGGATTAGAAGGCCAAGGCACAGGATCAGCCATGATGGCAGAACAGGCTTGAGTCAACAGAGACTTGTTTCTGTTTCTTGCCTTGTTTCTGAATTAATCTTCCATATTGGGCTTTTCTTTGGATCTGCTAATTCAGGATTCATATTAGCTTCCAATGGAGTGTATTTTTGAAAGAAACATGAGCTCAAATTCTGTTGCACTATATCCAGATCAAACCAATACTCAAAGCTGTTGCCACCTTAATTAAATATTAAAAGTTTTTTTTCACATGCACCCAGATGCGGAGATAGAGGTTAGTTTGCCATTTTGGTTTCATAAATAAGGTTGCATTTTTGATCCAAGTCTACCTTGTGTGTTAAGTATAATGTGAAGGAATTTATCGTGGTGCAAATTAGGAAGTGACTGGAGGAAATTGTGATGATACGCTAGGGTACATCACTCGGCCAACAGGTGGCCTAGAGACATGGTACCCGGCCTAATGGCATCTGACCACCAGGTGAGCCCAGAGGGTCCATGGTATAAAGCCAAGGTCCTGACTGTGTTCTCGCTCTCGCTCATCACTGCAAGCACAGCTAGCAGCCAACTAGATCTTTGTGAGTGGAATAAAGCTGTGTTGCCCCAAACAGTATTGTACCTGTGTTTTCTTTTGGTGCAGCCTGCCCCATTGATCAGCAGGCCCTCTTCAATAACGAGCACGAAATTATTTCAAGCAAATGAGTTAGCTGTATGAACCATGACATGGATCTGTTTCAATTTGCCTACTACAGCAACAGATCCGCAGCAGATGCCATCTCACTGGCTCTCCACAAAACCCTGGAAGACCTGGAGAGCAAAGACACATAGGTCAGGATGGATTTTATCATCTACATTTCGGCATTCAACACCATCAATCCCTCAAAACTAATGAGCAAACTCCAAGACCTGGTCTGCAATAAACCTCCAGACCTTAACCATTGTGGATTGGCAAGAGTATCTCCTTCACATTCTCCATTAGTACCAGAGCAGCACAGGGCTGTATAATTAGCCCCCTACTCTATTTGCTGACTGTGTGGCTCCTTCCGACAACAAAATTTCCTAATGTGCTAATTATACCACAGTGATGGGGACTGCATCAACAAAGAGACTATGTGTCAGCATGCAGGAGGGAGATTGAAAACTTGGCTGAATAATGCACTCAGTCACCAAAACCAAGGAGCTGATTGTAGACTTTAGGAAGGGAAAACCAGAGGTGTACAATCCAGTGATTATTGAGGGAATTAGCAGTGGAGAGGGTGAGCAAATTTAAATTCCTGGGAATCACTATCTTGGAGGATCTTTCCTCGACCCATCATACTAATGCCATCGTGAAGAAAACGTGTCAGCACCTCAGAGTTTTCAGAGAGTCAGCATGTCATCATAAACCTTGGCAAACTTCTGCAGATGTGTTGTGGAAAATGTGGTGGCCAGTGGCATCACAGCCTAGTATGGCGCACCATTATCTCTGAGCAGAATGGCCCACAAAAGGTAGTGGACACAGCCGAGTACATCACAGGCAAAACTCTCCCCAACATTGAGAAAATCTGCATGGAATGCTACTGTTGGAGAGCAGCAACAATAATCAAGGATCCACACTACCCAGGACATTTTCTGTTCTCACTGCTGCCATCAGGAAAGAGGTATAGGTGGCACAAGACTCATTCCACAAGGTTCAGGAACAGTTGCTACTCCTCCAACAGCAGACTCCTAAACAACAGACTCAAAGCAGAGACTCATTTAAGGACTCTTATGGACATTTACCCCCTCCATAAATCTTCGTCCGCGAAGCCAAGCCAAAGAAGAAAGAAAGAAAGATTTATTACTTAATATTTTTTCTGCATTGCACACTCAGTTTGTTTACATTTCTCTCTTTTGTATACATCTATTCTGGAGTACAGTTTATAGTGACCGATAAGTAGAAACTCTGCCTGGTCAATAGGAAAAGAATCTCCGGTTTGTATGTGATGTTATGTGGGTACTCTGACAATAAATTAAACTTTAGCACTAGAATTTACATTAACAATTAACTGACATTCAAGGAGATAAACTATTTCTGATTTGCAGTATTTATATTTTAATCCCACTTTACATTTTTTAGAAATTATTCTGAAGAGTTGTTATTTGATTGGCACTTATTCCCATCTGTTTGAAAAGTTGATGTTGAGATTTCTTCTGGTACATTTATACCCACTGAGCTTTTATGTAAAATTTTGCTGAATTCTGATCTTCTTCTTTGGCTTGGCTTCGTGGACGAAGATTTATGGAGGGGGTAAATGTCCACGTCAGCTGCAGGCTCGTTTGTGGCTGACAAGTCTGATGCGGGACAGGCAGACACGGTTGCAGTGGTTGCAGGGGAAAATTGGTTGGTTGGGGTTGGGTGTTGGGTTTTTCCTCCTTTGCCTTTTGTCAGTGAGGTGGGCTCTGCGGTCTTCTTCAAAGGAGGTTGCTGCCCGCCAAACTGTGAGGCGCCAAGATGCACGGTTTGAGGCGATATCAGCCCACTGGCGGTGGTCAATGTGGCAGGCACCAAGAGATTTCTTTAGGCAGTCCTTGTACCTTTTCTTTAATGCACCTCTGTCACGGTGGCCAGTGGAGAGCTCGCCATATAACACGATCTTGGGAAGGCGATGGTCCTCCATTGTGGAGACGTGACCCACCCAGTGCATCTGGATCTTCAGCAGCGTGGACTCGATGCTGTCGACCTCTGCCATCTCGAGTACTTCGACGTTAGGGATGAAAGCGCTCCAATGAATGTTGAGGTGGAGCGGAGACAATGCTGGTGGAAGCGTAGGTGATGCCAGTAAAGGACCCATGATTCGGAGCCGAACAGGAGTGTGGGTATGACAACGGCTCTGTATACGCTTATCTTTGTGAGGTTTTTCAGTTGGTTGTTTTTCCAGACTCTTTTGTGTAGTCTTCCAAAGGCGCTATTTGCCTTGGCGAGTCTGTTGTCTATCTCGTTGTCGATCCTTGCATCTGATGAAATGGTGCAGCCGAGATAGGTAAACTGGTTGACCGTTTTGAGTTTTGTGTGCCCGATGGAGATGTGGGGGGGCTGGTAGTCATGGTGGGGAGCTGGCTGATGGAGGACCTCAGTTTTCTTCAGGCTGACTTCCAGGCCAAACATTTTGGCAGTTTCCGCAAAACAGGACGTCAAGCGCTGAAGAGCTGGCTCTGAATGGGCAACTAAAGCAGCATCGTCTGCAAAGAGTAGTTCACGGACAAGTTTCTCTTGTGTCTTGGTGTGAGCTTGCAGGCGCCTCAGATTGAAGAGACTGCCATCCGTGCGGTACCGGATGTAAACAGCGTCTTCATTGTTGAGGTCTTTCATGGCTTGGTTCAGCATCATGCTGAAGAAGATTGAAAAGAGGGTTGGTGTGAGAACACAGCCTTGCTTCACGCCATTGTTAATGGAGAAGTGTTCAGAGAGCTCATTGTTGTATCTGACCCGACCTTGTTGGTTTTCGTGCAGTTCGATAATCATGTTGAGGAACTTTGGGGGGCATCCGATGCGCTCTAGTATTTGCCAAATAATACCTAGTGTCGCCGAGAATATTCTCCCAGAATCACAGTGCGGCTTTCGCGCAAAGGAACTACTGACATGGTCTTTGCCCTCAGACAGCTCCAAGAAAAGTGCAGAGAACAAAACAAACGACTCTACATCACCTTTGTTGACCTCACCAAAGCCTTCGACACCGTGAATTCTGATAGCAACAATGAAAAGGGCAAAGCCATAGTTGGGTTTGAGTGTGACTTAAAGGTGTTGTCTTTGTGTTTGGATGTTGTCATTTTCGGGTTTGGGGATATATGCCAATAAGTTTTTGATAATTTTCTATGGGCTATCATCTGGATAGTATGCTGTTTTGCCATGTATACTGTTGGTGGGGGTAGTGACTATTTAAGCTGGTGGAAAAGGTGCTTTTTATTGGACTGTACTATCTTTGGCTCCTGGAATATACTGCATAACAGAGGCACATGCTCCAGATTTTGGAATTGACCTGATAGTCTTGACCCAAAATTTTGATCAAGGCTTTGCTTCCACAGATACTGCTTGACCTGCTGTATCTTCCAGTAACAATCTTGTTTGTTTGAATATTTTTTTTAGCTATTATTTATTTACTCATTCATTTGCTGTTGTTTATCTGACCCAGGCAAGGGAAGAACATTTGATTACACTCTTGATTTTACTTGAATGAAGATTCAATGAAGATTTTACTTCCTGAATGCTTTTGGGTGTATTTCAAGATTTAAGTTTCTTTTATTGTCGTGTAGTAAAAACAGTGCAACATTGCACAGAATTTTCTCTTGTCTAAGCTAAGGCGGACAGATTCACCATCGGCAGAAAGTGCCTCTTACAGTGAGAGAAAGAAGAAAAAGAGACTGCCCTCAGAGTCATCGAGTCTGTGTAGATTTGCTTCCAGTGCTGTCTCAGACACACGAGAATCTTCACACAGCCCCTGTAGCCACACGGAGTCGAGTGCAAGTCAATCAGCAGCCCGAGCTCCAGATATCCTGTGACATGATCAGGAAACCTTCAGCACCCTCTCACATCCTGGATCCAAAACCCAGTACCCCTTCAGCCTGTCTCCAGTAGTCTGCCATCAAGTTTGAATCCCTCAATTGTAGTCGCCCACAGCCTGCATGGGTTCTTTGCCTCGAGTCACTAACAGCTCTCCATCTGTGCGTTCTTCAGCTGCGTAACCCCTCACTGGTCGGCCACCACAGAGGAATGACCTCATGGGTCATCTCCTCTGCTTCTCCTTCTCAAATGGGAGGTGTTCTTCCCATTTTCTGGTACCTGGCGCCAGTCCTCTGCTTCCTCAAATTCTGCAACCCCTCGTGGCTGCTGCCGATCATAGGTGCCACCATCTTGGGCCCAGACCCCGTGGTCGCAGAATTTTTCAATAAAACCACCATCAGTTCTATTAATGGGCTGTTTTAGAGCTTGTACAGAGCTGGTGGCAGTCTGACTGAATGGTTGGTCCCGGCAGGAATGCTGTGTCTCCACTCTCTGTGAGTCTGAACCATCGACAGCATTGCAGTTGCAGCAGGTCCAGCAGCGCTGCTATTTCGGATGAATTATTATGGATTTTGGGTTGATGATCATGAAAATCTCATTTAAAATTTTCCTATCCAGATCCATTTTTTTTAGATAAAACCTATTTTTATGATTTTAGAATCAGGATTTATTGTCATGAACAAGTCATGAAATTCAGTGTTTTGCAGAAATGTCATAGTGCAAACATACTTAGAACCATCTTATGACATTACTATAAAAATTAACAATAACAGTGCTTGGAAAGTAAGGCAGTGCCTTTGGTTCAGTAATTATTCAGGAATCTGATGGCAGTGGGGAAGAAGCTGTCTTTGTGCCACTGAGTGCTCATCTTTAGGCTCCTGTACCTTTTTCCTGATGGTAGCAGAGTGAAGAGGGCATGGCCTGGGTGGTGGGGGTCTTTGAGGATAGAGGCTGCTTTTTTTTTTTAAAGACACCACCACATGTAGATGTCCTAGATGGAGTCAAGTCTGGTGCCTGTGATGTTGCAGGCTGAGTTAACCTTCTGGAGTTTATTCCTGTCCTGAGAGTTGGTGCCTCCATACCAGGCAGTGATGCAACCAGCCAAAATGCTCTCCATGCTACACCTGTAGAAGTTCTCGAGAGTCTCCGGTGATCTATCGAACCACCTCCAACACCTCACAATATCTAGCCAGTGATTGCATCAACGTGGAGGCTCCAAGACAGATTCTCGGAGATGTTGACGTGCAGGAATTTGAAATTCTTAACCCTCTCCCCTACTAAGCCCTCATATTCCCCTAAGTTCTTCCTGAAGTCCACAATCATCTCCTTGATTTTGCTGATAATGAGCAAATATTTCCAGACATATTTTAAGCCAACTTCAAGCATACTTCAACCATGAAGTATTTTCTGCACTTGGATGTCCTCCCTGCTGATCTTGGTGCAGTCAGCGATGAACGTGGTGAAATATTTTACCAGGACATTGCAGGATGAGCGGTATCAGGGCAACTAGAATCCATCAATGCTGGCTGACTGTTCTATTCAACTTTCTGAAGGTAAAAGTACATAGCCAATACATAAGGAACTGCAGCCGAATATTGAAAAAATACTCACTTAGCATTTTGATAACCGTTTGTCATTAAAGGAAAAGAAATGTGAAAGATAATCTTGTTAAAGGGGTTTTGACTGCTTTAACCTATTCTGTAACCCATAATTTTAAAAACAATAACTTTCAGATTACGAATGATGGTAAATAGTATTATTACTACAAGATAATATTTGAGTTATTAGTTTTTGCTGACTGTACTAAAAAATTGTAGCATTCTATTATTTGTAATTCAGTTCCATTGATCCAAGCCTGCAGCCACAAATGTATTGCATTTTAACACCACTGAGCAAAATCAATTTCCAATTATCTGTTTTATGGACACAAATGTATTTGTGTATAAGAAAGAGATTTTTTTTTTTGCAATTAACATTGCAAGGCAAAATTGAAAACTGTTCATGAAAAAATGAAAATAGAAGCAGGTGTAGGGCATATGGTAAGTCAAGTCTGTTCCTTCATTCAATATGATTATGTCTAATCTGATTTTGGCGACAACCCCACTTTGCTGCCTGTTTCCATAGCCCTTGTTGTCCAAATAAAAATCCATTTTTGCTTTGAATAGGCCAAATGATTCAGCACCCATCATATTCTGGAACAATTTCCAAAGATGTACAATTCTCAGGTTTGAAGTTCTTCATCTTGAACTCTTATCCTGAGATTGCGCTCCCTCAGTTCTAGAAGCATTAAGGTCAGGGGCAGAATTCTAAGAAACCACGTTTTTGTGTTGGGTGTGGAAGAATGAAAATTGCCCATCTTTGTCCTGTAAAATAATAATTGACCTTTTAAAATCTCATTTCATTAGTTTTATTTTTCTTAATTTTTAATCCAGTGGTTGATTCAGGAAATATTTCTCACCAAAGCCATTCCACTGGACAATGAAGATTTTGCTTCATGAACACTTTTGGTGTATTTTATGGATTTTGGTTTGCTGATCACGAAAATCACCTTAAAATTTTCTTATCACATACTTTTTAAAAAAAAAAAAATATATAACCTATTTTTGTGATTTGCTGTCATATTTGAAGTCTACTAGTATATTGCCCACAAAGTGAGCTGTTTTGATCAGTCCAAGCATGCCTGAGCAGGTACTATGCAAATGTTGTCTTAGGCCTGGGCATGCTGAGTTAGGACAGATGCAGACAGGCTGTAAAAGTGGCTCACATATTCAGAGCATCAAACTGCATCCAGCTGATTGACATGTTTCAAGCAAACAAAAACATGGTGAAACATGTTATTGAAAATTAATTTTCTGCATTCTTACTTCGACTTTTTCCCTGCTTATTTTGGTGCAGTCACTAGGCCTTTTCACAACGTAATATAAAATGAAGATCCCTGTGAAATTTTCCTGGGAACCCTCCCGTGAACCTGTGGTGTGAAAATGTCAGCCCAGAATTTTAAATGACTACCCTCTCCCTGCGGCGTGAAAAGGCAAATAGCTGAACAGGGGAAGCCTTGTGATATCAGCGTTTGTGTGCTGCATTACATAGGTGATTTAAAATGAAAAGATACCTACCTCCTGAAGCAGTGAAACGAATGGCCATCCTCATTAACCATAATCTCTCATGCAGCTGAATTTCCCAGAGCAGTTCCAGCTGTTTGAGGGATTATGGGAAACAAAGTCGGCCATTCATCTGCCGATGCACAGGGGGTCGGGACGAGGGAGCTAGTGATTGGATTGGCAGGCGAGTAACCGATGGACGGATGGAGGGTGAGCTTAATCTTACTCCTGTGAGTGTGTAACGCGCCATCAGTTGGGGACGGGACCACCCCTAAATCGCTGAGGAGGGCAAACATTGGACCACAATGTGAAAGGTCTGGGAGGTCCTGAATTCCCAGGAATTTCACCAGGACAAAGTAGGGTCATTGCTCACCTGCAGTGTGAAAATGGCTACTGACGAACAAGGTTTCAACAGGACATTACGACTATGGAAAAGCAGTATCAAGGCAACTGGAATCCCTCATTGTCAGCTGACTATTGCTGGACAGTGACTTGAAAGACATGAGATGCTGAGTATAAACTAAAATCAGCGGCAAAACATTTTTAGGTCAGTCGAACTAACGCAATGTGTCAGCATCATTATGCGAAAACATGCTAAATTCATAAAAGTTAATTTAATGTTTTTCCAACTTCCCATGTGATAGACCAAATCTGAAATTATATTTGTGTTCAGCATAAAGTTGGCTATCATAATCCTCAATTTTTTTTTTCAGGAAACAAACCTTTTAGGGGGGAAAAAAATTGTTGTCCAGTGTTCATTTTTTAAAATAAATAGTTCATTTGGCGGTTAATTCAGCTGGTCACCAGTGTACTTTATATAGCAAAGAGAAATATACATAACCAACCTTTTGGGTTTGAGCCCTTCATCAAGGTGTGAAAAAATGTCGCCAGGTACCCAAACAAAATGATAGGGTGGAGAGGCAAGGGGAGGAACACAGTCCCTGACTAATCAAGAACCTATCGATTTCGACCTTTAAATACACCCAATGACTTGGCTTTCACAACCATCTGTGGCAACAAATTCTGCAGATTCACCACCCTCTGGCTGAAGAAATTCCTCCGTATCTCTAGTCTACGTGAACGCTCTTCAATCTTGAAGTTCGGCCCTCTTGTACCAGAGTGTCACACCAAGGGAAATCTGTAGTCTGTCCATGCCTTTCAACATTTGAAATGTTTAAATAACATTTCCCCCACCCCCCACATTCTCCTAAATTACAATGATTACAGACCAAGAGCAGGCAAATGTTCCTTATATGATAATGTTTTAATTCCCTGAATCATCCATGTGAACCTCCTCTGGACCCTCATTAATTTCAGCAAATCCTTTCATCAATGAGGAGCCCACAACTGCTCATAATAATCTGTGAGGTCTCACCAGAGCCTTAACATCACATCCCTGCCCTTGTATTGTATTTCTCTTGAAATGAATTCCAGCTTTGCATTTGACTTCTTCACCACTGACTCAACCTGCAAGATTACCTTCAGGCCATCCTGCAGAAAAACTCCCAGGCCCCTTTGCATCTGGAAATTTTCAATTTAATCTCCCTTTAGAAAATAGACAGCCTGTTTATTTCTTCTATCAAAGTGCATGACCATGTACTTTCCAACATCGTATTTCATTTGCTACTTCTCAGCTCACTCTCCTAATGTCTGTCACCCTTCCTACTTTGGTTTTTCACTCTCCATTTCTGAATAGGCAACTTGGGAATCTACCCAAAGGTGAAGGGAAATGGATTTACAGCACATAGAAAGAGGCCCTTTGTGGCATGTTGGATGCAGATCTCTCTCGAGCATCTGAAAGAGTACTTGAATCATCAGGGCATAGTTGATTTGGAATGGGATTTGTATGGATATGTCCTTGATGGTTAGTGTGGATCTGGTGGGCTGATAGGCTTGCATCCTGTCAGGTGTATTATAGGTATGTATTGTAAGCAAGTAAAATGTCTACATTGTGTGATCTTCATTGCCGTTTAGAAGGGTACAAAAGCTGAATCCCTCCTTTTAATATGTCTCTCAAATTATTAAAATTTTTCTAAATATCTATAATTTCTGTTTAGTCATCGGATTTAAATCTGTGAAATTGCATTTTGTATTCATACTGAGGTCAACATATGGAAGAATGGCTCCTTTGAACTGCAGCAGTTTAGATTTCTGCAGTGGCCTCTGAAGTGTATCTTCTACAGATTCTCACAGCACACATCTTGAGATTAAAAATAGGAAAAGCTGGCAATCCTCAGATGGTTGAATAACATCTGTGGAGAGAGAAACAGAGTTAACATTTTGGATTGATGATCTTCAGACTAAAACATTAAACTCTTTCTCACTCTACTGAAGATGCTACCAACTTGCTGAACTTGTCCAGCTTTGTTTAAAATTCAGAGTCTGCAGTTTCTTTTGCACATTGAAATGCAGCACTGAGATTCTCTGCCGAGGCAGTGTCGTGTGTGGGGGTGGGGGGGGGGTGGGGGGTGTGTGTGTGGTGTGTGTGTGTGGTGTGTGTGTACACCCACAAAGGTAAAGACTGTACAACGGGCTTTAATCCACAAAGGCTTCCACTGAGCCGGGCTGGCTGTGGCTGCAGCAACTCCGAGTGAGGCCTCGGGAGGCCAGTGCAGGCTTGTATCCCGGAGGGTGATTGACAACTGGCCAGGTGTTGTCCTGACCTCTTACACTCCTGCAGGTACAGAGGTTTCCCCCTGCAGTAGGACGGTGGTATACCACCACAGGTGGTATTTATTAATGTTGTGCTGAGAAAGTGAACTGCACAATAAGTTCTTGGTATATTCTGTTCAAATCTTCAGATTGCTTTATAACTTGATGCGTTGGATCTAGTGCTTACTAGATTAGAAAACTACAATAAGTGGAGTAAACAAGTATTTTAGTTAAAGCTGAGGTTAGATTTGCAGAAAACCTTTTTCAATAATTATGCTTTCCATTTGGTACTTAGGTTTGGGAAGGCTTTGGCATCACAAACATGGTTTAGCTCAACAGATATCATGTGGAGATATGAAGGCATTAACCAAAGCTTGTTGAGCTGTTATATTTGGATGAAGATTTCAAGAGACCAAGGAGAAAGATGTAAGGCAATGGAGCCTGTTAAATCAAAGTTGATATATTAATATTGTTTAATTGTACCTTGGGACAGAATTTAGACATGCAGGTAAAAACAGGATACTCAACACACTGCAGTTATTTATATCAATTAACATTTGTTGTAGTTCTTGTAAGATTTAACTTTGAACAGGTTGCAGAGCAATTGTGAAATACATTTGCTGCACAAATTTCAGGCAAAGGAGTTTGACTCTGATTTCATTTAACATTGGCATCTTTCCCACCTGACGCAGGTGATCTTTCTTGGTAAAACTCAAACGATTGCCTGAAGTGTGCATGCTTATTAAATGAGGGCCAGGGAGGGGGAAAAAGTGAAAGTAAATGCAGGTGCAAACAGTGCTGGATTAACATCGTAGAGAAAATAGCATATGCTACGGACCCCAGATTTTCAAGGGCCCCCATGCTTAGGTACTGTGATTTATGAGGAAAATTTTTGTTTTCCTCACTGTGCAGTGGTTGTGAGATACCACACTGATGGTCTGCGTTAATAACCCTGATTAAAGGTGATAATTGGCTAAAATTGCTAACCTTAGGAAATGCACCTTGGGGAAGAAAAAGATAATCCTCACCTCAGCCCCTCAGTCAGCTGGCTGGTTTCCTTTGTTTACATGTTGGGGGGGTGGGTAGCTGCATGCTGCAGACAGCAATGGAAAACGCAGACCATTGAGCCACCCGGCACCACCGTGAGTAAGTTCTGTAATTTTAAAAAATGTGCAAGTTTTAACAGGAGGGGGTGGTGGGGGGAGAGTGCAATTTCAGTGATTTCCACAGGTGCTATGTTCCCTAGGTATTCCACTGGACATCACTGAATATACAACGATCCGAGAAAGCTAACATCAATTAAGACTATTTCAAAATGGATATGCAAGGTCAGTGACAGAAACTCTCTTGTGGGGGAAGAGGGGCATTGCAGTCACACTGCCCCCTCATCGGGTATGCGCCAGCCGGCACAGTTTAGAGCCCCCTTAAAATAAATGCCACATGCCCCACAATACCTTAATCCAGCACTGGGTGCAAATAACTTTCTTCTCTTTGAAGAGTTTCTGAGACACAAAGTTCTGTTCTCAATTCAATATTAGGATTGTATAATCAGGTGAGCATTAACCATTGCTGTTTGTGGCCTCAGTGGTGTCTGATTTTTAAAAAAAAAAAAAATAAGTAGATAGTACTATCTGAAGCAGGTGGTTGTTCATGGAGGTCCCGCCGGCACCTTTTCATCATTCCATAGTTTGGGGAAGGTTCATGAAAGCCATGAGCAATTGTAGGCATTTTGACTTTCAATGTGGCTTGACACACTTCGTTGGTCAGTTAGAGAAGATAATCCAATGATTGTGGCTTTGCAAGAGCATGTGTTCCATCTATCATCACCTCTTTGAAGAGCCATGGTAGGAATTGCTCCTCTAGGAGGTGCTCAAGGGATCTTTATTCTGTACATACATTATGAGAATCAGCCTACCTCTTCTGCCAATTTGGCCTTTTCAAGGCATTTCCTCCTGCTCCTTCTCTTGGCTATCAAGCTGGAAGCCCCATGGAACAGGCCCACACTTATTCTTGGAAATATTTTCTCACCACACACTCTCACATTAGGGCCAATGTACTGAGGCCTATTAAACTACCAGCCTGTGTATTTATGAAATGAATCCCTGGAGGAAATCTCTTGGGTCATCGAGAATGTGCAAGCTTCATGCACAGTGCTGAAGGTCAGACTGAGCCCAGGACACTGATGCTATGAGGCGGCAGCTCTTTGAGTTGCACCACCGTGCCCTATGCTCAAATCTCAGCAGCGACATTTGCAACGTTCTCTTGCTTTGTGGTTTTTACACGGTGTAGTGTGTGTCGAAAGAATCAAAGACTTGTTGATCCAAACCAAGGCTTTTATTAACTGAAAGACGGGAGCATATCACAAGTAGGTCGACCAGTCCAGAATGACCTGGTCTGGGTAGGAGCAATCCTTTAAGACCTGCCAGTAGGTGTGGCTACACTCTCAGCTAATCACAGTCATCCTACACTATCATATGTACATATACACATTGGTGATAGGATCTGTACTATCACACATGGGGAGGCTTTTTGGCTTTCCAAGTAATCCATCAGTCCTGTTCTCCCACTGAGTGTTGGGTAATATACAGTGCCGTCCATAATGTTTGGGACAAAGACACTTTTTTCCTATATTTTCCCCTGTTCACCACAGTTTTAAATTTGTAATCCAACAATTTACATGTAATTAAAATGCACATCCCAGATTTTATTCAAGGTTACTTGTATACATGTTGGTTTGACCACGTAGAAATTACAGCACTTTTTATACATAGTCCCCGCATTTCAGGGCACCATACTGTTTGGGATATTTGGTTTTACAGGTATGTTCCATTGCTTAATTGGTGCAGGTATAAGAGAGCGAGGATTGCTTCTAAACCTTTGATCTCCTTTGGAGTCTGGAATTATCACTTTTCATCTTGAGGATCAGAGATGTGCCAATGAAAGGCAAAGAAGCCATTATGAGGCTGAAAAACAAGAATAAAATAGTAAGAAACATTGCCCAAACCTTATGATTACCAAAATCATCAGTTGGGGACATCATTAAGAAGAAAGAGCATACTGGTGAGCTCAGTAATTGCAAAGGGATTGATATTCCAGTAAGTCCTTCCCTGCTGATGACAGAAAAATTGTATAAAGAGGCATTGAATTCTCGTGTGGCCAAGAACTCCACCACCCACCTAAACGAGGAATAATTTATAGCAGACTGTTAAACTGCCAATCCGTGTTTCCATTGGGATGTGAGGGGAATATGAAGCACCTGGAGAATCCCATGCAGTCATAGTGAGAATGTGTAAACTCTTCCCAGGCAGTGACAGAGGTCAGGATTGAAACCAGGCTACTAACTCTGTGAGGCATCACAGTGCCGCCCTGCAAACTGAATCAGAGTTGTGAGTGCTGTTGATGAGTAATATGAATATCAAATGTCTTGGACTCTGTTATCTATCAGTGTTTCCAGTAAAAGGTCGAAGTGGCATGTGTTCTGCTGAAGGGCTTTGAAATTGTAAGGCAGTTTCGCATCCTGTGATTCATAATCAAGAGGGTGAGAGTGCCAAGAGCCAGGAGTAACATTTAAAAGTGGCTGCTGATGTGAGCCTTGTGGTTTGATTATAGGAAAGTAAGGGTAGGAAGGACTGATCTCTGGTACTATGCATGTCATTTCTCCTCCCCCCCCCCCCCCCCCGACCGAAATGGACCTAGTCCTTGACTTAATATTTACAGTAAAACTCCTAGTATCTGGCACATGTGAGGATTGGTAGATGCTGGATAAGTGAATTTTCCAGTGGCTTAAGACTTACTCTTTCAATTACTAACTAAATCTTATCTGCTGCCTCATGATCTGTTGAATTCTGCTCATAAGTCTAATATATGGATTTTTTTTGCTGGTTGCTTGAATTCTGGATACCAGGGATTTTGCTGTACTTGCCAATATTAAAGATGAAAATTATCCAGTGTTTTCTGCTTCTCAAAGCCATTGCTACATTCATGGTACCAACTGTAGATGACACTTGCCAATCTCTTGTATTTCCCAATTTCGAAACATGTCATCGTCACAGAAACGTAAGGGATGATATTCCGAATGACTCCAATAAACCAAACTTCATATTTTCAGCTTTATGTAGCCTTTAATTAATTGATATAACTAATTTGCATAACTTTACCTAAAGTGTTTCATAACAAGTAAATAAAGCATTTAGTTACAATAATAATGATATAAAACAATAACCTGAGATGATTAAGATGATGAAATAAAATGATGAGATAAGACTGATTCAAAGAAAAGTATTTTGATGTTTACACAACCTCCAAGGTTCTTCAAAGACTGAATGTAACCTCCCAGAACACCCATATATTATGACATATGACATCATAGTAACTATGGTAACACTACAAAAACAATTTATCCTTAAAGGGATAGTCAAAAAATTAACAAAAATTAAAAACACAAGGTTTTAACCTTTACACCACTCACTATTGAGAAATGTCAATCCTCTTTAAATGTTGCATGGATATATGTTGGGCTTAGTTTCAAAAACCACCTTTCAAACTGATTGGATCTTGTGGATCTGATATATGTTGAATCTTTGCAACACTGGAGCTGAATTCTAAACCAAAAGCATTGACTGTATGATGCCCCTGCTGTGAAGTGGATTATAATTTGTATTCTTTGGTGTTAGAACCAAGTACGCAACCAATGGCACCTGCCTCTCCTGGCTGAACTCTCAATCAACCACAATCAGACAGAGAATTGTGATTAATAGGCTGTAATCACCTTAAAGTGTCAGCACAGCTTTCATGTTGCTGGCCTGGTTCTAAGGCAGATGCTGAGGGAGGGGTTTGGGCTTAATAGCCTTTATGGGGATATGTGAGAGGGAGGAGTCACAAGTTCGGGGGCGGGCCAGCCCACACAGAACATACATGCATCTATATATACACAGAGTGATAACACCACATTCACCCCTCCCTTTTAAACAAAATCGGGTGGTGTGGTTTAGTCTCATTGCAGCTTCGCAATAATTCAAAGTCTGCAACAGATTCAGCCTGTCTGGTGGTCATGACTGTTGCACTGTCTGTTTCTGGATGGTGTTTTGTGCAACAGGCAGTGCCTCTGATGGCTGAGGAGGGGTTGATACTGTGGCGCTGTTCTGGACAGTTGGAGTTTGGGGTGTAGATTCGGGCTCCAATAGTGGGGGTGGTTGATCAGGGTTACTGGGGGAAGGGATTGGCTGGCCACTTCAGGCTAGGCAGCTCTTCTGGGGGTGCTTCCTGTGTCCGTGCTTGATGATGGCAGCAGTGATGTGGGATGCCCGGTTCCAACATGGAGACGCATGCATCCCCCCACACTGTCTCCAGCAATTTAGCTGTCCACTACTTCCTGCAGGTTCTGATCACCCTTTTTCCAGGAGCCTCTGATGTAGTCAGAGCTGAACCTGGCCATGCACATGTCCTGTATTAGACCTTCGAGGTGGGCAGCTGCAGAGACTTCTTGGCAGTTGCAGGCTCACCCTAGCACAGTGCCCACATATACTCATCAATCAGCTCATCTGGCACTTGTTTTTGGCTGTCTGGGAAGAATCGTGTGTATATGTTCGTTGGGCCCGGTACTACTTCTGCATGAACTCCATTGCTTCAGAGGAAGTAGTATAGTCTTTTATCACTTGGAAAACTTCATGGCTGACCTCAACGAAGATCACCGCCCTCTTAACTTTAGTCCGCATGTCATTGTGCCTCATGAATGTGTTGAGGCAGAGCATCCACTGGTCGAGTTTCGTAGAGGCATCCAGATCCTTAGTGTCAGTGTCTAATTTATCTGCCTGTATTACCTTGTCCATGGCCTAAAATTAAGGTGATTGAATTGTAATACACAATTGGATAGAGAATCATGATTAATAGGCTTTAATCATCTTAAAGTGTCAGCACAGCTTGCATGTTTCTGGCCCGGTTCCAAGTCAGGTACTGAGGGAGGGGTTTGGGCTAAACAGCCTTTACGGGGATATCTGGGAGGGATGAGTCACACGTTTGGTTGGAGGGGGGGTCAGGGCAGCGCATATACCTCATATTAGAACATTTTTGATCAAGGTACAGCTGATAAAGTGGGAAATATTCAAAATGTATTGATCAGTATTTGCAGACTAGTATACGAGAACAATTGCAGTTCCTATGAAGCTGACCGCCTGTATCTGTCCACTGGGAAATGAGAAATAAAGACTCCAACATTACTGTTGTTCAGGATTCTTTCGCCACTTTATGAAGAACAATAACACGTTCTGTCGAACGGCTCCCTCTATTTTCTTGGCCTGTTTCTCTCTAATTACTAAACATGCCTTGACTAAGTGGTCATGTTTTGATAAAATTGTTCCCTTAAAGATAAATTTGGATTGGGACCAATATTTTCTAACTGGATTCTTTGGCTTGGCTTCGCGGACGAAGATTTATGGAGGGGTAATGTCCACGTCAGCTGCAGGCTCGTTGATGGCTGACAAGTCCGATGCGGGACAGGCAGACACGGTTGCAGCGGAAAATTGGTGGGTTGGGGTTGGATGTTGGGTTTTTCCTCCTTTGTCTTTTGTCAGTGAGGTGGGCTCTGCGGTCTTCTTCAAAGGAGGTTGCTGCCCGCCGAACTGTGAGGCGCCAAGATCCACGGTTTGAGGCAATATCAGCCCACTGGCGGTGGTCAATGTGGCAGGCACCAAGAGATTTCTTTAGGCAGTCCTTGTACCTCTTCTTTGGTGCACCTCTGTCTCGGTGGCCAGTGGAGAGCTCGCCATATAACACAAACTTGGGAAGGCGATGGTCCTCCATTCTGGAGACATGACCTACCCAGCGCAGTTGGATCTTCAGCAGTGTGGATTCGATGCTGTCGGCCTCTACCATCTTGAGTACTTCGATGTTGGTGATGAAGTCGCTCCAATGAATGTTGAGGATGGAGCGGAGACAACGCTGGTGGAAGCGTTCTAGGAGCCGCAGGTGATGCCAGTAGAGGACCCATGATTCGGAGCCGAACAGGAGTGTGGGTATGACAACGGCTCTGTATACGCTAAACTTTGTGAGGTTTTTTCAGTTGGTTGTTTTTCCAGACTCTTTTATGTATTCTTCCAAAGGCGCTATTTGCCTTGGCAAGTCTGTTGTCTATCTCATTGTTGATCCTTGCATCCGATGAAATGGTGCAGCCGAGATAGGTAAACTGGTTGACCGTTTTGAGTTTTGTGTGCCTGATGGAGATGTGGGGGGGCTGTTAGTCAAGGTGGGGAGCTGGCTGATGGAGGACCTCAGTTTTCTTCAGGCTGACTTCCAGGCCAACATTTTGGCAGTTTCCACAAAACAGGACGTCAAGCGCTGAAGAGCTGGCTCTGAATGGGCAACTAAAGCGGCATCGTCTGCAAAGAGTAGTTCACGGACGAGTTGCTCTTGTGTCTTGGTGTGAACTTGCAGGCATCTCAGATTGAAGAGACTGCCATCCGTGTGGTACTGGATGTAAACAGCGTCTTCATTGTTGATGTCTTTCATGGCTTGTTTCAGCATAATCCTGAAGAAGATTGAAAAGAGGGTTGGTGCGAGAACGCAGCCTTGCTTCACGCCATTGTTAATGGAGAAGGGTTTAGAGAGCTCATTGCTGTATCTAATCTGACCTTGTTGGTTTTCGACAAGTTGGATAACCATGTTGAGGAACTTTGGGGGGCATCCGGGCGCTCTTGTATTTGCCAAAGCCCTTTCCTACTCACGGTGTTGAAGGCTTTGGTGAGGTCAGCAAAGATGATGTAGAGTCCTTTAGCCATCCTGGCCAGAGAAGAAATGAGCCTTCCGTCGCGCATGCAGCCATCTTCCGGGAGATCCAAAATGAGTGGTGGACTAGCCTCGCCAAACAAACCCAGCTCAGTGCGGACATTGGCGACTTCAGGTGTTTTTATGAGGCTCTAAAGGCTGTGTACGGCCCCTCACCCCAAGTCAAAAGCCCGGTTCCAAGTCAGGTACTGACTTTGCTCAGACGGCAAAGTCCTCCTCAGCGACAAGATCTCCATCCTCAACCAATGGTCAGAACACTTCCAATCTCTTTTCAGTGCCAACCGCTCAGTCCAAGAATACGCCCTGCACCAGCTCCCTCAACAACCCTTAAGGCTAGAGCTGGATGAGGTCCTCACCCAGGAAGAGACATATAAGGCAATTGAACAACTGAAAAGTGGCAAAGCAGCAGGTATGGATGGAATCCCCCCAGAGGTCTGGAAGGCTGGTGGCAAAATTCTGCATGCCAAACTGCATGAGTTTTTCAAGCTCTGCTGGGATCAAGGAAAGCTGCCTCAGGACCTTCGTGATGCCATCATCACCCTGTACAAAAAAAAGGCGAGAAATCAGACTGCTCAAACTACAGAGGAATCACGCTGTTCTCCATTGCAGGCAAAATCTTCGCTAGGATTCTCCTAAATAGAATAACACCTAGTGTCACCAAAAAGTTTCTCCCAGAATGACAGTGCGGCTTTCGTGCAAACAGAGGAACTACTGACATGTTCTTTGCCCTCAGACAGCTCCAAGAAAAGTGCAGAGAACTGGATTAAAGTTTTATATAATGGACCAGAGCAAAAGTTGTGGCAAATGTCCACATCTTTTCAATTAACTAGGTCTAGTAGACAAGGATGTTCATTATTCCCAGTTATATTTATGTAGCAGACTTCGAGTGATTTTATCTGAAGGCTGTACCTGACAATTGGAGTCAGGTGACTCTGGTAGTTGCATTTGGAAAGCTCAGATCAGTAGGAAAGCTGATTAGGCAATAGAGATCAAGTGACACGGTGGTATTAATTCACTTCAACTCAGTAGTCAGGGGAGGTGGTATTATTGATTGGAGTTCCACACAGTATATGAGTAGTGAGTTGGAAATTTACACCTAATTAGTTTCTTTTTCTGCATTTAATTTAGCAATAAAACCATAAGCAGAATTGGCTTGATGTGACCTTGAAATTAAAGGTTTTAGGGTTGGCACAAAGGTATATAAGATTAATTTGTTTGCAGGTAATGTAAATAATTTATTTGATGGAACCAGAACATTCATTATTTAAAAGATTATGGAATGGCATCTAGATACAAGGTAAATAAGGATAAAAGTGAGATTATGTCACTTAGTGGAGGTGATTGTACTCCAAGTAAAAGTGACTCTCAATTTAAATGGTTGTTGAATGAAATAAAATATTTAAGGATATGAGTGGATAGTCATTTAAATAAATGTATAAATTAAATTATACCTATTAAGAAAGTTAAAGATTTTAAAAAAAAAAATAGATGGAACTCCTAATAAGATTATTGGGAACAGTTAATTGTATAAAAATGAATATATTTCCAAGAGTGTAAAATCTTTTTCAAACATTACCTATATTTGTTCCACAGTTTTTTTTCAGGAACTGAATAAATATGCAAGTACATTTATTTGGAAGGGCAAGATGTCAAGAGTATTGTTAGAAAAATTAACATGGAAATATGAATTGGGAGGTCTGCAACTTCCAAATTTAAAAAATTGATTGTAGAGTCACACAGATGAGATTTCTCCCTTCCTTTTATGAAGGAGCAAAATCAGCATGGATCATAATAGAAATAGGTAGTTGCATACCTCTTGAGAAAGTTGCATATAATTTAAGGAACACTTTTTTTTTGAAAAATTTGGTGCCTATATTTACATGAAGTAGGTATGAATTTATGAAATTTCCCTGAACCTTATGAAATCTTCCTAATTCCTTGGATAAACAAAGGATGATATTGAAGGCAAAGCTGTATTTTGGTAACCAGGTTGGCTTTTTCATTTTTATTTTTCTATCTTTTCTTGTCTTTTTATTTTATGAATTATTTGTGGGAGTGGGTTGGTTGGGTTTATTGGGGTATAGTTTCTAGCATGTATAATTAATTTGAAAATATAATTGGCATTTTCTGTACTTGGATACTAATACACATTTGAAATTTTTAAATAAAATATTCAAAAAGAGATAGTTATTCCCTGCAATATTAATTTTACAGCGTCAGCAGATTAAATTTTGGTATGTTTTATTTCCTCTTTAATTTTAGGATAAATAGAAGCTAATTTGAGAATCTGAATTAATTTTGTCTTTCAACATACAACCACAATGAGAGTGCAATGAATAGAGCAGAAGATATACAAGTAGATACACTGTGCAGTGAGATTGTGAGAAATGGCAAAATTAAAGGTGCAAGGTTAAGGATTTAACTTGGGATACTTTAGAAACAAAATTGAAAAGATTGATTAATACAGCACTGAAGGTCCTGTTTAAATGCTCATAGTAAAATAAATAAAGTGGATGATCCAGTAGCGAAGTTGGTAGGTATAGCATTGTGGCCATCACTAAGTCATGTCTGAAAGAAGACAACAGGTTGTAAAAGACCTTGGTCAAGATGATGTCAGAATAGAACAAGCTTGTGTGGTGGACCATGTTAAGATTAGGAAAAAGGAAGTGCTCGAACATCTTTAAAATATTAAAATTGATGTGTCTTCTGGGCCAGACAAGAGATACTCCAGTTTGCTATGGGACGAGAGGAAAGAGATAGCTGGGATGTTGACGATGATCTTTGCATCCTCCTTGGCCACAGGGGAGGCGCTAGAGGATTGGAAAATGGCAAATGTGTTCCCCTTGTTTAAAAAAAAAGGTAATGGGAAGAATCTCAGGAATTATAGACCAGTGAGTCTTGTAACAGTGGTGTGTGAACTGTTGGAGGCTCTAAGGACAGGATTTATGAGTATTTGGAGAATAGTCTTCTCAAGGTTCGTCAGCATGGCTTTGTGAGGGGAAGGTTGTGCTTCATGAGTCTAATTTTTTTAAGGTAGCAAAGGAAATTGACGAAGGGCAGTAGATGCAGTGTATATGATTTATAGTCGGGCATTTGCCAAGATCACAGATGAGAAATTGTTTCAGAAAGTCTTGAGGCATGGAACCTTGGCTTTGTGGATTCAGAATTTGCTTGCCTGGAGAAAGCAAAGTAGTAGTGCACTGAAAGTATTCTGCCTGGAGGTCAGTGACTGGCGGAGTTCCACAGGAACCTGTTCTGGGATCCCTGCTCTTTGCATGATGTCATTACACTACTGACCTTGTATATAAGCCCAGGGGATCCCTTTCCCCTCATTCTGGCCTAGGCTTGTACAGAGGCAAGACCAAGGCCTCAAAGTCTAGCTGTATACCAGTCTATTAAAACTAGTGTTTTACCTGCCCTCTGCCTTGTGTGGTTTGATGCTAGTAGCCTACAGTGATTTTTATAAATGAAGTGGAAGGATGCGTCATAGGTTTGCAGATAATATGAAGAATGGAGGAGTTGTGGGTAGTGTTGAAGGTTATTGTAGGTTATGAAAGGATGGAGAGTTGGGTGGAAAAAGTGGCAGATGGAGTTAAATATGGTTAAATATGAGGTGATGCATTTTGGAAGATTAATCCAGAAGGAAAAGTGCAGGGTTACTAGTTGGATATATAACAGTGTGGAAGAAAAGAGGGACCTTAAGGTCCAAATCCATGCATCTCTCAAGATTGCCATGCCAGATTGATTGAATAGTTAAGAAGACCAATGGGATGCTAGGCTTCATTAGTCAGGGGATTCAAGGGTAAAGTTTGCAATTCTACAAATCTCTGGTACAACCACATTTAGAATATTGTGTTCAGTTCTAGTCACCTCATTATATGAAGCGTGTGGAAGCCATGGATAGAGTGTAGAGGTGACTGACCAGTATATTGCCTGGATTGAAAAATGTCTTGAAGCAAGATTAATAGAGCTAGGGCTTTTCTCTTTGGAGTGTAGAAGGATGAGAGGTGACTTAATAGATATCTACAAGTTTGAGAGGCATAGATAAGGTAGACAGCCAGCACGCTTTTCCTAGGGCAAGACATCAGAGAACTTCTATCCAAAGTGAAGGGAGGAAATTTTATGAGAGACATCAGGAGTAAGTTCTTTTTAACATAGAGAGTAGTAGGTGCCTGGAATGCCTTGCCAGGGGTGGTGGTGGAGACTGAAATATTAGGAACATTTAAGAGACTTTTAGACCGGCATATGGATGTAAGAAAAATAGAGGATTGCAAGGTAGGAAGGGCTTTGTTGTTTTGGTAGGAATATTTTGGTTGGTATAACATTGAGGGCCAAAGGACTTGTTCTGTTTTTACGAGACCCTCCGAGCTTACGAGACCCTCCGAGCTTACGAGACCCTCCGAGCTTACGAGACCCTCCGAGCTTACGAGACCCTCCGAGCTTACGAGACCCTCCGAGCTTACGAGACCCTCCGAGCTTACGAGACCCTCCGAGCTTACGAGACCCTCCGAGCTTACGAGACCCTCCGAGCTTACGAGACCCTCCGAGCTTACGAGACCCTCCGAGCTTACGAGACCCTCCGAGCTTACGAGACCCTCCGAGCTTACGAGACCCTCCGAGCTTACGAGACCCTCCGAGCTTACGAGACCCTCCGAGCTTACGAGACCCTCCGAGCTTACGAGACCCTCCGAGCTTACGAGACCCTCCGAGCTTACGAGACCCTCCGAGCTTACGAGACCCTCCGAGCTTACGAGACCCTCCGAGCTTACGAGACCCTCCGAGCTTACGAGACCCTCCGAGCTTACGAGACCCTCCGAGCTTACGAGACCCTCCGAGCTTACGAGACCCTCCGAGCTTACGAGACCCTCCGAGCTTACGAGACCCTCCGAGCTTACGAGACCCTCCGAGCTTACGAGACCCTCCGAGCTTACGAGACCCTCCGAGCTTACGAGACCCTCCGAGCTTACGAGACCCTCCGAGCTTACGAGACCCTCCGAGCTTACGAGACCCTCCGAGCTTACGAGACCCTCCGAGCTTACGAGACCCTCCGAGCTTACGAGACCCTCCGAGCTTACGAGACCCTCCGAGCTTACGAGACCCTCCGAGCTTACGAGACCCTCCGAGCTTACGAGACCCTCCGAGCTTACGAGACCCTCCGAGCTTACGAGACCCTCCGAGCTTACGAGACCCTCCGAGCTTACGAGACCCTCCGAGCTTACGAGACCCTCCGAGCTTACGAGACCCTCCGAGCTTACGAGACCCTCCGAGCTTACGAGACCCTCCGAGCTTACGAGACCCTCCGAGCTTACGAGACCCTCCGAGCTTACGAGACCCTCCGAGCTTACGAGACCCTCCGAGCTTACGAGACCCTCCGAGCTTACGAGACCCTCCGAGCTTACGAGACCCTCCGAGCATAGATCTCAACTGAAGCAAAGATCATAAACAAAATTCAGTTTGTTTGGTAAACTAAAGCCAAAAGATCTTTGTGTGTGTGAGAGAGGGAGGGAGCACAAAATTCAAAGTTGTCTTGTGTTGCTTGCAGAGAGAGGAACCACTGGCTTGGTCCAGATCCTTCTGGCTGCCTTTGGAATGTTCATCCTTTTTGAAATCCCAACATTCTAAACTGTCCTCAAGGCCATGACTCATGCTCTGGGCCATCCTCCACTCCACAGCACCCCCAGTGGTAGTTTATTGTCCAAGTCCAGAAATTTTTTTCATTTTCTGCTCACGCTCAGTCTGTCTCCCACTCTCTCAGCAGTCCACCTTCACCTTGGCTCTCTAAGGCAAACTGTCACTTTTTAACATAAAACCACACAGCACATAGGACAATACACAACACAGAACTCTGTAACAGTATGTGTCTTCAGGCTCCTGTAACTCCTTCCTCATGGTAGCAGTGAGAAAAGGGCAGGCCTTGTTGGTGAGGGTCCTTAATGGTAAAAGCTGCTTTCTTGAGGCACTGTCTCTTAAAGATGTCTTTAATGGAGTGAAGACTAATGCCCCGATGGAGCTGGCTGAGTTTACAATACGTCTGTTCCTGTCCTGCGTATTGGCACCTCCAGAACAGACAGTGATGTAACCAGTCAGAATGCTCTCCACGGCAAACCTGTAGAAATTTGCAAGAATCTTTGACATAGCAAATTTCCTTAAACTCCTAATGAAGTATAGCATCTGACAAGCTTCCTTTATGATTGAATTGACGATGGTCCCAGGATAGGTCTTCAGAGATCTTGCCCTCTCCACTGCTGACCCCGCAATGAGGACTGTTTGTGTTCTCCTGGCTTCCCCTGCGTGAAGCCCACAATTAATTCTTTAGTTTTACAGATGTAGAGTGCAAGGTGGTTGTGAAACCACTCAACTACCTCATCAATCTCGCTCCTGTAAGCTCCCTCATTGCCATCTGTCTGCCGACAATCATGGTGACATCAGCAAATTTGTAGCTGGCATTTTGAAATGTGCCCATTTATACAGTTGTGTGTAGAGATGGTAGAGTGGGGTGCTAAGCATGCATCCTTGAGGTGTGTTGGTGTTGATTGTGAGTGAGGAGGAGATCTGCACTGAGAGTAGTCTACAGATGAAGTCAAGGATGCAATTGCAGAGGAGCGTATAGATGCTCAGGTACTTAAATCTTGCCATGATCAACCTCTCAAAGCATTTCATTAGAATGGATGTGAGTGCTACTGGGCAAAATTCACTGAGGCAGCTCACCCTGCTCTTCTTGGACACTGCTATGATTGATGCCCTTTTAAAGCAGGTAGGAACCTCCGCCTGAAGCAGTGAAAGATTGAAAATGTCCATGAACACTCCAGCTAGTTGATTGGCAGGTTTTCAGTACCCTGCAGGTACACCATTGGGGACTGACTCTTTGCGAGGGTTCACCCTCTTGAAAGATGTGGTGATGTTTTTCTCTGAAATTGCAGAATTGCCAGCCCTCTCAGGGATTCTCACTGGTACAGTTGAATTCTTCTTTTCACATTACAGTCATTTATGATGATAGGTTTAGCCTTGTAGGATGTAATCAAGTCCTGAGGATAGAAGGACAGGAAGGTTGGCAGAGGGGATGTTGTGGTTTTGCTGCTTAAGAATCAAATGAAATCTTTGGAGAGGGGAGACATGATTCAGAAGATATAGAATCCCTGAGAACAGAATGAAGAAACCATAAGGGAAAAAAAAGACCCTGATGAGAGTTGTATACAGGCCTCCAAACAGTAGCCAGGACGTGGCATGCAAACTTTAGGGGGAGATAGAGAAGCCATGAAAAAGTCATGGGGGATTGTAGTTTGCAGGTGGATTTGGAAAATCAGGTTGGTGCTGGATCCCAAGAGAAGGAATTTATTGAATGACTTCAGGATGGCTTCTTAGAACAGTTGTGGCTGTGTTGACCAGGGAAATGGCAATTGTGGATTGGGTATTGTGCCATGAAGCAGAGATGATGGGGGATCTGAGGGTAAGAGAACCTTTCAGAGGCAGTGATCATAATATGGTAGAATTAGCCCTGCAGGTTGGGGGAGTGAAACTAAAATCAGAGATGTCTGTCTACCAGTGGAATAAGGGAGACTACAGAGGTATGAAAAAGGAACTGCTAAAGTTGATGGGAAAAGCACACGAGTAGGGAGAGCAGCAATGGCTGGAATTTCAGCGAGAAATAAGGAAGCTGCAGGACAGGTGCTGTATATTCCAAAAAAAGAAATATTTGAATGGAAAAATGACACAAGTGTGGCTGACAAGAGAAATAAAAGAAAAGGCAATTAAGGAAGCAAAACTTAGTGGGAAGAAAGAGGACCGGGAAGCTTTTAAAAGCGTACATAAGGAAACTAAAAAGGTCATTAGGAAGGAAAAGATGAACTTTGAAAGGACTTTAGCAAATAATAGCAAAAATAATACCAAAAGCATTTTTCTTTTTAATCCTTTATTGCATTTAATTAGATATACACACTTATTAATCCAATACATTCTTTGAAATATAAGAAAAGACAGACAATTTGTACTTCTCAAATAATACGATACTTCTCTCAATCAAACCCCTTTTACAAAAGTGCTGTCTATATGGTTAGAGCCTGTAGAGCGCGTGGAAAGAATCAAAGGCTTGTTGATTCAAACCAAGGCTTTTATTAACTAGAAGATTAGAGCCTATCACATGTAGGTCGACCTTTAAGGCCTGCCAGTAGGCGTGGCTCTAATCTTCTAGTTAATAAAAGCCTTGGTTTGGATCAACAAGCCTTTGATTCTTTCCACGTGCTCTACAGGCTCTAAACATATAGACATTTATAAGTAAACAAGTAGCACTTTTGGGGACTTATTGCAGCTGCGATTCCCTGGGAGATTGTTACCATGTCCGTGATGATGTTATTACATCATCACCCAGTGTCACATCATGAGTTGGCACAACCGATGAAAGTGTGAACCTGAAGCTCTGTGTTCATTCTGGTATTTTGTATGGCTGATGGTTTGTCTTCCAAAAATTGACAGTTTTTCTTCTACAAAATGACGACTAGGGAATACAAACATAAAAGTGAAGCACAAAAAAAGGAAAGAAGTGGAGAGAATGAGAGTCTACAAAAGAATACATGCAAGCCTGACACATTCTTTTCAGCCAGCAAAAGAAGAACCAGGACTTGAGGATGTGGACGATGAAAAAGTAGGTGAAGAGTCACAATGTGATGGTTCATTCGGACATGACGATGGAGAAATCACAATCAGTCATTGTCGTCAAAGTCGATGGAGAGAGATTAGTGCATGGTGCCTGACAAAATTACAGAAGACATGCATGTATACTGGTTAAAGGCAGGGAATGAGGCCTGTTTGAACAAGAATGTCAGTATAGTGAAATCTATAAAATATCATAAACAGAAATGTTACTTTAGTAAGTCCATGTTTTGCTGTTCCCTTACAAATGGTGAGAAAATCAGGGGAAGTCGGCTGTGTTATTCTCCAAGTATAGGTAGGATATTCAGTTTTAACTGCAAAAGGTTTTCAAGTGAAGACCAGGTTCTTCACTGACTGGAAAAATGTAAGTCAAAGATTATAAAGCCATGAGAACAGCCTAAGTAAGCCAAGGGATGTGACCATTACCTTCATTACAAGGTCTTGAGGTATTGGATGTGTAAACAGCTTGATTACTTGACAATACCAGTCAGAACATGATTGCATGAAAGCACTTCTGGAAAGGTTTATTGCGACAAATAAATTTCTTGCTGAGCAGGGACTAGCCTTTCAACATACAGCACAGTAACAGGCCATTTCAGCCCATGAGTCCATGCTACCCAATTTACATCCTATTAACCTGCACCCCCGGTATGTTTTGAATGTTGGGAGGAAACCAGAGCCCCCCAGAGAAGACCCACACAGGGAGAACGTACAAAATCCTTACAGATAGGACAGGACAGGATTTGAATCCTGCGCTGATCGCTGGTGCTGTAAAGGCATTGTGCTGCCCGATACACAACAAGTGTATTGGATTACCAAACAATAGCAATTTTCTAGGGACATTTTTTTTGGAAGGTATCTTTCATCCGTAGTATGCGATGAAATACTTGGAGAAAAAGTGTTAGAGAAATTTATTTTGGAAATTAAAGAAGCCAAATATTTTTCAGTATCTGTGGATTCAACCCCTGATATTTCACAAGTGGATCAGATGTCTTGCCTACAGTATTCGATATATGCCTGAGAGTGGTTCTTTTGAAAGATTCGTCAAATTTCTCTATTGCAGAGGTCACAGTGATGAACAACTTGCCGAGAGTATTCTGTTTTTTTTTTAGGAAAAATAAAAATAGACTTGGAGAACTGCAGAGGTCAATGTTATGATGCCTCCAACATGAGTGACGAGCATAAACGTCTTCAAGCTAAAATAATTGAGATAAGTCCAGTAGCTGACTATATTTCTTTCTTGCTCACTCATTGAACCTTGTTGGTTATTCAGCAGTAGATTGTGTTTTGAAAGCTACCGCTTTTTTAAAAATAAAAAAAAATTGTTGAACAGTTGTATAATTTCTACAGTGCTTCAACCCACCAATGGGAAATACTTGTGGGCGAGCTTGGAAAGTCTTGCAGTTGTGAAGAGACTTGGTGATACTCAGTGGTCTGCTCATCAGCTGCTCTAGATGAGGGATACAAGAAAGTGAAATCAGCATTGGAAAGCATTGCTGACAATCCAGATTGAAAAGCCAAACGCGTGACAAGAAGCCAGAGGTCTTGTGAGCAAAATGGAATCACTGGAGTATGGAATACTTCTCAGCTTTAGAGCAACAATTTTGGAGCAATTCCACAAAACCAGCTTGAATTTACAAACTCCAGAAATAGATTTTAATGAAGGGTTGAGACTTTTGCAGTCCGATATCTCAGAAGTTAGGACCAAAATGATTCATTTGAGGACTTTGATCAACAAGGCATCGCAAAGACTGGGACATCGGTTTACAAAGAAGAAATGCAAAGGAAGCAAAGTTAGTACCAGGATAACAAGATGCGTCTGTGACACACAGGTAACAGATTTTTCACCTCGCCAGAGAAGTATCAGAATTAATGTGTACTTGCCAATCTTGGACAAATTATCAGCGGAGCTTTAAAAAAAAAGCACTGTGTATAGATCTGTGTCCAACCAATTTGGATTTATTTCTTGTCTTTGCAATATTGATGTCAACGCACTTAAAAAGGCAGTGAATAACCTCATACAAGTGTTATGTATTTGCTTTAGAATTTACCTGTCCTTAATTATCATGAACTGTTCAGGTGAGTGTTCATTTTCGTTACTGAAGAAGATCAAAACTTATTTGCAGTCAACAATGAGTGATGAGAAATTTAGTCATCTGGCACAAATGCACATTGAATCAGATAGGCTTCAATCTGTTGATTTGCATGCTGTTATTGACACTTTGTAAACAAAAAAACAGACATTTTAAAAACTACAAATGTATGAAAATGAATAAAATGGCTGGAATTGATTCATAACTATGATGTTAAGCACATAATACATTATATACAATGAGAAGTTATTTAACATACCTTAATGTCACTTTATTTTAATCCACAAAGGGTGAAGGCGGGGGGGGGGGGGGTGGGGGGGCAAGGTCAGGGGGTGGCCTCGGGTGGTAGTTAATCTGCCATTGGCTGGCATTGGAGAGAGTTCACAGAAGGCTCCCAGAATGTTTCCTGGAACGAAGGGATTAGCACATGAAGAACATATGATGGCTCTTGGATTGTACTCCTTGGAATTCAGAAGAGTGAGGGGGACCTCACAGAAGCTTTCTGTGTTTTGAAAGACCTGGTCAGAGTAGATATGGCAAAGTTGGTTCCCATGGTAGGGGAGTTGATGACAAGAGGACAAAATTTCGGGATTTAAATTTACCCATTTAAAACAAGAATTTTATTTAGTCAGAGAGTGGTGATTCTCTGGTTGCTTTGGAGGCCAAATCATTGGGAATATTTCTGGCAGAGGTATTTGAATAGTCAGAGTATCAAAGGTTATGGGGAGAAGGCAGGGGAGTGGGGCTGAGTGGGAGAATGAATCACCTGATCATGGAATGGCAGAGCAGACTTGATGGGTCGAATGCTCCTATGTATTCTGACTTAATTGAGACCTTAATGGTTTAGTTTAATGATTTGTGAAGTATTGTCTCCAGGAAGCTGTATATGAAACCGTGAGCTGCTGTTCAGTGTCAGAGTTGAGAGAATTGTAATGTATTTATCAAAAAAAAACCCCATGATTTTCGGGAAGATCAGTTGCTTGTCTTCACCGTAGAACAGGAAATGAAAGAGTTACTAAAAGTAAAATTTTGAAACTGTTTCAATCATTTTAAGCAGATTCAGTTTGTTCCTCTATTGGCAACAAATCATTCTCGGATACACCAGATTGAAGTCTATGAAAGACCTTTTGGGTTGGACAGGGTAACTTTACCAGTTTTAATTCCCAGTGCTGAACAAACCTGCTCCATCCATTTACTTTACCTACACCTTACTACTGTGCTTTTAAATAATTTCCTCTTTGTAATTAAGTCAGAAAATTAATTAGGGGACAGTGAACTGAAATATTTTGTGGAGTAATGATGTGCAAGAAATAGTGTGATGTTATGAAGCACAAATCACTCAAAAATAAAGTGAAGAAACATGTCACCGAACAATACAGTAACTCCAGAAAAATAAGCAAAGGTTGCTTTTCTTTCATGCTCTATTATTAACTTTGCAGAAGCAGGCACCTTTCTTTGCTGCTTGAAATGTATTGACTGATAGGAAGTTGCTGCAGTTGCAAAACACTTACTCATGAGTCTTGCCTGTGAACATTTTTATGTCAAGACCTGATGAATTAGTTGCACCCAATCAATTTGTTATGATTTTAAGATTAAGTTATGGTTTTCATTCTTTCAGGTTTAAATTTAAATTTTAAATTGAAATTTAGCCATACAGCATGGTAGCAGGCCATTCTGGGCCATGACCTTGTGCTGCCCAATTACACCCAATTGATCTACAAGCCCCCAGTAAGTTTTGCAATGGACTGAGATTCACTGGTGGTGTGTTGTACTGGTGGCTGGCTCTGCCCCCATTTACCCATAATAGGACCCTCGTTTCCCGCCTGAGCCCTTCTGAAGACCACTGCAAGACCCTACCCTCGATTGTAAGCTCATTAAAGTGTATGTTCCCCTTCCAGACATGAGAGCTTTTGTTTATGTGACACATTTTGAGTGGTGTTAGGAAACCAGAGCCCCCAGAGGAAACCCATGCAGGCACAGGAAGAACATACAAACTCCTTACACAGCATGGGATTCAAACCTGGGTCCCTAATGCGGGCGCTGTCACTAACCGCGATGCTAATTGTGTTGCTGGTTGATTGAGTTTACAAGAATTTTTTACTTAATAGTTTATTTTACAATCTACTGGTAAGGAGTTGTGACATAAAAAGTCGATAATTCTTTATCTTCTCTGATGACGCTCAACCAGTTGAGTTCTTCAAAAGATTGCTTATTGCTCCAGATTTTGGCATTGATCATCTCTTGTGTGTCTCCAAAAATATATATTTTTACTCTTTTTGCCATTTTTCTCTCTATCTAATCAATGTTTGCTTCACTGTTTTGTATCTAACTTGATTCACTCTTGGGCTGTCATGATTTTTTTTTTTAAACAATAACTAGCATAATCTGATTTGGTTTAAAAAGTGATGGAGCATGCCTTGTTCACTCAGTTTAGAATGCCCGTGCAGTTATCAGCTGGCATTTTAAATTTGTTATGCAAAGAAGTATAAATATCTAAATGGACAGGGGCAAGTCTGTCCATCCCAGGCCATTGGAGAAACACCAAAACTGCTCTATCCCCTTGACTGTGTGACTAAGCACAATTCAAATGCCATCTTCAAATTGGCAGATGATGCCGCAGTCGTTGGCAGAATGAGGAAGCGAACAGGACTGAGATAGATCAGCTAGCTGAGATGTGTTACAGCAAAACTAAGGGGCTGATTGTGGACTTGCGGAGGGGGAAATTGGGAGAACACCAGCCTGCTCTCATTCGAGGGGTCAGCAGTGGAAATGATTAAGAACTTAATTCCTGTGTGTCAACATCCCTGAGGATCTGCCCTGGCGCCTCCATGTCGAAGCAATCGTGAAGGTGTCCCAACGGCTATACTTTGTGAGGAGTTGGAGGAGATTTTGTTTTGAATATTTTATTTTCATAGACTCATAAAATTCAAACAAACAATATAATTTTTAACATTCATGTAACATAGTCTGTATTTATCCCCCACCTCCTCACCGTATGACTGAAAGTACAGTCAATTAAATTACATTGATAAAATTACATTAAATTAAAGAGGAAGTAAAAGAAAAGCTCAAAATGAAAGAAACCCATCACCTACATATCCCACTTTGATCACATTCATTTCTCTTCTGGAACTGATTGCTGCAGTAACCCTATTTTGAAGGGGGGGGGGGGCTAATCAATCTGAGTGTCAATATATTTCCAGTAAGGTTGCCACACTCTTAACGAATGTGTTGTGTTACTTCCTAAGATTGTACATGATTTTTCTCCTCGGGGCTGCATCTCTGCATTTCCATATTCCATTGTGTGGTATTTAGTTGGGAGTCGGATTTCCACGAAACTGCTATACACTTCCTGGCTACCACCAAGGTGACCTTCACAGATGAAATTTGGTATTTGGACAGTCAAAAACTCACGTTCCCAATGTCTCCCAGAAGGTACACTTCTAGATCCTGTGGAAAATCCACTTTTCCAACTTTTTTTTTAGAATGTCTCCCACTTCTTCCCAGAAAGATCTTACCTTTGTACATAGTCATGTGGAGTGAACAAAAGTTCCAACCTCCACACCATACCTAAAGCACATTTCTGGCTTTGATTTATGTAAGTTTTGTGGTACAACTGGTGCAAGAAATTGTTGCACCATCCTGTATCTAGCATTGATGACTCCAGCCATGCTGTCCAGATACAGGTCTTGCCACCACTCTTCATTGATTGTTGTGCCAAAGTCCAAATCCCATCTCTCTCTTGACTTGTCCAAGCCCGACTTTGGGCCCTCACTTTGAAATATGTAATACATCGAGATAAATTTACACACATTCACCAGTCAAATTAGAATCTCCATGTAACTACATCTAGGTAGGGTCATAGATGGTCCCAATTTTTCTCTTAAAAAAAGATCTTATTTGCAGATAGCAGAAGAATGTTCTATTAAACAAATTGTATTTGTTCCTCAATTGCTTGAATGATGTGAGCTCCCTTTGCCTGTAACAATCCTTGATACACCTGATCCCCTTCTGGCACCTGGTGTCCAGGATTTTATTCCCCAGAGTCAAGGGTATTAAGTTGTCCTGGGTCAAAGGTGTTTTAGGAGATAACCTTACTTTCAATCCAATACATTGATTTATTCTTTGACACATCTGAAGTACATGCTTTCATATGGGGTTATCCACTTTCTTTGAAATTAATTTAGTGGTCCATTTGTATATAAAATAATAAAAATGTTTCTCCCATGTTTCCTTTAAGCAGGTCCAATAGGCACAAATCATTAAACTAAACCATTAGGGTCTCAGCGCTGTTCATACTGGCAGTTGAGCCTCTGGTGGAAGCAATTCTCAAGGTGGGCCAGGTGCAACATAAAATCAACCTTTTCACTGATCATGTATTAGTATAAGTATAAGAAAACTGAGGTCCTCCATCAGCCAGCTCCCCACCATGACTACCAGCCCCCCCACATCTCCATCGGGCACACAAAACTCAAAACGGTCAACCAGTTTACCTATCTCGGCTGCACCATTTCATCAGATGCAAGGATCGACAATGAGATAGACAACAGACTCGCCAAGGCAAATAGCGCCTTTGGAAGACTACACAAAAGAGTCTGGAAAAACAACCAACTGAAAAACCTCACAAAGATAAGCGTATACAGAGCCGTTGTCATACCCACACTCCTGTTCGGCTCCGAATCATGGGTCCTCTACCGGCACCACCTACGGCTCCTAGAACGCTTCCACCAGCGTTGTCTCCGCTCCATCCTCAACATCCATTGGAGCGCTCACACCCCTAACGTCGAGGTACTCGAGATGGCAGAGGTCGACAGCATCGAGTCCACGCTGCTGAAGATCCAGCTGCGCTGGATGGGTCACGTCTCCAGAATGGAGGACCATCGCCTTCCCAAGATCGTATTATATGGCGAGCTCTCAACTGGCCACCGTGACAGAGGTGCACCAAAGAAAAGGTACAAGGACTGCCTAAAGAAATCTCTTGGTGCCTGCCACATTGACCACCGCCAGTGGGCTGATAACGCCTCAAACCGTGCATCTTGGCGCCTCACAGTTTGGCGGGCAGCAGCCTCCTTTGAAGAAGACCGCAGAGCCCACCTCACTGACAAAAGGCAAAGGAGGAAAAACCCAACACCCAACCCCAACCAACCAATTTTCCCTTGCAACCGCTGCAATCGTGTCTGCCTGTCCCGCATCGGACTGGTCAGCCACAAACGAGCCTGCAGCTGACGTGGACTTTTTACCCCCTCCATAAATCTTCGTCCGCGAAGCCAAGCCAAAGAAGATATTTGACAAACCCTGGGAGTCACTGGCTGAGGACCATACTGGAAGGTCTCTGGGTATATGAAGTAAATCTGGACAAAAGTGAGATTATGTCTTTGATGAATGGGTATTGTAAATAATATTAACAGAGAAGTCAATTTAAATGGCTGCAAGATGGCATTAAAAATTTGGACTCGATTTGGATGGAGCACAAAAAAGATTTACTATGATAGCCTTAGCTGTAGCAAAAAAATGTATTATGTCAACCTGGAAATTAGAAGATAGCCTGAGAATACAGCAATGGTACATAGAAATGAATAAATGTGTTTCATTGGAAAAAATAACATATAATTTAAGAAATAACATCACAGCATTCGAACAAATTTGGGAACCGTACATGGAACATTCATCATAAGCAAAGATATATAACCAATGTTTTGGGCCTGAATCCTTCAGTAAGGTATGAGTAAACATCACACCAGATGCCTGAATAAAACGGTGCGGGCGGGGGTTGGGGGGGGGTGTTGGGAGGAGGGAAGCCGGGGAGGAGTACAGCCAAGAGACCATAAAACCATAAGATGTAGTAGCAGAGGTAGTCATTCGGCCCATTGAGTCTGCTCTGCCATTCCATCATGAGCTGATCCTTTTTCCCACTAAGCCCCACTCCCCACCTTCTCATTGATTCCCTGTCTTTTCTGCTTTAAATACACCTAACAACTTGGCCTCCAAGTTCCAGGGGTACACCACTCTCTGGCTAAAGAAATTCTGCCATATCTTGGTTTTAAATGGACACCCTTCAGTCCTAAAGTTGTGGCTTCTTGTCCTAAACTCTCATACCATGGGAAACAACTTTGCCACATCTCCTCTTACCAGACCTTTCACATTCAATAGGTTTCTGAGGTCTCTGCTCATTCTTCTGAACTCCAAGGAGTACAGTCGAAGAGCTGTCGAGCATTCCTCAAATGCTAATCCCTTCATTTTTGTGAATTTTCTCTGAACTCTCTCCAATACCAGTGTCTCATCTTGTATTTGTATGTGAGTTCTTAGACAACACATGGATGAAGGAAAAGGTTATTTACTTTAAAGCTGTTGTAAACAGCGCCATGAGGCAGGTCATGAGGTTGCAAACCTCCATTACAGGTCTAACCTACTGTGTCTTGCTCTGTGTCAGCCCCCTGCTGGCAGCCAAGTTTCATCAAACAGGAGCTATAATCAACGCCTTGGTAGTGGCCATGCAAACATGATCATTATCATTACAACCAGCACATCCCTTCTTAAATAAGGAGACCAAAACTGTACCCCACACTCCAAGTGAGGCCTCACCAGTGCTTTATAAAGCTTCAACATTTCATCCCTGCTCTTTGACCCCCATTCCTCTATATATATGGATGCCAAACATTCCATTTACATTGTTGATCACTGACTGAAACTGGAGATTAACCTTTGGGGTATCCTGTACCCCTGAATTTTGAATTTCCTCCACATCTAAATAATAGTCTGCCTTTTTATTCCTTCTGTCAAAGTGCATGAACATACACTTTCCAACATAGTATTTCATTTGCCGCTTCTATGCCCATTCAAATAATCTATTCAAGGCTCTGTTTCCTCATCACTCCTGCCTCTCCGCCGATCTTTGTATCAACAGTAAACTTACCCACAAAGCTATTAAATCTGTAATCTAAATAATGAACATGCTGTACAACATTTAAAAAGTGGCCCTAACACTGACCCCCCCCCCCCCCCCCCCGCAGAACCACACTGGTAACTGGTAGCCAAACGAGCCTAGGATCCCCTTATTCCCACTCTCTGTTTCCTGCCAATCAGCAATGCTCTACTCATGCTAGTATCTTTCTTGTAATTCCATGATCTCTCATCTTGTTAAGCAGTCTCTTATACGGCATCTTGTCAAAGGCTTTTTAAAAATCTAAATATACAACATCCACTGTATCTCCTTTTTCTGGCCTGCTTTGTGGTTTCCTCAAAGAATTGCAGTAGTTTTGTCGGGTAAGGTTTTCCCTTTAGAAAATCAAGTTGACTTTGCTCTATCTTGTCGTGCACCTCCAGGTACTCTGTAATCTCATTATCCATAATAATGGACTCCAAGTTCACAACCACTGATGATAAGTATATGTCTATAATTTCCTTTCTGCTTCCTCTCTCCCTTTTTAAGTAGTGGAGTGACTTTTGCAAATTTCCAGTCCTCTGGAAGGTGCATTCCATTTTGTCCAGGAGATTTATTTACCCTTGGACCACTCTGGTGATTGTGACTGCACTTGCCGCTCTTCCATTATGCCTTTGAAAGATCAATGTATTGCTAATGTATTCTGCAGTGAAGATTGATGCAAAATACCCATTTAGTACCTCTGCCATCTCCTTGTCCCCATTACTATTTCTCTAGCATTGCTGATGAGGCATTCTGCCAGATGACCTGGATGGTCTACTCAGCACCAGCCCATCATGTCCATTGAGTCCTTGTGTCTGTGTCCTCAGAATGTTCCATGTTAACCTCTGTCTGATACCTTTGTGGTCAAAGGTGTTTGTCTGGCCAAACCTTTCTGTGAAAGATGGATAACGTGGTAAACTCCAGGTGACTGGAGCATACATAGCAATGGGGCCATACCAATTCTTCACAACACCTGGGACAGGAGAACCTTGGCCTGATTCAGCCATACACAAAGGTGCCCAGCAGGATGAGGGTCAAGTTGGGTATACCCCTGCTTCCATTGTCTTGTGACTTGTACATGGTGACCCTTTGGACCATTTCCATCTTGGATCATCATATGAAACTTAAGGTTGCTCTGGTGACTGCCAGGGTGGAGATGGTGGGGATGGGCCATAATACCAGGAGCACCTTGCACCTGATGATCGGGTTCTTCACTGTATTTTATAAGGAGTGCCACACCCACGGAACCAATTTCTGGTGTACCTTTGCTATCTGTTGTGACCAATTCTTGTTGCACATCTCTGCCCCTCCAAAACCAATCCCCAAAACATTCAGGAAATCTGATATGACTGTGAAGGGAATGGTGAACCTTACTCTTTGTTTTATCTGGCAGCCGATGCTGACTCAAAATGGCCACAGATCCTGATCAGTCTGTGAACCAATCATGTGTCTGAACAGAAGATAGTGATGTCATCTATGTACAGGGAGGCTTTGACATGAGTGCCTCCATTGCCTGGTAATGTCACTCCTCTTATCCCCCTCATTCTTCTTGATGGATTCAATGAAGGGCTCCATGCAGCAAATTTTCATGTACAAATAAAACTTGAGAGAATGGACAACCTTGCCTGACCCAGGCATGACTGGGAAGCAATCTGTTTCCAACCCATTGATTTGCTCTGTGCTATGTCTATCCGTATAGAGCAGTTTAATCCAATTTCTGATTCCCTCACCAAAGCCTATTTTGGAAAGCCCATCCATAATTTATATATGCAATATCCAGTTGAAAGTTTTCTCCTGGTCTAAGCCAGTGTCCACTTCCCTGTCCTGCACAAAGGCAATGGTACCTCTGAGCTGCAAGAGGCACTGACTCCAAAGGAATGAATGGAGTCGGTCAGCTCCCCCCCTCTTGTGCTCACTGTTGTCTTCCTCTTCCTTCTTGATGCTATAGCTTCTCATGGATCCAGTTGATTAACTCACCATACTTAATCTTCACTTAATATTTGCCAAATTTGTCAGAATATTGCAATTGTAGCGGACCGAGCGGGTGCACAGCACGGAAATGCGAACTGTGGCTGGTGCGGTTCTGTGGGCATGCAGAACCATAATACAGGCACTGCATATGATGTAGCGGGCCGAGCGGGTGCACAGCACGGCAATGCGAACTGTCACCTGCACGGTTCTGCGGGCATGCAGAACCCTAATACAGATGTCTGCCTACTCACCTAATGGGCGACATGAGAGGGATACTGAGAGGAACGGCACGTTGAGCTGTTGAGTCTCCTGCTACAAGGCGAAATTTAAACCTGCTGGTCCCATAGATTGGCAGCAAACTCATAGTGATGTCCCACCTTGTCCCATGGAGCCCAGGACACACAGTATATAAAAGAAGCCTGTAATCCTTGAATAAATCAGTCTTGAGTTGAGTACTCTGGCGTGTGTTTGTATTTCTTTAGTAGCTCTACCGTAGTAGCTGCTACAATTGGTGACCTCGATTGCAAGATTTGACTGAAGTCTGAGTCTACAGTTATGATGGATGCAGCTATAGCAGCGGCAGCTGCTGACACAGCGGCAGTTAACGTAGTTGGGTTTCACTTGCCTCCTTTCTGGATCCATCAACCTCAGGTTTGGCTTATTCAGGCTGAAAGTTTCGTCTTTGGGGCATAACGGCGGAGGACACGAAGTTCTGGCATATCGTAGATGGAAGTCCAATTGATCTTGAACAATTTTTTAAAAACTATGATTAGTACTTATAAATATCTTAAATTTATCATTGAACTGTTTGCATTACTGTTGGTTGTCATAATATATGCAAATAGGATATTTTCATGGGTATTTATAATGAGCAGATGAGTTCTTTGTAATGAAATCCACAATCTTTCAACTTCGCCTTCTGAAGTATAACAAAGCAAGTCTTTTGATTGGCCTTCTGTGAATGTGTGTAGTCATGAAAGACAATAAGAACATGCTGATAATCTTTATTGCATCTAAGATGCCCTTCCAATTTTTGGGACATTTCTAAACTTGTGTCAGATTATTTTAATTCTTGTGCATTGAAACATGAATGTAATGAGTTTGTTTAACCTAAGAATTTTAATCTCTATCCTTTTGGTAATGTGCCCATAAAAATGAACAGCAATTGTCTGTTAATTGCTTTCAGCTTTAAGAATTAAGCTTCTGGAATTTTGTTCTTTCTTTTAAAAAGGTGGATCATTATAATGTATTCTAAATTTAAGGTAATAAGCAAGTTCAGTGAGCAGCAGATGAACAATTAGATGAGTAACTGTTTAATGATGTACTTCCTTAGATGCCTTTTTCAGTAGGCAAAATAATGAAGGGGCCTGACTCCAAGATTTAAATTTGCTCTTTCATAAATTCATTTTAAACCAGTGTTTTATCTTGAAAATGTGTGAAGAAGATGAACATGCACAGTTTCTCATGAGAATGCAAAAGGTCCTTTCATGAGATTACCAATATCCCAAATTAAGCCATCATTTAGAATGAAATTGTCAGGAAATTTTCCTTCAACTACACATGGCCTCAATGAGATGTTCAGACTGTTCTTTGTTCAGGCTATAAGAAGTTAACATAATAGAAATGTTCAGTGAATACCCACTTTCAACATAAGTGCAATTAGAATTCTCAAGGTTGCAATGATCTGGATGATAATGTGGTAAATTGGATCAGCAAACTTGCAGACGACACAAAGATTGGAGGCATTGCGGACAGCAAGAAAGGCTTTCAAAAGCTTGCAGAGGGATCTGGACTGAAAAATAGCTGATGGAATTTATGGTAGGCAAGTGTGAGGTGTTGCATTTTGGAAGGATATGCATGGTAAATGGTAGGGCCCTGAGGAGTGCAGTAGAAGTGGAAATACAGAAACATAATTCCCTGAAAGTGGTGTCACGTGTAGATAGGGTCGTAAAGAGAACTTTTGACATATCAGCCTTCATAAATCAAAGTATTGAGCATAGGAGTTGGGATGTTATGGTAAAGACCAGACTTGAAGTATTGTGTGCACTTTCGGTCACCTAACTACAGGAAAGCTATCAATAAGATTGAAAGAATGAAGAGAAGATTTACTAGGCACTTTGCCAGCACTTCAGGAACTGAGCTACAGGGAAAGGTTAAACATAGTTAGGACTTTATTCCTTGGAGTATAAAAGAAAGAGAGGAGATTTGATAGAGGTATACAAAATTATGAGGGGTATCGATAGAATAAATGCAAGTAAGCTTCCCCCCTCCCCCACTGAGGTTAACTGAGATCAAACTAGAGGACATGGGATATGGGAGAAAGGGGAAATGTTTAGGGGGAACTTTCTCAGACAGATTAGTGTGAGTATGGAACAAGCTGATGTGCTGAATGTGGCTAAATTTTCACATTTAAGAAAAATTTGGACAGGTACATGGATTGCACTAACCATTACATATTTAAGTGCCAGTGTTGAATTATGTACGAGGGGCACTTTGGGAAAATGTGTATACCCAGGATTTGAAATGAGTAATGGATAAATCATAACTGATTGTGCATTCCAAATATTAATTAAAATTTCTTCTCCATTTATCCAGTCTTCTAAAGACTGTACACTTGCTGAAGCTCCTTGGGTCACCAGCACAGCTTCACCAGCCTTTCCTTAGTGATTACAAAATTATGGAATTCTTTACCCGCACAAGTAGCCCAAAAACATTTTCTCCCTGTGAGGAGGTCATGCAAAACACTGCATGCTTGATATCAGCATGACATCAATCATCTTGCCTTCCTGTTTGGAGCCACTTTTAGTGGCAATCCTTTTATCCTTTCACTACCACCCTTGGCAGAGGGAACCTGGATCGAGTTGGACCAACCAATTCATCTTTTGGACCTTTTATGCAGGTAAACGGAGCATCTTAAATGCAGAGGAAACCTGTCTTTTCAAATAACTAATTTTCACTGTTAATGGGGCATCTGAGTGAAGTTCTCCCTAATGTTCCCCCTAAACCTTTCCCCTTTCACCTGAAAGCCTTGTCCTCGTATGTTCTCTCCTAATCTAAATGGAAAGAGCCTACTCACATTTATTCTGTCTATACCCCTCATCATTTTGTTAAACCTCTATCAAATCTCCCTCATTCTTCTTTGCTCCAGTTTTGTTCAATCTTTCCCTGTAACTCATCTCCAGGAATTGCTGAATTCTACTTTCTGCTGGCTTCCCCTCTACGTTATTCCTTTCTTTGCCGATCCAATGATAGCTGGTAAAAGTGGCAGAAAAAATTGTGAAGGGCTTGTTAATGTCTCATTAATGGGCGTTCGTTGTTAAGAATAAGCATTCCAACCAGTGATGGAGCAGTTAAAATGTTGGAGGAAATGTATGCTCAAATGGATTTTGCTGCACTGATCACATTAGTTGCCTCATGATTGACCAGAGAGTAGGTTTTATTACAGAGGCAGCACTCACCAAATTGGTCTTTCTCACTATCTTGTATGGTTGTAAAGTGCTCGGCTCAAGATAAAATGTTGTTGGTGAACCATGGAATTGTACCATGGAATTGTAGTTTATTTATTCTTTCCTTGAGTATGATTTTACCCAAAGAAACAATGAATCATAAAATTACTTTATAAATGGCTTTGGTAGTAATACACAAATTGAATGGTCTTCTTAATTTCATTTAATTTCCCACTACTCTTCCTTGGACTAATTCCCTTGCTTTTGAATTGACAAGGTGGGTGATTCACCAGCTGAAAGGCAAAATGCAATCTCACTGCTGGGTTATTTTTCCACCGGTAGTAGCATTAATCAACTTTGCTGACTAGAAATATGAAGCACCTATATGCATTGCAAACAAACAACAAAAAAAATTATAATCCTGATAGTAATTGCTTAGAAATTGATATCTGCATAAATGTACTTGCTAAAATGATAGTAGAATGGAAAACCACATCTCCTGAGGATAGTGAATTTAATTCATATGTAGCAGCCGAGACATTTTCAGCAGAATCTTTTGTGTTGTGGCATTTAAAAAAAAAACTCAGATTTCTTTATTGTTTGTTCGGGTTAGAGTCCAATGCATTTCTTCATCCATCTCTTTTATTCAGCACATCGCAAAACTTACCAATCATTTCTTTAAAATGCTCTTGACTTGGTCTTAATGCAAGTGATTCAAATAATTGTGAAGAGAACCTTGTTGATGAGTGGGAGTCTGCATCCATGAACTGTGTGAAGTACTAATATATCCATGGCAAGATATTGCAAGGATAGGACTCCTGAAACAGCTGTTCTTACAAAGAACTTCTGCTGGAGAAAATGAACGCATTCATGTTGCCTTCTACTGAGGGTGACAGGGTGGGCAGGGGAGCAGCTGTCCAGCTTTTCTGCTTGATGAGACATGGTGGTGATGAATGACCAAGGGGATGAAAAATCAAGTTGTCCCTTTTCATTCCAAGAGAGAACCTCTCTATAAAGTAGTGCAAAATTCCCTGAAGATTCCCTGTCAGATGCATGTAAGGGCCATCTGTTCAGGGAAAGCTTAAGGCATGCCTCCCACTCTTTGTTGAGGCTTGCTTTCATGGTTGAGGGCACTCTGCTATTTGTAGTCACTCTTTATGTGATCTGCTGTTGCACCATTAGATGTTTTTCTTTAATGGAGGGCCTTGGCTTTGAGGCTGGCTCCATCCGCAGAGAAAAATCTGAACTTGCCTTTTTATAGAGCAGCCCTAAAATGCTCCTGTGTCACTTTTATGCGGAGCGGCGCCTTGTGTCCTCTGGAGCCACAATAGGCGGAGTGACTGTTGCTGTGGTGCCACCCGTCAACTTGACGGTATAAATACGCGGAGAGCAATGGCTGTCTTTGTTGCCCATAATCCCCCATGCAGCTGGAGCCGCTCTGTGAAAAGCAGAGCAGATCCAGCTGTGTGTGAGATTATGGGTAATGAAGTTGGCCATTAATCATTCTTCTTTCTGACCAAATCTCTGGCAGGGAATAGGGGTAGGGGGAATCATTGGAGACTGGGACTGCAGGATCATCAAACTTGTGCATCCTTTCACTGACCCCCGACTGCTGAGCTCTCTCTTGGGGATAGGGTGACTGGTGGGGGAGGAGGGAGGCACTCACAACAGGATTTAGGCTGGTTGAATGGAGGGGGGAAGCAGATTCATACATGAGCTGTTTACCGCACCTCACTTCCCTCCAACCACACCCCAGCCGACAGGTGAAATGTTGCTGATGTGGGTGATGAATCCTGACCACATGATTTTAGATTGGTAGGAGAGAGGGGGAAGCATGTTCATAGTTCAACTACCACCAGCCAGAGCAGGAGAGCAAAGTATCTGCGCTCCCGAGGGATGCACGCCAGCTCTTCCCTCACCCACCACCTCTCCAGCATGTGAAGCTGTCAGCATGATCCTCCTCCGACCCCTAACTTTAGAGTTCTCTCTTGGAGTGACTGGTGGGGGAGGGAAAGAATAGGGGGAGGGGGATCATTGGAGACTAGGACCGTGGCACCAAACAGCCCAAAACTGGAGTACAACCGTGCCTCCCTGAGAAGAGGTGAATTCCCCCATGCACACGGGGAGAACTAGCACAGGCAGCCATGGGAGCAATGACCTCAGGTAATTCCTGCAGGAATTACCCAGGGTTCTGCTTGACACACTGTTTAGGGCAGATTAGGTCCTGGGTTGCGGGGTGATGGTGTTGTCACGACATCATCAGCCCATCCCTAGCCAGCTGCTTGCAGCGGCTGTACATTTATGAAGTGAGGTGAAAAGCTGCACTCCACTGCTGGGACAAGCCTTTGGAAGGATTGGAGTCAGCACCTTGAAGTCGGTTCTGGAGCATTTATGAAGGTTGGGTCAGCGACGTGTGGGCAGAGAATATCCGTCCTTAGTGGCATATTTTTACTCTATGAAAAGGGCCTATTGAATTTGTAGATTAAAGCATGTTGTTTGAAAAAGGGGTTTTGAGATTGAAATTCGATGCTATATCTAGTGGTATACATTGGGGGCTATTTTGGCCAACCGAGTTCCTGCAGGTTTACAGAGCAAACTCATTTTGGCACTAACCTTTGTTGTAAATGTATTTTCTCCATACCCCAATGAATTTTTACCCCCTTCTGCACCCGCCCTCTCCACTTCATTCTTCTGCTTGGCTTCAGGCTAGGGCCAATTACCCAACAACCTGTGCGTCGTTGGGATGTGGAAGGATGTGTGTGTGCATTGAAAATTAATTCTTGCCAAAGATCTTGGAAGTCAATTGGAGATTTGTGATGAAATGCATCTTATTTAATTTCCTCGTTTACTCTTAGTTAAACTGATACTAACTTTAAAAATCAAAATTCTGCTACCTGAGTTAGGTAGGAGGCCTCAAATAACATGCAAATTCGGTCTTGTGTTAAAGGCTTTAGATTGTGATTTTTGAGGCAAAGACACAATGTCCTGAAAATGAGACTTAGGCCTGAAAGTTTTGGCGCTGACAGGAAAGGAATGGAATCTTGTATACCCTGTGTCCCTTACAGCTGGAATAAAATCATCCCTTTAGTTCCAAAACTAATTCCTTTGTTTACAAACCTGGTGTTCTTCTATTCCTGCAGGAATAAATTACCACAAGAACAAGATTTTTCTTGTGGGTAATTTGAGAAGGTGCTCTCCTTCCACTGTTTATGCAACTGCATAATAGTTCTTAGTACTATCTCAATGAATGGCAAAGGTTCACAAAAATTATTTGCAGATGGGCTCAACCTTGAATATTTTTCTTTGCTCAGTAACTCCTACTGAAATAGAGCGCAATATTCAGCGTCTGTTACACCGTGTCTAATGTTAGGCATGAAAACAACATGGCCTGCAAAATAGGGACCATGGACCATGATGGTTTTGATGCTGGAGATATTGGCATGGGAGAGGATGCTGATATTAATTTGCTTAACAGACACAACTTTGAGAGAGCATATTGTCAGGGAACTGTTCAATCAATTCTTGCATCCTTTTCAGATTCATGCATTAATCTTTGCCTTGGAATCTTACTTTGCATTAGTGATAAGATTGAAGGACATTTTTGATTGTTTTGCATTTGTTGTTTGAATTGTTTCTTTGCTTCATGATGCCATCGATCTTAAAGATTCACATTGAAATATAATTCTTCATCAGCTGGACTCTCTGCTTCTCTTGGAGTGAACATTGATTCTTTTGTTCCTGATACTTCTTCAGACTGGACAGGGGAAAATCCAGGCTTTGACTCCAGAATGATTTGTTGCCTTGCTAATCATGTTATGTAAATACTGTGCTGTAAACTCACAAATGCATGACAAAATAATTTGTTTTCTGTTTCATTTGATTAAAAAACTTTGAAAAACCAATGGTTTGCAATAACTAAGGAAGACTTTGTAGGTATATAAACCAAAGTTAACCTTGTAACTTCTGTGAATTTAACTCCATTAAACTAGTGAAATCATACATGATTTTTACTGATGATATTAGTCATAGTTGAATCTTGAGGTGTTTGCTGGCAAAAAAAATGCTTTTGAGTAATCACCCATTAGACCACCTGACAAATCTGGTAAACAATTGTGAAGTAAAGTACGTAAGTTCAATTTGTCAGTTTGAGGCTTCTTTGACAATAGTCCACACAAATACACTTAATCAATTCACATGTCATTTATAGAAGGAGGTTGTGTTGAAAACAGACAGCATAAATTCACCCTGGAGATGCACATTTCATGCACTACTTATTGCAATTAAATATACCAATTCCATTTAGAGATTTTGTATAAACTTTGAATTATACTTAGTGTTGGGATGTTGGATGAGAGTGACAGAATGTTTCATCATTTAATGTATAATTTAATAATGTTAATCACATTTATTAGCAATCAGTGAAGGTTTTATCTAATTGAATTACATGAACTGGCAAGAAAAATGTTACATTTTCCACTCTGCCAGTTAGAATTGGGAAGTCAGGCATGTTTAATCCCAGACAGTCTGATGCAGTTATGTCCCCAACAATATTATACATTAACTCTGCAGAGATCATGTACCATTGATTCTACTTCATTTTTGAATGTTGGTATATTGAACCTAATTATATAGAATATACAAATTAAATTTAAATTGGAATATAATCTATTTTTATTACTGTGCACATAGAACCTTATGATTCGTTGATATTGTGACTGAGTATTTAGAGGTGGTTTGGGAGGAATTGCTAGAGCAGCTTGCACGCACACATTTTAAAACAGAATTTTTGCAAGACTTTTGCAGAATGCTTTTTATAGAAAGAGCAACAAAGTTGCAGAATACAGCTTGCCTGGGAGAGCATGTGATTTTTGCTCTCCGAGAGGGAGGGAGTGAAATAGAGAGGAGAGACATGAAATCAGTTCCAGAAGGACAAAGCTGGAAAACATTTGGAAGGCTGCCTGGTCAATGGAGAAGACTGGCTGTCTGAGGTGACCTGAAAGAAAGGATCATCTGGAGAACCCTGAAGGGGGCAAGTTTTCTCAACAAAACTGATTGGGAAGGAATCAGGTGCAGATGTCCTGGAACAAAAGTAATCTCTCTCTGAACACCAGCAAGAACCCTCCTGAGTGGTAACCATTTGCCTGTTAATGCTAACTTCTGTGCACAGAACAAGAATTGCCTGCAACCAGTGAGACTGGACTGTGATCCAAAGAACTTTTCTAATCTTAAATATACATTACACACACCTGTGCTTAGTATTAGAGGGGGGATTAAGTAGGTTAGGTAGGATAAGTAATAAGTTAAAGTTTAATTCTGTTTTTGTGTTCAAATAGAATTAAAAACTACTTTTGTTTAAGTAGCCCTGTGTTGTGGTGCATATCCATTGCTGCTGGTTTTTGGGGTCCTCTGGACTCCGTAAAATTTTATAGGTCTCCTTTGACCAGGCAGCCTTCCAAAGTTTGCCAGCTTTGTCCTTCTGGAACTGATTTCTGTGTCTGAGCAAAACTGTTCTGTCCCTGCCTGCAAAAATCACATGCTCTCCCAGGAAAGCTGTATTCTGCAAAAGTCCTGCAGAAATTCTGTGTTTTGAAATGTGTATGTGCAAGCTGCTCTAGCAATTTCTCCCAAACCACCTCTAAATTCTCTGTCACAATATCTTGAAAGTCTCAGGCCCAAAATATTGGTTATTTATCATCCCCTCCTATGGATGCTGCATGACCTGCTGAGTTCCTCCAGCATTTTTGTGTTTTTGTTAAAATTAAAAGATAATGAGAAATGTTTCTTGGCAGTTGACCCTGTTTTGAGGAGAAATGGGCTGTTGTGAGAAATGATTGAGGTACAAGTATTTGGGTGGATGAGGTGGTCTTTGAAGGTCCAAACAAATTATAGGGGCCATTTAATTGACTTTTTTTTTAAGTAAACCAAGAACTGATGAAGGCAGCTTCATTGCATTGATAAATGCACAAAATGGATATATTGCTACATCTGTTTAACACAAACATTTAAACTGGCAAGCTCCAAAATGTATTAATTCTTACACCAATGCTGGCATTGAGGATTCCTCTTTTCATTTGAATAGAATTGCCAATGCACTTCCAAAAAGAACAGAAATGGAAAGTAAAATTAAAAAATTACCAATGATCTGCAGAAATAAGGATAGCAAGGGTGAATTTATTAGTTTAGCATTGGTTGTTTTTCTAGTATATTTCTGGCATTGCTAAATTCTGCTTGATTGAGTTTTGCCAATGGAAGCCATTGTGCTTTAATTTTATGGTGCAAGTGCCTCTGTCATTGATACCTTTCTAGGTGTCTTCATTTAGCAAATGGAATAACTTAAAACTGTTCTTACTGTTACTGCTCTGGTGATTATTTCCTGGTGCTATTTGATAGAAGCTATCTATGATCACATGGTATGGGGGAAAAGAATACTTCACACAATATTGACATGGTAGCACGCTATTCTAAGGAAGACACACAGACGTAGTGTAGTCAGGTTAAGCTCTGAGTTTTATTAGGGCTCAGGCCCAACTTTTATACTTGTACTGTTCCTGCCGTGGCCCCCCTTGGCTGATGTCACAACCTGTATAACAAAAGCAGGTTTCCCATGCACGGGTACTTTCCAGGTTGCCGATTCTTTCCCTTAGCCTGCTGAGGAATGCTGCAGAGTCGTCCTGCTGTCCACCTGGGGATGGTACAAATTCTCCCAGGGCCACCAGCGGAGCTACGTAGACGAGTTTGGCCAAAGCTTGGCCCAACAGCACCCATGGTAGTTTGTCTACCCAGTTGGGTCCTTGGAGTCTGGTCATGAGTGCAGTTTTGAGGTGCCTGTGGAAGCACTCCATTAACTGACTGGACTGTGGGTGGTAAGCTGTTGTGTGATGCAGCTGGGCACCCCACAGGCTGGCAAGGTCAGACCACAAACTGGAGATGAATTGGGCCCCTCTGTTGGATGTGATGTGGGATGGTAATCTGAACTGGGCCACCCAGGACAAGATGAGGGCCCTGGCACACGAGGTTGTGGACATGTCTGCCAGCAGGACTGAATCTGGCCACCTGGTGAAGCAGTTGACCATCATAAACAGATCGCAGAAACTCTGGGATACTGGCAAAGGTCCTACTATGTCCATGTGGATGTGGTTGAACCTTCGTTCTGTGGGCTCGAAGAGTTGATGTGGGGTCTTGGTGTGCTGCTGTACCTTGGTTGTTTGGCACAGCGTGCACGCCTTTGCCTACCCACTGATCTGATGAGTCAGTCTGTGGATGGAGTCGAAAACCTGATTGTCTCCAAGCCGCCAGGACGACGGGTCTGACCTGACTGGTGGCCACATCACACAGGAGGGTGCTGTTACCTGTGCTGATTGGGATGTCCTGGAGCTGCAGTTCCAATATGGCTGTCCTGTATTGGGGCATCTCCTCGTCTTTCTGCTGTGCCTCCGCCAGTGCCACGGTCCACTCCCCTTGATAGTGCATGCATACTTTGCCTCTGCAGTGCATCAGCCACCACGTTGTCCTTGCCGGGGATGTGCCTTACATCTATGGTGTACTTTGAGATGTAAGACAAGTGTCATTGCTGGTGGGCCGACCAGGGATCCGAGATCTTAGCCAAGGTGAAAATCAAGGGCTTGTGATCTGTGAAAACTGTGGAGGACCTGCCCTCTAGGAAGTACCTGAAATGTGGACGGCTAAGACCAGTGCCAGTAGCTCTCTGTCAAAAGCGCTGTACTTCAGTTCTGGAGGCCACAGATGCTTGCTGAAGAAAGCCAGCGGCTGCCAACTTCCTTCAATCTGCTGCTCCAGAACTCTGCAGATAGCCATCAGGGTCGTTGGAGCATCTGACCTGGGTTGTGCTAGGAGTGCGGCCTCCTTGGCCCTCATGAAGGCTTCCGCTGACTCCTCGTCCTAGGTGATGTCCTTTGCCTTACCTGCTATTTGGGTAAACAAGGGCTGCATGATCCGGGCAGCTGAGGGGATGAAACTGTAATAGAAATTGGTCATCCCCACGAACTCCTGGTAGTCCCTTGGTCGTGATAGATCTGGGGAATTTCCAGATGGCCTCCACTTACTCAGCCGTGGTGTGGCTCCTTTCCTGGTTATCCTGTGGCCCAGGAAGTTGATGCCCTCCAATCCAAATTGGCATTTGGCTGGGTTGATCATCAGGCCAAACTTTCTTTCTGGTGTAGAGGTTACGGAAGTGCACCATATGCTCCTGTTGGTTCTTGCTCACCACCAGGTACACAAAGGTGCCATCCAGGTCTCAGCCCACTGCGTCCATGAGTCGCTGGAAGGTCTGTGCAGTGAACTTTAGCTCCAATAGCATTCAGAGGAATTTGAAGAGGCTGAATGGAGTGATGATAGCAGTCTTGGGGATATCATCGGGGTGTACTGGGATCTGATGATATCCCCGCACCAGGTCCACCTTGGAGTAGATCCTTGCCCCGTGCAGGTTAGCCACGAAGTCCTGGATGCATGTCACAGGGTACCGATCCAGTGTTGTGGCCTCAGTGAGCCGGCAGTAGTCTCTGCATGGTCTCCAGCCCCCAGTTGCCTTGGGTACCATGTGCAGGGGAGAAGCCCATGGGCTGCCTGACCACCGTACGATGCCTAGCTCCTCCAGCTTCCTGAATTCCTCCTTCACCAGCTGGAGCTTCTCCGGAGGAAGGCATCTTGCCCTTGCATGGAGTGGCGGGCCCTGGGTCAGGATATGGTGCTGTACTCTGTCAAGGCATCACCATGGTGAATTGGGGGTGAGCACTGTAGGGAACTTGGCCAGGACCCTGGTGTTCTCATTATCCGGTCTCTGTACGGAGTCCAGGTGGAGTGCTGGGAGCCTGGTGTCTTTGAAGGAGAAGGTTTGAAAAGTCTTGGCATGCACCAAACCCCTTCCCTTGAGGTCCACTAGCAGACTGTGGGGGCACAGGCAGTCTGCCCTGAGGAGCAGCTGTTCCACTGTGGCCAGTGTGAACACCCACGAGAAGAGGCTGCCTCCCAACTGCAGTTGGACCTTGCGGGTACTGTAAGTCTGAATCATGCTGTTGTTGGCAGCTCTCAGCATGAGGATGCCGATGATTCTCTCCCATTTCCACAGAACGTCCACTCATGCTGCGACTTTCTGGGGGTCGCTGAAATCCGCGACTTTGGGCAGTTGCTCCAGGAATGTCTGCTGAAACAAGATGTAGGCCTCATGTTTGCCCAGGAGGGACGTGCCCCTCTCTCATGCCGTAGGAGACTGAAGGTCTCGATCAGCAAGACCTTGAAGGCGTTGTACGCGTCTTCTGATTTGGGTGGGGGCACCAGGATGAGGTTGGCCATCTGGCCTGCTGTGTCCTGGTCCAGGGTGCTCACCACATGGTAGTATCAGGTGGATTCTGCTGTGATCTACCAGATCTGGAACTGTGCCTCAGCCTGGTTAAACCACATGTGTGGTTGATTTATCTAGAAGGTCGGTATCTTGAGAGCGACCGCGTTGACTGCTGCCTGTTCGCTCATCGCTGGGTCATCGATTGTAGCTATGCACACACACACACACACACACACACACACACACACACACACACACACACACACACACACACACACACACACACACACACAGGTTAAGCTCTGAGTTATTAGGGCTCAGGGCTGACTTTTATACTTGCACTGTTCCCGCCGTGGCCCCCCTTGGCTGATGTCACAACATGCATAACAAAAGCAGGTTTCCTGCGCGTGGGTACTTTCCTGCATAACAATGCCCTTCTTCCCCATTCGTCGTCCCTGTCTGTCAGCTGCACAGCAAGGCCAGCCCTATTTTGCGGTTGCTGGCCTTTGAGCTGCACATACTGTTCATCCCCTGGTTCACTTGTTGGGGCCAGTGATGCTGCATGGGCTGCTGGCCTTTGGTTGCACTTGCCGCCTGGAGCGTCGGCGGACTGCCACAAATGATGCATTTAATTAAAATGTGCACAATAACTGTTGAAATCTTTATATTTAACTTGAAGCTATTCAGGGAGAAATTTTTGCTAAAATGTGTTTAAATTTAATTCCCCTCCCCCATTGATTTGTACAGAACTTGTAAGATTTGAATTGTACTTTAAAGGCACATTTCATGCTTTTTTTAAATCATTCTTATCATATAGAAAGATAGAATTTATTCAACTGCTGGTCAACTCTGAGGAATATGTATTGAACCACTGTGTTTATGTAAAATATATGCAGCTTTGCTTTGAAAGCAGTAGCATCTGTTCTCTCAACGGACACTTCCACATGAAAGAGTTCTACTCTCCAGGAAATATTCTGATACTCACGAAGTAGATATATTTGCTAAATATTTTGGAAGTATGAATATTGTGTGAGATTTGTTGATCTAAAACAAATCAGTTCTGTTCTTAAGGCAATAAATTTTGTCCAACTGACAACAGAAAATGCTGGCAATGCTTCATAGGTCAGAGAGCCTTTATTTAGATTTCAAGAGACTGCACTACTGTATTTTTGTCACGTTGAATTTTACTGCAGGAGTCAGCATGAAGAGAAAAATGACCAAATTTCTTTTTTTTTGCGGCAAGGAAGCCTCTGCTTTGGAATAAAATTGGATAAATGTGAATCGAAAAGGTCTGCTATTAAAATTACAGCTGTGTTTGTTTTCTCCCAATTATGCCCTGTAGAAAAGATGGGTAGACAGGTTTCACTTTTCAATGTGACTGGATCTCCTAGTCAACAGAAATCCTACCTCTAATTTATTTAACAATTCAACCTACTTGAAAGCGTCTTTACAATTTCAGTTGTGCCTTTGAAAATGAGTAAAACTGTCAAGAATTTATTTATTTGTTTATTTTTTATTCTTTGAGAAAGGATTTGGAGTGCAGTTGCAAGTGAAATGGCTGTCAGGACTAAGGCAATGCTTTGTGGCTCATTGTTCTTTGTTAAAATTTTGTGAACTTTTGAATTCATTACTCATTTTATTCAGGAAATGCGAAAGGTACCAGTGTTCAATTGTCACAAAAAAAACAGCAGAATAAATTTGTGAGAAATCCAAAGCTTTGAAAAGGAGGACCATGTAGTGTAATTATGAGAGAAATGGATAGTGAGATCAATTTTAGATTCCTTAGAAGGGAGGCAGTGCAGATGCAATGGGAAATGAGAAAATTCTCATGTTGAATAGACCAGCAGTTTGGGTCTGGGTATGGTAGCTAATTTCAGGGTGTTGAATATAGGAAGTGTATTTTGATTGTACAGTAGGAGAACAGTTGATTTATGAGAACAGGCTCCTTTTTGGAAATAATGTCTTCGGATATTTATTGATTGAATAGAGGGAATATTTTTCCCGAGTTGAAATACATTGACCCAGCACTGCAAGTGGCTTAGCTCCCCACTCAGTCATGAACTCAAATTAGCTGGGAATGCTGCTTCTGAGGTCCAAACATAGTTGGAAGTCACACAGCATGGTTGGCTTTCATCGAAGTGGCTGGCTTGCCCTCTTCTCACTGTCAACCCCACTCATTTTAAGTTGTGCCCTTTTTTCTACTGCGCCAAATACAAATAGAAAAATGAAACACAAGAAAATAAGAACCAGGACATGAAATTTCAAACTAGAGGATCGGATTGATGAATTACTGAGTAGGTTTAACTTGTTGAAGCAAGAGAGCCAGGCTGCAGTAAACTGGAGCGGATCGCTGGAAGTGTTATACGAGGCAAAGTGTGGAAAGTGGGCTAGCATCAGGGTTAGATTGAGAGTTAACCACTCAGACCCACACTCCTAATGATCTTGCTCAGAAATGTAAAATGGATTACTTGAGACTGCATATGAGCCAGAGAGAACCCGATGACTCTAGGACTCCATTCCAGACTCGGCAATCCAGCGAGAAGACCTTATTTAATATGAGCAAACCCCAGAGGCTGGTGGAGAAGCTGTCCTCATTGGGATTTAACCCCTTTCTCTCTCTACCTGAATTCTGGACTTCCTAATGGAAGGACCACATTTTGTCTGGGTTGGCAGCAAAATATCAAGCACTGTCACGCTGAAGACTGTGTGCTCAGCCCACTCCTGTTAATGCTACTGAATCACCACTGCAATGTCAGACAGAGTCATCAAGTTTGCTGATGACATGACAGTAGTTGGCCTCCTCAGCAATTATGAATCACACAACAAAAGAGGTGAAAAATCTTGTAATATGGTGTGAGAATAGCAACCTGAATCTCAATGTGGACAAGACAAAGGAGATGATTGTGGACTTCAGGATGACCACCCTCCATTACATATTAATAGCTCAGTAGTGGAGAAATTAGAGAGCACCAAGTTTCTCGGTCCACTAAAGAAGTGACCTATCCTGGACACATAACGTCTCCTCACTTGTTGGAAGACACAACAGCGACTGCACTTTCTTAGAAGGCTGAGGTGGGCAACGCTACCAGCGACCATTCTGTCAACTTTCTACTGAAGCTCTTTTGAGATCATCCTGGTCAACTGCATCACAGTGTGGTATGGTTTCTGTGGAGCATCGGATCAGAGATCATGCCACAAGATCATAAAAGCAGCAAAGAGGATCACTTTGATCTCCCTCTCCTTCAACACCCCTGCCACCCCCCCCCCCAACAATCGATGTGCTTTACTAGGATTGTTTAAGAGGGCTTGCAAAATCTGTGAGGACCCCTACCACCTTGCACACTGCATCTTTCAGTTACTCCCTTCGGGGAAGAGATGCAGGATTATTTGAGCCAGAACCATCAGGCTGAGGAAGAACTTCTTCCCATGGGTAGTAAGACTACTGAATGACTGTTGAAAGGCTAAAAGAACTCTCCATCCCTCTACTATTAATTAATAATATTGATTTATTTTAATCTGTGTATTTTCATCTGTGTATAGGAAAGTTTTGTCTGTGTTGTGTTATGTCTACATATGTGTTTGCACTGTTTTACACCATGGACCGGAGAACAATGTTTCATCAGGTTGTACTGGTACAATCGAATGATGAACTTGAACCTGAAATTAGTCGTCACAAATACCTTGGAGTGGCTGAAGCCTTTTTGTTCCAAATCTGTTGTAATCATGAAGGGTGTGTTTGATCTTGCAAAAAATGCTGATTCTAAAATGACAGAGGATCAGAGATCATTTTATGTAGGAGGAAACCAAATCTACACAGAGTTGGTGTTCAAAATGATGGATGATTTATGAAAACTGCACATCAGGAGACCAGTCAAAGCTAATCTCCGGAGCCTGATTTTTGGCTCAACTTTTATAATCTTAATGGACGTAATTACAAAAAATTGTTTTGATTACACAAAGGGAGTTACAAAGACCTTATTACTGGCAAGTTAAAGTTTGGATAATTAAGCATCCCCTTCTGTAATCACAAGTTTAACTTGGTTAACAAGCTTGGGTTGCAATTTCAACAATGGGTGCATGCTGTTACATAATTAATTAAATTCATGAAACTTGGCTGTCATCACTCCTGTATTCCATGGCCCTACTCTTAGGCCTGTCTCTGGTTCCCTGTTATCAATTTTCATGATCCACACCCCTATTTACTGGCTATAACCCTTACTGTTCTTTCCCCTACAACATTATGTATAAGCTAGAAATGAAGGAAAGCTCCAAGCCTCATGATTACGGGTATTTGTTCTGGGAGATTCTTCTTCATCCATTGACAGCAGCAGAATGGAATGAGGTTGATTTAAAAAGATTTGCAGATTGATACGGATTCTTAGCCAACTCAGGGATTTGGAAAAAGGACAATTATTAAATCTGTGGGTGGAGCAGATCAAAGAACAACTAGATTTTTCAGTCAATTTAAATCTGTGCACTGATAATGGTAGATGCTTCATCATTTACCAAGCGTCAAATTGATGTGCCAGACTGAAATTTGGACAGGTTCTTTTCGGATATCCTATTCATGCTGCCTTGGAGAATATTGACTCTGGACAAACAAAGTACGAGATTGAGAAAATGCATGGTTTTATTCCTTTGAACTTGCCTCCCATGCAGATGTTGAAAACTGAGGAAAAGTATAATTAATGCACAGATTTGTAACCTTTTCAATATTTAATATTTCTGTACTACATCTTGGAGAATAATAACTTTCTATGGCCTTTTTTAACAAAATCTAAGATGAGCAGGGAGTGAAGAAATCAAGACATATCGTTGACCTCAAAAAATTTAAATGTTATGGGGTGGGGGGGGGGGGGGGGGAGAGAAATTGAAGTAAGCATACCTTCCATGTACCAGAATATACAGTGCTGCTCTGCAATGTACAATCAATAATAGTTTTGACTAATTCTGACATTTGCTAACAGCATAAGAAAAATAAATTGAGTCACCGATTGGAATCTGTCACAGTGCTCTTTGGTGGATATCTGGGCAGATGGGGCTTGCTAATAAGTACAGGCAGAATTTTTTTTAAAGTCCTTTGAGAACCCACCTTAAGGACCACGATTAATATAATTTGCTTCAATATAAAGGTTTGCTAAGTACTGGAGTGCCTTCCATTCCAGGTGAGAAACAAATAGGCACTAGGTTGATGCAGAGTTTTAAAAAATATTTTATTTATATTTTCACACAAGCTTGTTGATGCATAGTTAATTTATTCAACAGGCAGAAACAATGTTAACATTTAGGTTGGAGAGGAGAAAGCGTTGCATTAACCATTCTAGCAACTTTTTACATTTCCTGAGAATTAAAAAAAAACACCTTGAAACACTTTTTTTTCCCCCCTCCCAATAAGCATGGACCATTTTCTTGGAAATGTGTAATTTCCAAAGTGGTGGTTGGAAATTTAAAGTGCAACAAGTTATTCAGCACAGATTTAATAATCAATTGTCTAAAAGTACAAATGTTACCAATTGTTTGTTTCCCAAAGTTAGGTGACATGATGCTTCTGCAGTCACTATTAAATGATTAAGATAGGCTAACCACAACTCCTAACACTATTTACAGGTTTTTCACCTGCACCTGCTGACATTAGAATACTAACATGAATTATCTGCAGTTGTATCACCTAAAACACATTTTGCACTTCATCAATTCAAGGCAGTTCAATCAATCCTTGTCATGTACTAACACCTTTTGTGTCTTCAAGTGCCATATGCTGCTTTTACCACTTTTCCAACCAACCTTGCCACTAACTACCATCTCGTAATGTCATCTTGAAATAACTATGCACGTGAAACCTCTCATCTGGATACACTGTACAACTGCCTATCTGGATACACTGTACAACTGCCATTAAACCTCAATGATCTCTTCCCATCCCTTCGGTCAAAATTTAAATCCTGTTGTTTTGGAGAAAGTTGTGATAGCCAGGTAAACAACTTGTAAATTTATAATAAAGGCAACAGCAAACTTTAGGCCAAAATTATTAGATGCATTTGAAAAATATATGGTAATCTTTTTATGACATCAGTCTGGGAAGGCGTGAAATAAGACTTGCTTGTGTCACGACATGTTTATGTCACTTAAGCAGCTTGCACCTGAGCCCAGGCAGATTTTCTTAGCAATTTTTATGTTTTTAATTATTCCCAGTACCTTCCAAAGGTGAAAAAATTGCTATATAGAATAAACATTGCTTCTGATTCAAAAGAAAAATAAAGATGAGTTTAAGAGCATTTGTATTGCCAAATTACATCTACTAGGTTTCAGAGCTTGGATGAGGTGATCAGATCTAAATAACAACCAATAAATAATCAACTATCTCTGAATCCACAGGACTGGAGTGGAAGTAAATTATTCTTAGTCCCTGGAGCTGCTGGAAAAAGCAGTTCGAGAATTGTATTCACTGCATTAAAAAAACTGGAATTGAAGAGTTGATGCAAATCTATCTGGAAAATACCTTTTAAGTCTACTTGTGCTGAAACATCAGATTAGCTGAAGTAGCTCTTGTAGTCTTAAGACAAGCATACAAGCTTTGTTCTTGATCCACAAGGTAAATTTTCTCTGTTATAAATACAAATATTAATATGTTAAGCAATGAGGGTTAAATAGATCTAATAGATGTGTGAGCTCCTGGACGTATTGCTTCTGGACAGTTTTATTGAGCTAGCATTAAGACTATACTAACCAAATGGTGTTTTTAAAGTTGCCTCAATGCTCACTGAGTACTCACTGAATGCTCACTGTTTACTGAATGTCATTTTTATTTACATTTGGTGAAAATAAATGATCAGACCTAATTGTGGAAATATTTTAAAGGCAAGGACTCGATGTATTCTCAGTAATTGACGAGGATGTCTGGATCTTTACTAAAGCACTCGCTCAAGTGGCATTGATAAATTAATTTGAAGGTGGTGCAGGGAGAGAGAAGGTGCATATTGGAGAATATTTAATATATGTACAAATTTACAAATATTAATAGCAAATACTGCACTTTTTGGCTTTTGGGAGCATGAGGCAGTTGGTGTTAATATTTTGTCACTTGTACATTGTATTGCTGAGCTTTTCATTGAAATTAATAGCAACTGCATTCACTGAAGAATGAAGGAACCATTGATGGCGGGGGAGCGTGAATGTAAATTGCAGAGATCCAGGGAGAGAAGAGAGGATTGTCACAGGAAGTATGTAAATAGGGAGAGGATTAGGTGTTCAAAAAGGAAAGGAATAATGACGCAAGACCCAATTTTAGTCTCTATCTTTGTGCGCATTGCACAGTTATTTGCAATTTCACATGGACCTTCAGTGTCAATGTAAATGTTTGTAATGCATCTCAAGCTGTCATGCAAACTAACCATCTCTCCATTGATTCTGTCTATACTTCCAGCTATCCCAGGAAAGCTGCCAACATATTAAAGGATCCATCCCACCCTGGTCATGCTGCTCTCTTCCCTCCCCCCCCCCCCACCCCCAACTCCAACCATCAGGCAGAAGATGCATATGCTTGAAAACATGAACCTTTAGATTCATGCAAACGTTAAGGTTTGTTTTGTGCTTTGGTCTCCAAATGGAATTGCTTTTAATTAGTCTTTTGATTATTTTCCTATTTTTTTAATCTGATTTTTTGCTTTGCAGTTTTCTTTAGTGTTTCTTGAGGTGAATAGCTGTTTTATTGCCATTTCTTTGATTTCAATTCCATTTCTAAGCAAGCAATGAAAATGAAAAATTCAAACTAGTATCTGCCTTTGACTCGATCTAATAGAAGAGTCAAGTTGGGAATTCACATTTTAAGTTAATTGACTGCCCATTTCTTCATTGGCTCAGACTTCAGATCCATTACAGCATTGAACCATTCGGTGATTTTTTTTTCCTTCAAAATGCAGTCAGAAAAAAAATCACAAATGCAATCATATTATTGTATGCCGTGTTGCCTTGTTTTGTGTAACAAGGTCTAATTTCATTGGAAAATGACTGCTGCCTTTAAACTCTCTCTGCTGCAAGGCCTGAAATGAAACAGACTCTATTAGCCCAAATGACTGAAGGTTTTAATTAAAAAAAAAATTTAAACATACAGCATGGTAACAGGCCATTTCAGCCCATGAGTCTGTGACACCCAATTAATTGACAATTAATTGATCTAAACCCTGTACGTTTTGAACCATGGGAGGAAACCAAAGCCCCCACGTAAAACCTACGCAGATGTAGGAAGAACATGCAAACTCCTTACAGCATAGGATTCAAACCTTGGTCCCGATCACTGGCGCTGTAAAACTACAAAGTATATTTGCATTACACAGATTACTGCTGGTGCACCCCCCTCCTGGCAGCACCAACACCCCTCTCCTCCCATTCTCAAGTCTCAGCAAAGCTGATTCTTTCATGACCGGTCATTCTACTTCGTAGTCCTACAGTAAGTTATACAGCACCAAATACAAAATGGTGACCACCAAGGCCAGGTCTTGTGAGACCTCCTTGTCATTGTTAGATGAGCTCTGTCACCTAAAAAATTTACCACTGCACCTCTGGAGTGGATCATTATTGGAAACCAAATCAATTGGTAATTTAAATCTACTTTGTAATTTTTCAGTTTTCTGGTCTGTTGTTTTTCTGGTGTGTGATACCACTGGCCATTTAGAATGTCCATCTACAACAATGAGGAAGTTTTCTCCCTCAAAAGACCAGCAAAATCAATGTGAATCCTGAGCCATAGTCGTGATAGCCATTTCCATGGGTTAGCTTCAGCTTGAGGGGCTCGGGTTGCATATCTTGACAAATACCACATCTTTTTACTATCTGTTCAATATCACTGTCGATTGAGGGCTACTAGACATGCATACATGCCAATGCCTTCATCCAAACTATCCCTGGGTGGTTGTAGTGGAGCTCTCATAACATGGCTGTCTGCCATTTTGTATGAATGATGGTCTTGGTTCCCCACAATAAATCTTCTTCAACTGATATCTCATGGCGTCTTCTATGATAAAGTTTTAATTCTTCAGAGATAGTTTTGGCCTTGGGCCACCATTTACTGTTAAATATAGGACCTTTGATAGCTTTTTGTTCTTCTTTACTGATCATTTTGCCATTATGGGTAAGTGGTGGTTGTTCTTGATTAAAGCTGTAACCTCCGCCGTCCATTTAATTATCTTGTCTTTCTGTTCGGTTTCTGGTACATGTAAACGAGATCAAGCATCAACATGATTATTTTGTGTTGCTGGTTTATGTTTCAAATCGTAATTGTATGTGGCTAGCAGCATGGCCCACCTTTTGAATTCTTGTTGCAGCTAGCACTGGTATCCCTTTTTGGGACCTCAAATTAAACTCTGGTTTGTTGTTTGTTATTAAGGTAAACTTACTACCATATAAGTATTAGTGGAATTGTTTGACACCAAATATTATGGCAAGCCCTTCTTTTTCCAGTTGTGCTTAATTACGTTCAAGTTGTCCAAGACCGAGAGGCATAGCCAGCACCTGTTCCCCTTTTTCCATTATCTGTGACAACAATGCTCCCAATTCTACTGGTGAAGTATCCATCACTCGGGTCACTTTGTTTGGGTCATAGTGGATGAGAACATTGTTGCTTGATGTCAGTAGGTCTTTCAAGCAATCTACCACATTACTAATCTCTTCATTCCAGCACCATTTTTTCTTAATAACTGGTTGAGCGGGCTGCACAGCATTGACGTATTTGGAATGTGCTTTTGATAATGGGTAACTAAACCCAGGAACGACTGCAATTCGGCTCTGTTTGTTGGGTAGATTAACCCTTCACTGTTAATTGTAAAGTCTAAATATGTTACAGAAGGTACTATAAATACAAACTTGTCCTGGTGCAGTCAGATTTTTTGCTTGTTGCAATCGGATTAGGACTATTTCTAGGTAGGACAAATGTTCAGAATCATCTTGACCTGTGTTTGTGTCATCGAGGTAACACCCTATATTAATTCCATGTAATAATATGTCCATGGGTGCTTGAAATATTGCCGGGACTGCTGTATTCCATATGGCATTCGGGTATAGGTGAATATCCTTATGTGAGGATTGATTGCCACATATTTCTTTGAGTCTTCATCCAATTCCATTTTTGTTGGTATGCTTGTGATAAATCCAGCTTCATGAATTTCTTTTCCCCTGTTCGGGGCCTGGAATAATTCTTTCACTCTGGGCATAGGATGTTCCGGTTTCTGCAAAGCTTTGTTAATGGTGACTTTGTAATCAGCACAAATTCAGATTTCTCTGTTGGCTTTTCAAGTTCAAGTAAAAGTTTGCTTTTATTTGTCACTTTAAAAATGCAGTTAAATAACAAGGCAACGTTCCTTCATGGTGCTACTTTTAAATGACATGAGACTACACAAAACAGCATTAGACCTCACAAGATAATGCTATTTCTATGCAAGACAAAGCTATGCAAAAAAAATTTAAAAAAAAAGTGAAACAATACAGCAAATGACAAAAACTAGTTCACAGTCACAGTTGAAACAATATAATAGACTCTGGATATTAAAAGACTGATAGCTTGAGTTAAAAAAAAAACCCACAACTAATGAGGCCACTGCGGGATGCTCCGCACCGCCATCTTGGACCAGGCTTGCAGGAATTTGACTAGACTCTAGATTTTAAGTCTGATAGCTGAATGAAGAAACCACACAGTTCACAATCCATAGGAGCCCGAAAGCCTCAATATCATCCGTCATGAGAGGAGTCACGTGATGGAGTAGTGGCTGGTAGGGTAAGACCGGCCCTCTCCATAAAAAAAGAAAAAAAAGTAAAGGCAAAGCTCAACAAATATAAAATATAACAAATAGAAGATAAAGTTGCAGAGAAGAGAAAGAAGATGGCACCCAAGAAGGAAAAAGTAAAAACAATGGGGAAAAAAAGAAAAGTCACTGGAAAAGAAAGAAGGCCTTACCTGCACCAAGGAACAGGGAGCCGTGGTGGTGAAGAACGTCCATTCTCCGAGGTTGGTGCCTGCCCTGCGGTGTCACGACCCCCCGACAACTGAACTGCAAAAATGGCTCTCTGATCCAAACAAAAGTGCGCAACTGCGCATGCGCAAGGAGTCGCACATGAGCAGTGCGGAATCAAAGGTAAAAGAAAAAACCGACGGGAGGAGGGCTCAGCCGAGGAGTGGGCAACCACGGCACAACTAGCTGAGGGCTCTCAGCTGGAAGATGAGGAAGGCGGCAGGAGAGGGAGTGAGGTACCAGGCGAGAAAGAAACTCAATGGGGTGATGGCAAGAGGAGCAGCAGCAGGAGGCCAGATAGATGAGCAGCCCAGAAGGGGAGGACCAACAGCAAGAGGCCCAGCAAGAAAAGGCCCGACAAAGTGATACAAGCAACTTATCAGGAAAATCAGAAAGACACTGAAACAGAGAAGAAGAAGCCACAAACACAGGTACAGACATAGAAGACCAAGATTTTCACAGAGAAATAGAAGGTAAAACAGATGGACAGAATATAGATAAAGCTTTTTTTGAAGAACAAATGAGAGCATTAAAAAATGGTTGTCATTAGAACTTAGTGTAATTAAAAGAAAAATGAAAAGAACAGAAGATAAAATGCAAAGATTAGAACTAGTCATGACAGAAATAGGGAAAAGATTAGAAAATGCGGAAGAATGAGAAATGGTAGTAAACGACTTAAGAGGAAAATTGGAAAAAAGTGACCAAAAAAATTAAAGAGACAAGAGTTGTTGTCTCAGAAAATTGATATGTTGGAAAATTATAGTAGGTGAAACAACATAAAAATAATGGGCCTGAAGGAGGGTGAAGAAGGCACAGACATGAAGGAATTTATAAAAGGATGGATCCCGAAGGTCCTGGGAATGACAGAAATGCAGGAAGAAATAGAAATAGAAAGGGCACACAGAGCACTAGCTCTGAAACTGCAGATGCATCAAATAAACAAGATCCATCTTAGTAAAAGTTTTGAGATATACGACAAGAGAAAATATACTGGAGCGGGCAAGGAATAAAATTAGAGAAGATAAAAAACCATTGGAATACAAGGATCAAAAAATATTTTTTTACCCAGACATAAGTTTTGAACTCTTAAAGAAGAGGAAGGAGTTTAATACAGCAAAATCGATTCTATGGAAAAAGGTTATAAATTTATGTTAAGATATCTAGCTGTGTTTAAAATATTTATACCCAGGGAGCAAAACAGACTGTTCTCGGATCCGGAGAAAGCACAAGAATTTGCAGAGTGTTTGCAGGACAGAAGGAGAGATGAAGACATGTAATAAGAATGAAGAACGGCGATAAAGTAAATATAAAGATGTAAAAACAATGTATATGTAAAGAACTAAAGAGGGAAAAGAAAAGGGAAGGAAGGAAGGAAGATATTTAAAAATTATTTTCAATTATTTTCAATAGATTTATAAAGATGGACAAAGACCAAAATATATGTCAATGTAGCAATATCTGATTTGCATCTATCAGATGTAGCATTAATATTAAAAAAGATACAAGCCATCTTATCTTTAGAAATGTGAACACAATACACTACTTTGTATTGGATTAATGAATATCGGGCACATATTAAAGATGTAATCAACAGTTTAAGAATCTTGTCCCATAGATCCTCCGATAAGGGTCTTGCAAGTTCCAATTTCCAAGCCTTTTTAATCTTAGCATGAAGTACTGGACATCATTTCATTAATATATCATATATAATTCCAATTGATCCTTTCTGGGAAGGATTCAATTGAAAAATATTATCAACTAAATCAGGTAGATATACAAATGGAAAGATTGGTCATGTGGTATTTAAGAAATTTCTAATCTGTAAATATCTAAAAATAAAATGAATTTGGTAAATCCTATTTACTTGCCAGCTATTCAAAAGGCATTAAACAACCTTACTTAAATAAATTTGCCAATGAAGTAATATCTTTGATTTTTAATTAAGAGAAAGAATGATCAATTATTGATAGTCAAAAAAATTTGAGAGAGCACAAGATAAAACAAAGTTTTTTTTAATTAAAAAACATCCTAAATTAGAACCAGATTCGCAATATATGTTTGCATTTTGGATTAGAAACATCCTTATTGATCTTGGAAAAAACTAAATGTAAGAGAGGTACCCAATAAAGAGGCAATTGAATATTGCTCTATAGATGTCAATTCTAAATCCCAATTTATCAGAATAAAAAAAATCCAAAAATTTAGATAATGAATAATAACAGCCCAGTAAATAAAATTTAAAATTAGGTTGGGCATACCTCCATCTTTTTTCAATTTTTGTATATGAAATTTACTAATTCTAGAGTTTTTGTTCTTCCAAATAAAGGAAGATTTTTTTTAGTCAGTATTATCAAAAGGTTTTGGAATGAAAACTGGAATCATTTGAAACAGGTAATATCATTTTAACTATATTAATACTACCTATTAAAGATAATGATAAAGGAGACCATCTCGAAAAAGACCATCACATCTTGAATAGAGGAGAAAAATTGAGTTATATAAATCTTTAAATCATTTAGTAATTTTAACCCCTAAATATGTGAAATTATCTGACAGTCTTTAATGGAACTTGAGTGTTGATAGGGAACTGCATATTAGTTGGAAAAAGTTCACTTTTATTGAGGGTTAATTCATATCCAGAGAGAGAGCTGAATTAAGAAAACACAGATAACATAGCTGGGATAGATCTTTCGGGATCTGAAATATAAACTAATAGGCCATTTGCACGCAAAGAAACTGAGTTACTCTGTTTCTGACAATCCCTTGAACCTCATGAGTTTCTCTAAGGGCTACTGCCAGAGGTTCTAAGGCTAGAACAAATAGCAAGGGGTTAAGGGGTCATTCCTGTCTAGTTCCCCAAAACAGCCTAAATAAGGAGGATTTGTTTTTATTAGTAAGGGGTTACTATAAATCAATTTAATCCATGATATAAGCGCCATACCAAAATGAAATCTCCTTAATGTTTCAAATAAATGGTTCCATTCCACTCTGTACAAAGTCTTTTCAACATCTGGAGAAACTACACATTCTGGAATTGTATCCGAAAGGGAGTAAATAATATTCAATAATCTACAGATGTTAAAATATGAATACTGACCTTTAATATATATAACAGAGGGAAGGATATTTTCCAACACACCAGCCAAAATCTTAGAACCTTAAAATTTGCATTCAGCAAAGAAATTGGCCTTTAGGAAGGAAATTGAGTCTGATCTTTATCCTTTTTAGGAATCAATGAAATTGATGCTTCATAAAAAGTTGCTGGTAAGGTCCCAGAAAAAAGTTTTAAAATACTTTACGTAGTTGAGGGCAAGTAAATTAGTAAATGATTTAATTTTTAAAAAAATTCCACCATAAAGCCATCCTGACCTGGGGCCTTGCCAGATTGAAGAGAAAAAATAGCTTGGGTAACTTCCAACTCTGAAATTGGATCTTCCAACAAGTTTTGATCTTCTAGTGATATTTTGGGAATATTCAATCATTGCAAGAATCTATCAATTGAAATAGAATTATCAGGAAGTTCAGATTTGAATAGAATTCTTGAAACACTTTATTAATTTCAGCATGATCAAAAGTAGTTTCCATCCTTGTATATCTTTGTAATTTGTTTTTTAGATGCCACTGCCTTCAGTTGACTAGCTAACAGCTTACCTGATTTCTTTCCAAGTACATAAAATTGAAATTCAAGTTTAAGTAGTTGATTCTTGATAGGGTAAGTTGATAATAAACCATGCTGAGTTTGAAATTTTATTCTTATAAAGGCCCATACTAGGTTCATAGAATATAATTTGCTGGTCTCTTTAATTCTGTTAGCGAGTACAGTCAATTTACTTTTAGTATGCTTACTAAATCCAGTAGAATAGGAAATTATTTGTCCTTGTAAAAATGCTTTAAGTGCATCCCAAATTACCATATTGGACATAATTCAGTTGTCTGAAAAAAGAAAGAGATCTGACCTTTAATAAAGCTAATGAATTTCTCATCCTGAAGCAGAGTGGGTCTGGTAGCTCAAAGCCAGGCCCCAATGAGGGACTGGGAAGCATCTGCAGCAGAAGAAGAATTCTGAACCCAGGCTGCAACCTTCTGCCCTGTCCTATCTCTCACTTTCCAACTTGCCAAACCTGACTTGAATGCAGCAAGTAATGATGAACATTAGCTAATGGAAGGAAAAGGCTCTACAGATGTTTCCATCATACACAATGGCAGAGTAGCATGCGAGTAATAATTACATTTTTCAGACATACAACACAGTACCAGGCCCTTTCGGTCCACAAGTCCATGCCACTCAATTACACCCAATCGAACTACAACCCCTAGTACATTTTGAGCAGAGGGAGGAAACTGGAGCACCCAGAGGAAACCCACACAGGCATGGGGAGAATGCACAAACTCCTTGCAGACAGCACAGGAGTCAAACCCCATTCCTCATCACTGGCATTGTAACAACTTGCGCTAGCCGCTATGCTAACTACGCTGTGTAAAAGCAGAAATGTCTTGTGGATGATCTAGTTCAGCTTACTCCTGAGATCCCCACCATCACGGAGCTCAGTCTTCAGAATATTTCCATTACTATAAATAAGAGACTGTGAAAGCACTGGATATAGCAAATGCTTTGAGATTTGTGAAGACTTGTGCATCTCGCAAGCAGTTCCAGTACAACTATAAAATTTGCACCTTCCTGACATTGTGAAGGATAAAATCAACCAGCTAAATATTGCATCAACAATCTTCACAATGATGGAAGATGTTTAGATCAATGCTGCCCAGCAGTGCTTAGCAATAATTTGTTCACTGCAGCTCAGTTTTCCACACATCAAAGATTTATGGCAGAAATATTTAAAATGTCCTTAGCCACGGGTATGGTGTTAGAGGATTGGAGGGTAGCTCACCTTGTTCTGTTGTTTTAAAAAAAAAGTTCCAAAATAAACCCTGGAAATTATAGGCCGGTGAACCTGATGTCCGTAGTAGGTCAATTACTGGAAGGCATTCTAAGAGATTGGATATACAATTACAGTATTTGGATAGCCAGAAGATGATTAGAAGTAGTCACATGGCTTTGTGCATGGTAGGTTGTATTTAACCAATCTTGTAGAATTTTTTGAGGACATTACCAGGAATGTTGATGAAGGAAAGGGTGTGGATGTTGTCTACATGGACTTTAGTAAAGCCTTTGATAAGGCCCCACATTGGATGTTTGTCAGGAAGGTTCATACGGTAGATATTTATGGTGAAGTAGTGAAGTAGATTTGACAATGGCTGGATGGGAGAAGCCAGAAAGTAGTGGTGGATGATTGCTTCTGAGACTGGAGGCCTGTGACTAGTGGTGTGCCTAAGGAATTGGGGCTGGGACCATTGTTGTTTGTCATCTATACCAATGATCTGGATGATAATGGGATAAATTGGATCAGCAAGTTTGCAGATGACACTAAGATTGGAGGCGTTGTGGACAGCAAAGAAGGTTTTTAAGGCTTCCAAGGGATCTGGACCAGCTGTAAAAATAGGCTGAAAATAGCAAATGGAATTTAATGCAGACAAGGGTAAAGTGCTACATTTTTGGAAGGACAAACCAAGAAAGGATATACATAGTGAATGGTAAGGCACTGAGGATAGAACAGAGGGACCTGGTAATTCAGATACATAATTCCTTGAAAGTAGAGACTCAGGCGGATAGGGTTGTAAAGAGAGCATTTGGTATATTGGTCTTTGTAACTCAATGTATTAAGTATAGGAGCTGGGATTTTATGGTAGAGTTGGTGATGCCAAATTTGGAGTATTGTGTGCAGTTTTGGTCACCTAATGACAGGAAACATATAAAATAGAAGGCCAAGAAGATTTATTAGGATCTTGCCCAGACTTCAGGAACTGAGTTACAGGGAAAGGTTAAACAGGTTAGGACTTATTTCCCTGGACCGTAGAAGAATGAAGGGAGATTTGATAGAAGGATTTAAAATTGAAGGGGGTAGACAGAGTAAATGTAGATAGGCTTTTTCCATGGAGGGTAAGTGAGATACAAACCAGAGGACATGGGTTAAGAATGAAAGGGGAAAGGTTTAGGGAGAATGTGAGGGAGAATGTCTTGACACAAAGAGTGGTGTGAGTGTGGAATGAGCTGCCAGCGGGCTCATTTTTAACATTTAAGGAGAATTTTGTCAGGTACATGGATGGGAGAGGTATGGAGGACTATGGACTGGGTGCAGGTCAATGAGTCTAGGCAAAAAAAAAAATGGTTCGGCACAGACTAGAAGAACTGAAAGAGGCTGTTTCTGTGCTGCAGTGTTCTAAGGTTTTATATTTCTTAAAACTTGGTCCAAGCAAGGACTCTGGAGCCAAACCCCAGAGTATAATTGAGATTGATAACAAGGCTGCATTTGACCTTGTGATCAAGGAGTCATGAGGCAACAATTCTGCTAGTTATGCCATTGTGCCCCTGTTTCAAGGAGAAATAGTTTGGAACTAAATAATTCCATCACCATGATATTATTGTCGGAATTCATTGGGACAGTATCCAGCCAATCTAAGCTCTTCCATCATCTAGTCAAAAAGGGGGATGATCAGCATGGTTGTGTAATTTGCCCCTCAAATGATGTAGTCCATGCTTGTGTGCAAATGATGTAGTCCATGCTTGTGTGCAAATGATGTAGTCCATGCTTGTGTGCAAATGATGTAGTCCATGCTTGTGTGCAAATGATGTAGTCCATGCTTGTGTGCAAATGATGTAGTCCATGCTTGTGTGCAAATGATGTAGTCCATGCTTGTGTGCAAATGATGTAGTCCATGCTTGTGTGCAAATGATGCCCATAAATCTTTGGTCACTAGGCATTGAAGGATTAATGATATGTAACCTTTGACCTGTCTTTTCATATTTCATAACAACGTGCAAGGGAACCATCGAGTCTGTATCCACTCCTCCATCATCCTTGCTCATCAATAAACGGGTCTCACCACCATGTGTCTCTGAACATCATGAGCTGGATGTGGTTGTTGGAAATATAGAGACTGGTCAGGTACATTGCATTTGGAATATTTTGCACACTGCAGTTTGACTCCCTAATTTTGGTAAGTAGATCATAGAAGGTGTGCCTTCATTCTTGGCCACTTGCTCCAAATGCTTGCTTGTAGCTCTACTCTGCTTTTGAAGTTCACTGCAGGGAAACTAAATTTTGGAAATCAATGTGCTTTGTTACTATATAACATTTCATTAAGAGTGAATAAGGATTTTTTTTAAAAACTCCTCTATTTTTAAAACTTTAATGATGTTTGATTTTTAATGACCATTTGATTTTAATTGAACCTTGCCATTCATTAATGGGCATTCTTTGCTTTTATATTTGTCAGTAATATTTTAAGTTTCAAATGTTAGCACTTCACATTGTTATTCAAATTTCTCCAATATTGGTAGAGGTTCAGCCAGCACTATGAAACTGAGCTATCTTCTGCTGATGTGTTAACTTTTTACAATACTTTTGTTTCACAGAAACTGGCTTCTGCTTAGCTCCATGGTATGGAAGAGAGTGACATTTTCTTCATTAAAATTGTAACACTTCTAACCTGCCAATTTTATTTCCTGTTAATCAGAAAAAGCTATTACCTGTTTCATCTTATATTCGTATGTGTGAGTTCTTAGACAACACATAGATGAAGGAAAAGGTTCTTTACTTTAAAGTTGATGTAAACAGCACCATAAGGCTGCAAGCCTCCATTATAGATCTTGCATACTGTCTCTTGTTCTGTGTCAGCCCCTGCTGGTAGCCAAGTATAATCAAACAGGAGCTTTAATCCTTAAGGCATTGCTAGTTGCATTGCAACCATGAACACTATCATTACATTACCTTTATTTGTTTTTTTTTGGATTGCTTTGCTTTTCATTACTTCTGGAATCATACCAAGATTCACCTCTCAGATAGTAGAATTTATGTCTTAACCTTTGCCAGTTTTCTCTGAATTTGCAGCATGCCTTGTACCCTCAATTCAATGGGGGAGGATGTGTAATAGATAAAACTATTCACTCTATGTCAACCGCATTTTTTTCTGCCATGACAATTCGCTGTCATTAGCACAAAAGACAATGAACGTCAATCATTCTGATGTTGAGTCTTTAACCTGAATTGTTTGCTATTTTTCTTTCTATGATTCTATCTGATCTGCTGATGGTTCTCAGCATTTTCTGCTTTACTCTAGATATTGCTGCTTTTGCCTTTTGTGGAAGGAAACTATCTAATATTGTTTCAGTTCCAAAATCTTGTATTGATCGGCATTCATTCATCACGTACATGTATCATAAAGTACAGTGCCTGAGCTTTTAAAATTCGTCAATGTGTTATTTTAAATATCGATGGCTTTGTTCAAGTCAATATCAGCTGTTGAAAAAGAGTACAGAGTTCAGATTTATTGTCAGAGTACATACACGACATCACATACACCCCTGAGATTCCATTTTCCTGTGGGCGCAGAATTACGACTTATTGGTAGTGCAAAAAATAAACTGTACACAGCATAAAACATATAAACAAACAAAACTGTAAACAGATAATGAATGTAAACAAACTGTACAATATAGAGGGAACAAATAAAATTGATTAATAAAGTACACAAGTAAGAGTCCTTAAATGAGTCTCTGATTGAGTTGTCTGATGGTGGAGGGGTAGCAGCTGTTCCTGAACCTTATGGAGTTAGTCTTGTGGCACCTTTACCTCTTTCCTGATGGCAGCAGTGAGAACAGTGCATGTGCTGGATGGTGAGAGCCTTTGATCATTGATTCTGCTCTCTGACTGCAGTGTTCCTGTAGATGTACTCAGTAGTGGGGAGGGTTTGCCTGCAATGTCCCGGGCTGTGTTCATTACCTTTTGGAGGGCTTTACACTCAGGGGTATTGGTGTTTCCAAACCAGACCATGATACAGCTGGTCAGCACACTTTCCACCAAACCTAGAAATTTGCCAGGGTTTCTAATGTCATACCAAACCTCTGCAAATTCCTCCACAAATGTATATTAAAATTTGAATATGGTTTTAAATGACATATGATTTATGGTCATAATTTACCACTTTTCAACTTTTAAGTCAATGCAAAAAAAATAGTTGATGATTAACCTCTGAAACTGCCATTTGTTGATAAATAAGTTTGATAGTATATTGAATGATTTCTATATCTGAGTACTAGTTTTATCAGAATTGTTGAAGCAGTAAATCTCAGGCCAGTCGAGGAAAAAGCTTTGAAGTGGGCTTTTTTTTTAAAGTGGGCTTTTTTTTATATAATATTGTTCATTTTATTAACTCTTCACTCTTTCACTCTTTATCTTGCGGGGGGGGGGGGGTTAGACTAATTTTAAGCTAGGCCATTAATGTTGTGTACTAATTATTGGGGGGGGTTTAGTTTATTTAGTCTGCCGATGTAGTACTGTAATTTTTATTATCTTACGTTTAATCTTTTTACTGTAACTTTCTATTTTATTCATGTTATAAAATTTTAAATAAAGTTTATATAAAAAAAAGGAAAAAGCTTTGGAGAGACAACAAAACTAATAAAGTACAGGGAATGTTTTATTTTCACTGAGATAAATAAGATGTGTTTTATGCGATTTAATCTAAAATATCTGAAATATTTATGTGTTGTTATTTGTGAGGCTTTGTTTAGTCAAAAAATGATTATGACTGTGGAAGATCAAGAAAGGCTGAGATATGGGAATACTTATCTTTTAGATTGTCATACTTAAAAATTAACCTTTTCTTTAAACTGGAATCTTTTATTAGGATGTATAATCTGCAATTACATTTTAACCTGTGTAATATTTAATTTCATTTTGAATGATGTTCTGCATCCCTTGAATTATTTTTGCAGTTGCAGAAGGTGAAATCACAGTGAAATCTAATTATAATCGATGAATTCCTGGGTACCAATATTTTGAGTCTTCCTATCGTGCTGTAGTTTCATAATTGAGATTTGGTCAATAATGTTGAAGTGCCTTGTCACAATTCAGATGAACATCTGTCCTCAATGTCTACTTCCAGCAAACTTTCCTGAGCCAAGTACAAAGTATTTGGATGCAGATCATTTTGCAAATTAATCCCAATGCCCCATTTGCATCATTTATAAAACGCTTGATTTACCATTTGGGGATCCTGCCATTTCTCTAAAGATGCTGAATAATGGGTAAATTAGTTCTGCGAATGCAGCCCACTTTCAATTAGATTAGAGAGATCCAAATTAAAAACATCTGGGATTTCCCTGGGAATTTAAAATGGTGGTTTATCACTTGCCCCATTGCCTACTATCCAGTGTACAATTTATCACAAATCTCATATAAATTAATATCAAAACAATCATACCATACACAAGCACGCATTGACAAGAACAGGAGCAGAAATAGACCATCTCGCCCCCTCAATATGATCGTCGAATCTCTCTGAAGCCTCAACACCTTCTTAGTGCCAGATCCCCACGGCCCTCTAAATCCTGATCTTTGAGAAATTTATCTACATTTACTTTAAATTGTTCTAATGATCTAATCTGTATCATTCTCTGCAGTGGAGAATTTCAGCGAGTCACTACTCTTTACAAGAAGATATTTTCATACACCTCAGTTTTTAATAACGGCCTTGTTATTTTGGCGCTATGCCCTCTCATTTAAAAGTAAGTTAATAATGAAAATATCTACCTTGCAATATCCTAAAGGAGTTGGACATGTTTCAATAATCACCCTTCATTCATCAAAACTCTGAAGGTTACAGACTCAACCAGTTTCCTCTCCCTTGAAAGGGTAGTCCTCCCATCCCAGGCATTAGTCTGGTCAATCTTTGGACTGTCGGCAAAACAACATTATCCCCTTATAAATAAAGGGAGCAAAGCTGTGCAGTGCTCCTTGTGTGCACTTATCAAGGCACTGTACAATTGGAAGACAATTCCCCTATTTCTAAGCCCCAATCCCTTTACAATAAAGACTAATGTGTCTTTGGCCTTTCTTATCTACCTGCCTAATAACCTTTATGATTAAATTATAAGAACGGCTGTCTAAATCCCAGTTTACCACTCCTTTTGATCGTCTGCCTTTTGATTCCTCTTACATGACCCCACACTTTCTCACATATTTTGCAAGCTTTCATCCATTTAGTTGATCTGTCTCTGTTCTATTGCAGAGTTGCAATATCCTGTAAATTTGGATTCTTCTGTTGTACGTCTTCCTCCAGATCATTAACTTAAATAGTAAATAACTATTTACTATGATGCACTTTTTATTTATAATAATAATAGTTATCAATTACCCTGGTGCCTAAGAAGAGTAGAGTGAGCTGCTTCAATGACTGTCGCCCAGTAGCACTAACATCTAGTAATGAAATGCTTTGAAAAGTTGTTCATGACAAGAATGAATACATACCAAAGTAAAGGTCTGCAATTCACCCATCTTCACAATCATTTCACAGCAGATGCAATATCACTGGCTCTCCACTCAGCTCTAAATCACCTGGGAAAACAGCAACTCGTGCATATGGCTGCTCTTCACCAACTACAGCTCAACCTTCGACACCATTATTCCCTCAGTGCTGGTCAACAAGCCCCAAACCCAGGGCCTCTGCAACTGGATCCTTGACTTCCTCTGCAGAAGACCACAGTCAGTATGAATTGGAAACAACATCTCCTCCTCACTGACAATCAACAGAAGCGCACCTCAAGGATGTATGCTTAGCCCACTGCTCTACTTGCTCCACACCCATAACTGGCTGGGCACAATTCAAATGCTATCTACAAATTTGACGATGACACCACAGTTGTAGGCAGAATTACAGATGGCAATGAGGAAGATAGATCAGCTAGTTGAGTGGTGTCTCAACAACCTCCTTGCACTCAACATTAGCAAAAACAAGGAGATGATTGTGGACTTCAGCAGGAAATCAGAAGACCACAAACCAGTCCTCATCGAGGGGTCAGCAGTGGAGAGGGTCAAGAACTTCAGATTCCTGGGTGTTAATGTCCCATGATCTGTCCTGGAGCCTCCACGAAGAAGGCTCTCCAGCCGCTATACTTTGTGAGGTTTGTGGAGATTTGTCGTGTCACCAAGGACTCTTGCAAATTTATACAGGTGTACCCATGGAGAGCATTCTGACTAGTTGCATAACTGACAAGTGGGGAAGTGCCAATGCACAGGATAGGAAAAGACTACAGAGAGTTGTGAACTTGACCAGTGCTATCATGGACATCTGTCTTCATTCCATCGAGGATATCTACAAGAGGCGGTGTCGAAAGAAAACAGCCCCTATCGTCCAGGACCCTCACCACCCTTTTCACTCTGCTATCATCGAGGAGGTGGTACAAGAGCCTAAATACAAACACCCAGCGGCACAAAAACAGCTTCTTCCCCTCTGCCATCAGATTTCTGAATGGATAATGAACCACAGACACTACCTCACTTTCTCTTCTATTGATCTAATTTATTTATTTTTGTATGTAATTTATAGCAATATTTGTACCTGTGATTGCTGCCACGAAACAACAAATTTTGTAATGAGTTCATGACAATAAATTCTGATTCAAGGGGGAAATTTGCTATTTCCCCAATCCTTAGTGACTTTTGGAATACTGCAAACAACAAGCCCACTGTCTCTGCAGCCTCTTTTAAAGCCCTGACGTGCAGTTGTGATAATTTGTTTCCCTTTTGTCCGGTGAGTTTTTCTAATGCCTTTACCTTCATAAATTTCCTATGTTCATCTCAGTTTGTGATGTGCCAGGGCACTTGTCCCAACTGTGAAGATTGATAAACATCAAATATCTGGCTTTCAAAATAACAGAAAAATGTAACTATTGATTCATAAAATTAAATTAAAGCAGAGTGATCATTTCACAGAAAGCCAGTCAATAATATCACTGGTTCTCCTCTTGTAAAAGTGAAAAGTCAGGATTTAATTTTGTGAACTTAAAATATTTCAGAATCATCCTCGCTCAGAAATGTAATGCTAGAATTCTTTAAATTGCAGGTTGCTCTTTCACTTGTATTTGCATCTCAATAAATATTTGAGGCGGAGAGAGGGTGAGGATGATGTAAAGTGGATTGGGCCAGGAGTTGAGATATCAGGAGTTGGACTTGGGGAAAAAAGTAGAGGTAGCAAACAAGATGACAGGTGCAATTAACAGCTGGCCTGATTACAATTTATTTTGTCTACCTTTGTCAGCTTTTTACAAATTATTAAAAAAAATTCTGATCAGTTATTGTTCATGGTAAATCTGGTACATAATGAAGTAATTAGTTCTAGAATTGTTTCGTTGAATTTGACTGGAGATGCGTAATAAACTTTTGCTAGTGACACACTCATCCATTAATAAACAAAAGATCTAAACATGCCCCTGCAAGCAATTTGAGGATCACATTAGGCTTTGAGGACCTGGAATGAGCTGTTCCTTCCTGAAATGATTTGAATGCTGTTTCCATTTTTACATGTATGAAAGAAACTAAATTGTGTTGATTAAAGGTTTGGGAATTGGGCAATTAACAATAATGCCTTCAAGGCTTGATATACCAGTGTGCTTGATTGGCCAGGAATGATGAAATAAATTCAGAACAGGAGCATTTGATGGGATTAATTTTACTTTTTTTCCTGTAAAACAGAAAAGAGCAAGTACCCACAATCCAATGTTGGGAAAATTCTACAAATATATCATTGCCAGGCCTGAAATAAGATGAAAAATAATCACCAACACAGAGCACCTATGGCGTAAAATGCTCTTAATGTTATATGGTTATATGTCAGCAAAATAGCTTTGAACTTTTTTTTAACGTGCTGCTTTGAATAACTCATTCCTGATGCAAAAAAAAATTGTTGAACAATTGGTAAATGTTTGAAAAGCAAGCTGCCAAATGAGAAATTATGGACTTTTGCTAATTACACCAACTTGATTGTGCCAAAACCCATCAGAATTTCTGCTGAGATATAAATTATGCAGCTGCCAACACTTTCCCTAAAGCTTCTCATTTCATGGAGATTATAAAGACTTGAATGTACATTTCTTATTTTAGACATGTCAGTGAATATTTTACAAAGTAAACATTTAATTCTGATTTATGCTGGTTCAGTTTCTACATGGTTTCCATTCTTTAAGATGACTAAATTCTGCTTTGAAAATCCTCTTGGTATTTTTGGTACTGGACTCATTTTTTTTCTTGCTGCATTTGGTACTTGTGACTCTCTTTGACTTTCATTATCTGTTTAATAAATTGATAAAGTTATTGTATTTTTCTTAAAGTTGTCTATTCTCTTTCATCCAATGTTGTCTAGTACATTGCATTGAAATTTTGAGTAATGCAGCCCTCCCACTTTTTCAAACCAATACTGTACCCATAGACGATCAGTGCATTATCAATTGACTGTATTTCATTGAAGTTGATCTTTTCATGTTTATCCTGATATTTTTGGCAAGTTGTTTTTTACTTCCTTCCATGTAGTTTAGATTATAATGGCGAGATGGCAAAATAATCTGTTTCCTTTATCAATTAGCATACATTCTGCCTCTATAGCTTTCCTGCTCACTGTTGGCCAATATTTATAGCCCCAATTCTTCACATCCCTAGGAATCAACCTTCTCTCTGAACCATTTTCAGGAAGTTTATTCTTCCTGAAATATGGAGATCAGAACTGCACTTGGTTCTTCATTGCTTTGTACTTCATTCCATTTGAGATAAAGGCCAATGTTGCATTAGATTTCTCTGTAAGGCAACAATTTTTCTCCATTCTGAACATGCTTCTTTACTATTCATCGCATGTTATACTCCGCCTGCCAAGTACTCCTAATTTGCAGCACACACGCACACATAAAATGTTCTTTTTCCAAATTTGTTTCCACCTTTGCAGAGTTACTAAATCTGGTTGACTGTTCTGGGTTTAACTTTTTGTCTTGTGTTAGTAGAATGATCTGAAAATGGAATGTGAACAGTTGTGGTTCCAACAATAACCTCTGATTCACTCCACTAGTTTAAGCTTATCTTGAAAAAACTGTGAGAGTATACGGACAACTGGCTGATTATTACCCCCAATATCGGGGCCTTCTCTGCAGTAACCTTTAGGTGGCACATTCTGAAAATACAAAAAAAACCCACTGCATCTACTGGTTCCCCTTTATTGATCCCTTAGTTACACCCTCACAGATCTTGGGTAAAGTTCTTCAGTATCATTTCCCAATCATCAAATGATAGTATAAAGAGTTTATCAATCTCATGATTTAGTGTAATAATTTTTAATTCACTACATATGGTAAGCCAAAGCAATATAAAATGGATTCCCACAGCTGCATTCTGGAATTGCCTTTTTGAGTAATAATTATTTTCTAATTATGTAAAGCACTCTAGGATAACTTTTTATGATATCTGTAATACAGAATTTTGAGTTAATTTGACTCTTCACAATTTAGGATTCCCATAATAATTAATTGAACACAGTTGTTTTAAGGAATGAAAGCAGGTGTAAAGTGGCATTTGTCTTACTGATATTTTCTCAAAGCAGGAAGGGATGGTCACTAAATGCTGGAGTCTGTTGATTGAAGCTGCTGCTCTTTGTATCCATTGACAGGATGTGGGCATTGTAGACATTGTCAATTGCAGCATTGGAGTTGATACAATTGAGTACAATATATGATCAAGTGGTTTGCTTGGTCATTTTTGTTGCAAGTCACTTTGCTGTTGTCCTCTTGTCTCACATAGACTAGATGGAGGTAGCCTTCATCCAGGCTTTAGGGAACTGGATGGATTTTTGCAAAAATCTGGTAGTTGTATGGTCTTGCTGGTGTTTTGTCCAGATTTATGTAGTTGTTGTGTAGTGAATAGCTGTCATTATCAGTAAATGTTGAAGTACTTGTATTTTTTAATGTTCAGCATGGGAGCACATGAAATTACATTTGTATTTGTGCAGACTATCAACAGATTGATATTTATATTTGTACACAGAGAAATTGAAATTCAAGAGCACATTCAAAGGTTATGGAAGATAGTCATCCAAAAGACTTAAATGCACAATTTCAAGTTTTACACCACTCTATATTTTCCTCATTGACCTTTTATTTGCAAATGTTGCACCTGTTTTGCACTTCTTCATGATGAGAAAATGGGCAGTTGTTGCCATCACTGCTTGATAAGTCAACTGTCAGAACAGATTACCTGTTGTCCGACATAGAACTTGATTGATTCAGGGGCATTCCAGCATCCAATTTGTTTTGATGGGTTCCTCTTCAAAGAACTTGGATGAAAACTGTACCAACTCTTTCATGTTAATTTTGTTGATTAAGTTAAATGTTAAGACAACACTGCTTATTTTAACCATAATTTAAAAATTTTCCAGTGCCCTCCAGGCTGTGTGTGAATCTTCCACAAATGTTTAAATGCCAGCTACTGTATATTTTGGGCAAATGCCAGACAGGACTGGTCTACCACACCTGCTACTAGAAAACCTTAGCCATTATGAATTTCTGGGTGCAGTCAGAGAACTGAAGGATTGAAACAAATGGTTCTGAGATTTTTCCTGATTGGGGAATTCACATAGCTGGCCTGCACTTTCCTGAATATGCTTTGAGGCCTGACACACAGGGAGGTCCCAGGGCTGTTGAAAATGACCAGCTCCAGGCTTGAGTTTCATTGTGGATCCACAGAAATAAAAATTGGAATCTAGCTATTCCTGCCAAATTCCAGGGAACCATTCTGTTGGCTTCTGGTCGGTTCAAAGATAGATGTACATAGCAGGCACATTGTATCAGCAATGATTTGTGACTGAAAACTGCATTGTGATCTTCCACATGTTACAGACTCTCCAAATTAATGGACTAATTTTTGTTCAAGGGAAATGGGTATAACTAGATATTTGTTGACCTAGCCCGTTCCCTTTAATGATCAGGAATGTATGTAGAAACTACTTTGAGATAGAATTTGTGAACATTTGAAAGTGCAAAGTTAGATTAGGGATGACCACCATGGCTTTGTGTAGGGAAAGTTCAGGTTTTACAAATTTGATTGAGGAGGTGATTAAGGTGGTTGATGAGGATCAAGCAGTGGATTGAAATATAGAAGTCTGCAGATCCTGTGATTGTAGTAAAAGCACAGAAATTCTGCAGGGGCTTAGCAGGTCTCGCAGTTCCCAGAGGAGGTAAAGATATAAAACAGACATTTGGGACCAGAGTTGTTCTTCAAGGTATGAGTAAATAGCAGGCAGGCACCTGAGTAAAAGGTTAGTAAAGGAAGCATGGGCAGAGGGAGGAGTACAGACCAATAGATAAAAGGTGCCAATTGGATATGGATGGGACACAGGAAAGAGGAAAGGTGAGAATTGTCTAGGGGAGGGTGTTTGTTTGGGGCTCTGTGGAAGCAGAGTTGGGGGTAAGAAGATAGGGGAGAGAGAGAGAGGAAAGGAAAGATGGGGGGCGCAGTGTTGGGGCTAACAGAAAGTGGAGAAGTTAATGTCCTCCAGTTGGAAGGTGCTCAGCCCCAGATTAAATGAGCTGTGCTGTTGTATACATTAATAAGCTTCTATCGGTACTCTGATCCAGAAGGTAAAAATTCAAGACTTCTTTATTGTCATGTAATGGTACAGAACATGTTAATATGACACGAAATTACCTCTGCCTGTCATAAGGCAGACAAAGAGCTGCCATGAGTGTCACCTGGTGCCCCATTAAGAGAGAATGAGAAAGAAAAGAGTGTCCCTTCAGAGTCACTGGGAGTCCGTGGATCCACCCCCAGCACTCCTGCAGCTTTTGCAGTCACACTGACTCTTCAATCCATCAGCAACATGAGCTCCAGGTCCAAGCCTTTGACATGATCAGGAAGCCTTCAACGCCCAAGGCCCCTCTTGCCCTCAGCACCCCCCCAATCGCGGCTCTGATACTGTGTTCCCATGAGTCAGTCTCTAGCAGCCTGCAGCCGATGCAGGTCCCTCAGCCACTGAAACCCTCACTGTGGTGATCACATTCTGCAGGGTCTTTCAGCCGCTGAGCCCTCACTGATTTGTGGCTATGGTCACCTTCCCTGTAGGGTCGTCTCCTCTGCATCTTCTCAATGGGGGTGGGGTATTCTACTTGTTTCTGGTGCTCTGCGCCGATCCGCTGCTCAGATTCAGATTCAAGTTTATTGTCAGAGACTATATGTGGCATCACATACAACCCTGCGATTCCTTTTTCCTGCGGGCGAGGCAGAATTACCTCTAATTGGTAGTGCAAAAAAATAGTGTACACAGCATAAAACATGAAAACAAAGAACTGTAAATAGATGAATGTAAACAATGTGCAGAACAGAGAGAGCAAAAAGAAAATCAAAAAAGTGCATAAGTAAGAGTCCTTAAATGAGTCTCTGATTAAATTTGTTTTTGAGGAGTCTGATTGTGGAGTGGGAGCAGCAGAGCATGTGCTGGATGGTGAGGGTCTTTGATGATGCTGCTCTCTCTCAGTAGTGTTCCCTGCAGATGTACTCAATAGTGGGGAGGGTTTTGTTCTGGGCTGTGTCCACTACCTTCTGGAGGGCTTTATACTCAGGATTATGGATGTTTCCATACTAGACCGTGATGCACATTTCCACCACACCTCTAGAAATTTACTAGGGTTTCTGATGTCATATCAAACCTCTGTAAACTCCACAAAGGCGGAAAGAGTGCGAGGCCATTGCTGAGCACAGGTGACACCATCTTGGGCACAGACCTTCATGATTGCAGAATTTTACTTACAAACACCAGCCTTTAACAGGCTATTACAAGCCCGAACGGAGCCACCAGAATTAAAACTGGGTGGTTGAACCCTTTGGAGCAGTGCTGTTTCTCCACTCTCTGCTCTCCCGGGGAACTTTTTAGCTGGAATTTTCTAATGAAATACAATATTTTAGGATCAGCATGAATTATGGTGGGTATTTAGCATCAAAAAGATGCATGCAATTTTATTTTTTTTCAACCAAGAATTAATAACAAATTAGCTATCGATCAATGTAAATGCAGATATACTTGATATCTTTACGATGTATATCTCGTCCTGAATAAATAGCACTTTTCATTTGATCTCCTGTTCCATTCAGAAAGCTTCCTGACAAATAACAAAATTCCACTTCAGTGTTTGTTGACAGTTTTGTTTACAAGTGGGTCTGCTCATTCCATGCTGTCTGAATTCCTTGGCCAATGTTCACAGGGACAGAATTGGTAAATTGGCAGTTAGGAAATCTAGAATGTCAAGAATGTCAATGTCTGATTAGATTTAGTAGCTGGGTTTTGAAAATTATTTCATTGGTGATTTTTTTTACTGCAATGCAGGTTGAAGCCAGCCTGCCATGAAAACCATGCCCTTTGACTATGGCCCAGAGCATTGTGTTTATTAAATAATGAATCCACTAACATGATCTTAGAACCATGGAGTTCGAGGGCACTTAAATGGATCCTTTGCCAAACATGCCCATGCAGATCAAGTTGGCCCCATTTTCCTGCATTCTGCTCATTTCCCACTGGAACATTCTGATCTACATACCTGTCTTTAATGACCTTTGAATGTCACACGCAGTACTGAAAGTGGATAATAACATATCCCTTTCTCAAAATAAGATTGTAGATAGTACTAGTCAATAGTTCATTTTGAAATGTTTAGAAGATGAACAAGATATGTATTTATCTTTGTATTCATAGAAATTTACTATCTTTAATTTAAAGGAATCTGGGAAAATCAGGACTTCGAGTATCTTGTCTGGGACTTGGTAAGTAAAATATGTTAACATGGCATGATTTTGGGTTTAAAATATTGAACATTGTTGGGATATTTAAAATTTAAATTTAGAGATACAACATGGTAACAGGCCATTTCAGCTCATGAGTCCATGCTGCTCAATTTACGCCCAATTAACTTCCACCCCCGGCACATTTCAAATAGTGGGAGGAAACCGGAGCTCCCAGGGAAAACCCACACAGACCCGGGGAGAACATACCAACTCCTTACAGACAGCGGGGGATTTGAACCCCAGTCCTGAACGCTGGCACTGTAAAGGCATGGCGCTAACCAGTATGCCAATCTCTTGTCAGGAGAGATTGAGTCGGAGAACCTGCAGTTGATGCTGTCTTATTCTCTGGTCACTCTCAAAACATTTTTTGAGAATGGGGGGGATAAAAATCATTCTCAAAATCACAAAACCACTCTCTAGTCTGGCAAACTGAACATTAACAGCAGGGTCCCATAGAAATGCTCATAGTATGATTTTGTAAAATGGTTACATACATGTCTTGGTTCCAATTATATTTTCATCCTGAAAATGATTCAATGTCATTTCTGAGTTGCCATTAAGTTGAATATCAGGTTTGGAGTCTAGGTATAGATCCAAGAGACTGAAAGCCAAGCAGTGTGAAAGACTACTGTCTGGGATGCATTATGTACTGGCTTTAAATATATACTAGCTAAAGAACAATTTGAACAGCAACTAGTTATTTGGGAAGTGGTTATGGCTGAGTTATTTGTGATCATTAAGTAAATGTTGAATCATACTCTGTTGTCAGACTTTTTGACGGAGGTGCTCTTTTTTAAAATGAATTGGCATTCTATGTTCTCCCTCTGAATTGTAATATCTCATACAATGAACATTCTCTGTTGGCAGACTGGCTTAATTATTTAAAGTAATAAGTATTTATTTTGGGTACTATTGAAATAAGTTTGTTTTGTGCTATCATTTTATCTATTTATGTAATGCTTGATAATATCTGTGACCGGTTGAAGGTTTCTATTTGAATGATTTGTCACAGGTATTGGAATACAGTAAGAAGCTTTGTTTGGTGTGCTATCCGGGAACTCCAATTTGCACCGCAGATACTGCAATAATTAAAATAGACAAACAAGTGTAGAGAGTAATGTAATGGTAGTCAAAGAGTGCAGAATATGGAGAAAGTACTGAAATATAGTTCAGGGAGTTGAGAAAGCATAAAGAGCCATTAATGGGTCTCATCTTTTGCCATGAGACTGGTGTGATTGTGTTTATTCTGCACAGGGAAAAGCAGATTTTTTGGTTACCAAAAATGGACTATATTCACAATAAATTATTTACAAAAGGAAAACCATTCAGTTTCTTCCCACCCTTATTTTCGTTCCATACATTTCCATCACTGTACATTGACGCTTTTATTTCTATTTACAACAATACCATGACTATGTCATCTTATTTTCCTTCCTCTGCTGTTTGAGGGACTTCCCCTCAGTCTCAGCTCCTCAATGCCCAGTAATGGAAAGACTCTAGACTGTGGTCCTTCCCCACAACACCCTCATGTTGAGCGTACCAAGCCTTAGTGTGATCCTGCAGTCTGGCACATGCGTTCCTGTACCCCTGCAGTCTGGCACGTGCGTTCCTGTACTGTTCAGCTGCCTAAATGTCACTGGACCCTGTTTTGTGCACCACTTATGCATAAAGCCAATGCTCATCTTGGCATAACGTATAATTTTTTTTACCGTTCCTGCTCGTTGATAAAACAGTAAGACGAGAAGTAAAAGGTTTTGATTTGTTTTGAAATTCAGTTGCATGCAAGTTCTCACAATTATGAAAATCAAGACTAAGTAATCAATTAACAAACTAATAAATTAACATCTTTTGTATCTGCCTATTGACTAAATGAGATGTTAGAGATGAAAGGATTTGTGTTGTACCTAGCGTTGTGTGTGTGATGCCAAATATGAACGCTGACACTAAATTTGAACTTTGTATATCAGGGTGAAATTATCATATGCATCACTTCTGGCTGGTGTGGGAATAGAATTTCATCTTTGGGCTTAATCAAGAATACATGCAATTTGAATCTAAAACCATGCCGCCTTTGAAATTTTGATTTTGAATCTGCTCTCAAATCTACTTATGTTTTGCTAAAAGGACAGTCTTTGATGGATCAGCACATTAACTTAATCTTTTAAATGTAATTTTAAAAGCTTTACAAAACTCAGTGGTATATTTGAAAGTGGCAATTATGTGCAGTTTGATTAAAACCATTTCTAATAAGATTTTCTGGTTACATTGGGATACACTTGTCAGGTTTTAAATAAATACCCATTGAATCTTTTCACTTTTTCCACAATCTGTCAGCAATTTGGCTAAGGTGACCAAATGTATTTCCAAGTTTACTAATGACAAAAGGCAAAGGAGGAAAAACCCAACGCCCAACCCCAACCTACCAATTTTCCCTTGCAACCGCTGCAATCGTGTCTGCCTGTCCCGCATCGGACTGGTCAGCCACAAACGAGCCTGCAGCTGACGTGGACTTTTTACCCCCTCCATAAATCTTCGTCCGCGAAGCCAAGCCAAAGAAAGAAGAAGAAAGAATGATAAATGGGATGAACATGTTAGAAGGAAATATATTTTTAAAAATTGTATACTTTGTGTTACACAACAAAAGAGTGGCAGATGTATTGATGGTGAGAGATTGGATAACCATATTCGACAGGACCCAAACGCACTTGTCCACAAATTGCTGAAAGTCAACATGCAGGTGAAGCAAGTGATTAGGACGACAAATGGTGTAGTGTGTTAGTGTGTTTGACTGTATGAATAAGGAAGTCTTGTTCCAAATGTGTGAGCTTTTGTGAAACTGTACCAGAAGTATTGTACATATTGGGTTATATAGATTTTTGCATAGAAGGGGAATTGAGAGTTTTGGGGAAAATGGAGCTAATGAGCCATGATCTTTTAAAATGGTGGAGCAGGCTCAATGGGCCAGAGGGCCTACCTCTTGTTTTTCAGTTTGGGACTCCTTACCAAAGAAAATATATATGTTCAATCAAGATCTATTGTGCTAAACCTCGGTATGGTATGTTTGAGCAGACTAAGATTGCATTCTCTGGAGTTTAGCAGAAAAAGTGGGGAATTCATTGCAAATGCAGAATTCTAAATGGGCTTTTCAGATTTAATGTAGAGACGATAGTTCTCATATCTGAGGAGTCTTGGATAAAGGGCACAATTTCCAAATAAGGGATGGGCTCTTTATGCTGGAGATGAGAAATTTCTTCAGTCAGATGGTGGTGAAATATTGAGTTCTCGATACATGAGGGCTTTGGGACCTCAGTTGTTGGGTTCATTCCAAGCACACATAGGTAGATTCTTGGACATTGGATGAATCTAGCAAATGGGAATGATGTTGGAAGGTGGTGCTGAGGAACATTAGTCACAATTTTAATGAATATCAAAGTGAGTTTAATGGGACCAGGTGTCCTACTGTTTTATGAAGCTTCCTCAAAACCCTACAATGAGTGCAAAAGTCTGCAGTAATTTATTTGACCTGATAACTCAGTTTATTTCTCCAAATTCAAATTTTTAAAGAGCAAAAGACTGGGGTGGGGGGGGGGGGGGGTTTGGATTTATACTCTGATTTGCATTTAGTATTTCATATTTACTCTGGTTATATGTAAGTTATCAAATCTGCTGAAGAGCTCAAACCTACCTCGATATTGGCATTTTTACCATAATTGTTGGTATTCTTCATCCAATTATACTTGTTCCAAAGTACAAATTATATTTTCCCTTCAGTTTGGCCAAGAACAAAATGGTGCAATATTATTGTAAACATTAAGATTTAATACACCGGGGTTGGGTTAAACAGGGAGAGTTAAGTTTTTTAGTGTTGGACCATGCAATTTGAGGAGATGCAAGGTGAAGAGCCAGCAGACCATGGAAGGGGCATGCAGAATGGATTGACAAGAACCTGAAAGGAACATGATAACGGGAAGCTCAAGTGCATCAAGTAGCATGAAACAAGAACAGGGATAGACAGAGGAAATGAACCGAAGAATGCACAACTATGACCTAGGGCAAAGTCAAGCAGGGGGAATAGGATGTTTGGAAGTGAACCAGCCAAAGTGAGGACGTCAGGAGAGGGGCCAGTGCACCAGGTAGAGGGAGGCAAGAAGAAATTGACAAAGACCTGAAAGGAATAAGGAAGATTGATCCTTAAGTGACCAGAAAGGGAGAGCAACACCAGGACTGAGCAATGCAGAGCATGATTATGGGTTATGAACCAGGTATGGACAAGTGGGAATGAGTTGAAAGGGAGATAACGGATTAAGACTCAACAGGAGTTAAACACAAAAATCTGCAGGCACTGTGATTGTAGTCAAAGCACTGAAATGCTGGAGGAACTAAGCCGATCTTGCAGCATTCATAGGAGGTAAAGATCTATTACTGATATTTCGGGCCAGAGCCCTTCTTCAAGGTACACATGAGTGTAGTGGAAAGTGAGTTGAAAGGAATACGGTAGCTTGGTGCTCAAGTGGACCAGAAAGGGAGAGGGGTGTGTGAAGCGAAATTGGACCATGTAGGGTGAAAGCCCTGCAGATCATGTAGTGTGAACTTGGAATAGAGATGGATGGAGCATGGAGGAAATTAATCAAAGAATGTACAACCTTAAACAGCAGCAGGGTCAAGCAGAGGATATAAGATGTTTGGAAGTGGACCAGTCAATGTGAAGAATAAATCAATGTTGGGTAAAAACCAGTGCATGAGGAAAGGTGGAAAAGGAATTGGTTGCTAAGGGCCTGAAAGGGAGTTATCTCGTGCAGAGGGTGGTCCTCAAAGTGTGAAGAGTTTGTGTACTTTCCACACTATAGAATATGCCATGATTTGTCACATCTCTGCAGACCTCTTAGAAAGTAGATACTTCTGTTGAGTATTAACCCATTGCCTCCCTTTTAGTCTTGGTCAACTCATTTCTACTTGTCCATACCTGGTTCATAACCCTTTATCATGCTTACATTGCTTTCAAAGTTGCTGGCGCCAGGAGAGGTCCTCTGATGGTGAACTCCCAGGAATCCTCTCCATTTCAATTCCTTAATTGAAGACTTGCTTGGTCCCTCATCCTCCCCTTCTATAAAATCTACAATAAGCTCTTTGGTCTTGCTGACATTAAGAGCAAGATTGTTGTTCTTCTACCTTGCATCCAGCTTTTTGATCTCTCAGGTATTCATTATTTGACCGACAACAGTGGTGTGGTCAGCAAATTTATAGATTGCATTGGAGTCTAACTTGGCAACTCAGACTGCATATCCTTTCTGCTAATCCCTGTTTACTGACCGCTGGTAAAACCAGTCAAACCAGTTCACAGGGAGAACAGAAACTGGCCTGAGGAAGCCATGGCAGGACTGCATCAAAACCACGAACTGGAGTGGATTCAAGGAGGCGACCATCTACAATCACCACATCAACGTGGATGAGTATACGAGCTCAGTGACTAGCTACATCGGCAAGTGTATTGAAGTTGTTACTGCGATCAAAGCTACATAGCATGGCTGAGCTCTTCCAGTCAGAAATCATAGCTAGACGCGGAGGTTCATGCACTGCTCAGAGATCAAGACACTGCCTTCAGGTCGAGTGACAAAGTGAAATTTAGATCAGCAAGGGCTGAAATCTCCCATGCAATGCACAGAGAATTCACAGACACCTGTGCAACACCAAGGTGTATGTGGCAGGATACACAAACCATAACTATAAGTAAACCCCATCGGTCAGTGGCAATGATGTCCCCCTTCCTGACGGGTTGAATACCTTCCATGCATGGCTTGATGAGAACAACAATGCAGCACCAAAGAAATACCTCTCTACCCTTGAAGAACAGGTGCCCTGCATAGCTGCAGCTGAGGTGAGCAGGATCTTATCCAGGGTGAACCCATGCAACGCAGCAGGACTAGACAACATACCTGATCAGGTGCTGAAGGACTGTGCGCCCAGCTTCAACATCTCACTGCAGCAGTTCAGTGTTTCCACAGGATTCAAGATGGCCACTAGCATCCCAGTGGCCAAGAGCGCGAAGGTAACTAGACTAAATGACTACTGGCAGTGGCACTGACTTCTATGGTCATGAAGTGCTTTGAGTGACTGATAATGGACGCCATAAATCGTACCATACAGCGGCATTTGGCCCTAGAGCAATTTACCTACCATTCAAACTGGACTACAGATGATGCTATAGCCCTGACCCTCCACTCTGTCCTGACCCACCAAAAGAACAATGCCTCATTCACCAGGCTGTTGTTCATTGACTTCAGCTCAGCATTCAATATGATCACACCTCAGAAGCTGGTGGATAAACTGTCCTCGCTGGGACTCAGCACTCCTCTCTGCAACTGGGTTATTGACTGAAAGACCACAGACTGTCTGGATTGGTAGCAAAATCTCCCATTTCATCATGCTGAGCACTGGGGGACCTCAGGGCTGTGTGCTCAGCTGACTCATGACTCCACTGCTAAAATCATCATTTTTGCAAATGATGGAATGGTAGTTAACCTAATCGACATCAATGATTCCTCTATTTACAGAGAGGAGGTTGAAAGGCTTATAAAATAGTGCAAGAACAACAACCTGAGTGTCACTGGACCAGACAAAGGAGATGTTGTGGACTCCAGGAAGATGAAAGTTGACCATTCTCCTCTATACGTCAATGGTTCTGCTGTGGAGAGCACAAAGTTCTTTTGTGTGCATATAATTGATGAGACATATAAGGCAATCGAACAACTGAAAAGTGGCAAAGCAGCAGGTATGGATGGAATCCCCCCAGAAGTCTGGAAGGCTGGCGGCAAAACTCTGCATGCCAAACTGCATGAGTTTTTCAAGCTTTGTTGGGACCAAGGTAAACTGCCTCAGGATCTTCGTGATGCCACCATCATCACCCTGTACAAAAACAAAGGCGAGAAATCAGACTGCTCAAACTACAGGGGAATCACGTTGCTCTCCATTGCAGGCAAAATCTTCGCTAGGATTCTACTAAATAGAATAATACCTAGTGTCGCCGAGAATATTCTCCCAGAATCACAGTGCGGCTTTCGCGCAAACAGAGGAACTACTGACATGGTCTTTGCCCTCAGACAGCTCCAAGAAAAGTGCAGAGAACAAAACAAAGGACTCTACATCACCTTTGTTGACCTCACCAAAGCCTTCGACACCGTGAGCAGGAAAGGGCTTTGGCAAATACTAGAGCGCATCGGATGTCCCCCAAAGTTCCTCAACATGATTATCCAACTGCACGAAAACCAACAAGGTCGGGTCAGATACAGCAATGAGCTCTCTGAACCCTTCTCCATTAACAATGGCATGAAACAAGGCTGTGTTCTCGCACCAACCCTCTTTTCAATCTTCTTTAGCATGATGCTGAACCAAGCCATGAAAGACCCCAACAATGAAGACGCTGTTTACATCCGGTACCGCACGGATGGCAGTCTCTTCAATCTGAGGCGCCTGCAAGCTCACACCAAGACACAAGAGAAACTTGTCCGTGAACTACTCTTTGCAGACGATGCCGCTTTAGTTGCCTATTCAGAGCCAGCTCTTCAGCGCTTGACGTCCTGCTTTGCGGAAACTGCCAAAATGTTTGGCCTGGAAGTCAGCCTGAAGAAAACTGAGGTCCTCCATCAGCCAGCTCCCCACCATGATTACCAGCCCCCCCCACATCTCCATCGGGCACACAAAACTCAAAACGGTCAACCAGTTTACCTATCTCGGCTGCACCATTTCATCAGATGCAAGGATCGACAATGAGATAGACAACAGACTCGCCAAGGCAAATAGCGCCTTTGGAAGACTACACAAAAGAGTCTGGAAAAACAACCAACTGAAAAACCTCACAAAGATAAGCGTATACAGAGCCGTTGTCATACCCACACTCCTGTTCGGCTCCGAATCATGGGTCCTCTACCGGCACCACCTACGGCTCCTAGAACGCTTCCACCAGCGTTGTCTCCGCTCCATCCTCAACATCCATTGGAGCGCTTACATCCCTAATGTCGAAGTACTCAAGATGGCAGAGGTCGACAGCATCGAGTCCACGCTGCTGAAGATCCAGCTGCGCTGGATGGGTCACGTCTCCAGAATGGAGGACCATCGCCTTCCCAAGATCGTGTTATATGGCGAGCTCTCCACTGGCCACCGTGACAGAGGTGCACCAAAGAAAAGGTACAAGGACTGCTTAAAGAAATCTCTTGGTGCCTGCCACATTGACCACCGCCAGTGGGCTGATAACGCCTCAAACCGTGCATCTTGGCGCCTCACAGTTTGGCGGGCAGCAACCTCCTTTGAAGAAGACCGCAGAGCCCACCTCACTGACAAAAGGCAAAGGAGGAAAAACCCAACACCCAACCCCAACCCACCAATTTTCCCCTGCAACCGCTGCAACCGTGTCTGCCTGTCCCGCATTGGACTTGTCAGCCACAAACGAGCCTGCAGCTGACGTGGACTTTTTACCCCCTCCATAAATCTTCGTCCGCGAAGCCAAGCCAAAGAAAAAAAAAATTGATGACCTATCTTGGACCCACAACACCCTATAAGGAAGGTGAAACAGCGTCTAGGAGGTTGAGGAGGGCAAGGCTGCCTTCTTGACAACTTAAAGGAACACAATTGAGAGTGTCCTGTCTTGCTGCATCCTTGTGTGATAAGTCAGTTGCAAAGCATCGAACCAAAGGTCAATACAGGGATCATCAAAATGGCTTAGAAGGTCACTGGGGTCTCCCTTTCCTCTATTGATAACATTTACGAGGAATGTTGCTTATATAGGGCTCAAAGAATTATTGAAGATCTTTTCCATCCAGCTCATTGATTCTTTGACCCACTACCATCAAGAAGGTGGTATGGGAGCATCAAAATCACATCTGCCAAGTTGGGATTGATAAATAGTATGCTGTAACCAGGCAAATCATGCCAAAATATTTTTACATTTATTTAAATTGTATCTTTATGTGTGATTGCATGTGCACCATGGTCCAGAAAACTCTTTCGTTGGGTTATAAATGTACAGTCAAATGATAATATTAACTTAAATGTACAGGGAAGAAAGAAGGGGACTAAGGACGTAGCTTTTGTCGACGGTCAGTGAAATAAAAGTGATGTTGCCAATCTGCACTGATTGGGGTCTGCCAATGAGGAAATCAAGGATACAATAACAAAGAGTAAAAAGAGTCCCAGGTTCCTGTTTTGCTGGTATAATGGTATTGAATGGCAAGCTACAGTCATTCAATGAGGTGATGTAGGTGTTTGTGGTCCAGGTGATCTAATTCAGAGTGGAGGGCCAGCAAGATGGCATCCACTTTTGACATGTTGCGATGTTCAGTGAAATGAAGCGGGTCCATGTCCTTACTGAGACAGTAAAAACACAGAAATGTTGGAGGAACTCAACAAGTCTTGCAGTGTCCATAGGAGGTAAAGAAATAGAGCCTATGTTTTGGTTCTGGGCCCTCTGTCAAGGCAGGCTCCTGAATTAAAAGACCGAGGAGAAGGAAAAAAAAAGAACAGGGGAAGGAGTATACACACATGGTTTGGAGGACTGAGAGGAAAGGAGAGAATTGATCAGGGGAGGAGATGGCTCTGTGAATGCACAGCTGGAGGAGAGGAGATAGAGCAAAAAGGAAAGAGAGTGAGAGACAGCTAGAGGAAAGGATAAATTTGGATAGATGTTGGATGTAGATGTTAACGCTATCCGGTTGGAGGGTGCCCATACGGAATACAAGGTGTTATTCCTTAAATTCACAGGTGTTCTCAGTCTGGCAGTGCATGAGACCATGGACAGACATGTCAGCAAGGGAATGGAGTGGGGAATTGGGTTGGCACTGGTCAGTCCCCGCTATTGCGGTAGATAGTGAAGGTGCTCAAAGAAGTGATCCCCCAGTCTGCATCCAGTCTCTCCAATGTAGAAGAGACCACATCAGAGGCACTGGATGTAGTAGATGACCCCTGCAGATTTGTAAGTGAAGTGTTGCTTTGAAGGACCATTTGGGACCCCAAATAGCAGTCAGGGAGGAGATTTGAGCTCAAGTGTAGCACTTCCAACTGTCACAGAGGTAGGTGCCAAGAGGGCAGTTGGTGGGAAGGGAGGAAGAGTCACAGAGGAAGCAATCCCTGCAGAAGATGGAGAGGGGGAGATGGGTCAGATGGTGGAAATGGTGGAGGATGATGTGTTGGATGTGAAGGGTGGTGGGGTGGTAGGTGAGAAAAGGGGAATGCTATCCTTGTTGCACTTGGGTGTGGAGGGGGCCAGGGTAGATCTATGAGTAATGGAGTATAGGTTGGTGAGGGATGAGTTGATGATAGAAAGGGGAAAGCCACGTTCTTTGAAGTAGGGGGACATCTCTGTCATGCTGCTGCTGGGGAGGAACTGTGACAAAGCCCCTTACATCTCTCTTGACATGCTCTTTGTGAATCTACATTCAGCAAAGAGATGGGTGACCGTCTTCACTCCACCGAATCTGTCCCGAGGACAATGTGTGTGGAGGGTGATGTTTCAGTTGTGCAAGAAGAATCTTGTTGGGAGGGCATGGACAGTCTGCTCAGGGAACTATCCTACCAGATCCATCGAGTTGTCCTCCTCTGTTTCTACAAGATGTGCTGTGCTGACCACTGTCTGATGGCCTTGTGGTTGAAGGTGTTGTCCTCGAAACACTTTCAGCTCTTGCTCATTCCCACATGCAGTGAACCCAGTTAGTTTTGGTATTGGTAAAGATATTAATAGGAGCCATAATGGACGTTTCAATTGCTATCTCAAGATAAAATTATTTGTGAGTCCATCATTTTTATATTTAGCATAGACCTGCTAGGCTTTACCATCAATGAGGATAGTTAGTTGTCTTAACTGTCCAGACCTTTTATAATTGTGGCAGAACTGCAGAGATGTAATTGTGTTTTAGATGGTAGGATTACTGAGCTCAACCGATAGCATTCTACTCCTTAGTCTTAGTTCTTGGCTGCGTCAGTGTGACCAATCCGTTGTGGGGGTTGGCTGGGGGTCCTCCTCCCATACTCAGAAACACTTTCTCTTGAGGCATCAAGTCAAACATGGGCAAGGAAACCTACTGATCACCACTTAATGTGATTTCCTTGCCGATGGGGGAAAAAAAAGAGTTACTCCATTCTGAACTACGTTGGGAAGAAACAGTGAAATATTTTGCAAATGTTTTATGTGATGGTTCATGTAAAAACTGGAGATCCCTTTTTTGATTTCACTTTTGGATGGTTCACTTTTGAACAATAGGCTTCTCAGGAGTGATGTTAGAAAACATCTCAACATGGAGAAAGCAGAAATTTGAAACCACCTCCTGTCAATGGAAATTGACTCTAGGACAATGGTTAATTTTTCCCTGGAGACTGATAGATTTTCCAATAATTAGTGGTGGAAAGATGTTCAGGTTAACGTTAGCTGTGTGGAATCAAGGTGCTGTAAACCTTCTGCTCATCTTGTGTTCCAACGCTAATCAATAACTCGAGTAAAAGCATAGCTTTTGAATTGTGGCATGTGGCATTTGTCAAAGGCAATTTTAATATTGACAAGGACAGTGTGAAACAGTGAGTTGATTTGTCTGCAGTAAAACACCTGGCTTTACTTGTGTATTTCTCTGTTTCTTTTTAGGAACTTGGGTGACATTTGGAGGTCAGATATCTGATGAGGTAGGAAATGTTTTATATATTTAAACAAATTGGTTGCTTAGATTTTAAAGAATTAATAATATATAGAAAATCACATTTTTGTCATTTTGGCCATATTCTTACAATGGGATATACAATTGCAAGTTGAGGTGTTTCCACAAATCTGATGTATTTCTTTCCTCACCTAATGACAAGCTACAGACATGGAATAGATGTGTATGGCTGTAGACATGTCATAGAGAACAGACACTTTTAAGAAACCTCACATTTACATTTAAAAGAGTTAAAAGCATATTTACGCAAGTTTCTCTATAATTATACATTTATTAGCTCCTGCAAGAAATATGGCAAGTCAGAACAGCTATGGTGAACATGATGATGGGTGAGTGGGGGATTCTCTGTGCCTGTTACAACTGGGCACAGCTTCTGCAGGAATTAATAAAAGTATAATTTGCTGAAATCCTGGGATATTTCTGAGCACAACCAGTTGCATATTGGATGAACATCACCTAAGATTCTCACTCTTTATTTTGGGGGGGGGGGGGGAGGGTTGGACTAATTTTAAGTTAGACTATTAATATTGTGTTACAATTAACGGGGGGAGGGGTTATTTTGTGTAGTTTTCTGATGTAATATTCTAATCATACTATTTTAATTTTTCCTTAAATGTAATTCTCTATTGTATTCATGTTATAAAATTTTAAATAAAGTCTTCAAAAAAAAAAGAACATCACCTAAGATTCCATCCAGGCACTCTCCAACCAGTCAGCATTCACATCAATCTCTCCAGTTTCTGCTTGGCCCCTTCTTCTCAAGACTCCTTACCTCTCCCTCTTCTCCAGTTCCCCATTCCCTTCCCTCCATTCAGAGAGCTACCTCCTCATCTTATCACGTCTCAGCTTTATTTTTCTCCTCTATTTTTCCACTCATCTACCTATGACCTCTTACTAGTCTGCATTCCTCCCTCCTGCTCTTTCTCCCTCATCCTTTCTCTCCTCCCACCACCTTTTTTTTTTCAGGCACGTGCATGTTCTTTTTGCTCATACCTTGATAAAGGGCTCAGGCCCGAAATATTGGTTCCACTTTACTACTTATAGATACTGCATGACCAGCTATCTCTTATCCAAATGCCCCTACTTGCACCTGATTTAAAACTGAGTTAATGTTCCTGTAGCAAAGTAATACCACCGTGCTGCACATTTCACCAGATTTGTTTTGATCAATTAATCTACTAACCCCATAGTGAAACATTAGAAGCTAAATGCAAATGGTTTTGTCTAATTCTTTCTGATGATGCCAGCAAGATAGAGTCTTAAATGTTGTCACTTGGTCCAAGCACCAGGAAGATGGTTAACTTGAGCCAATTGGTTTTGACATTCTTGAATTTTGTTTTCTTGCCATTCAACAATCTGAGGTAGTGTTCTAAATATACACTGAACCTATATGAATTAAAGATCAAAACTAGTTTTTGTTTACCTTCAATTTAAGATGGTTGTTGCACCATTTGGACAAATGAATTGAACTCGTCTGATATCTTGTATTGCTTTGAAGTCGATAGTTCTCAAGTGTTAATTATGTATTTCTCCAGTATTTGATGCTGAAGGCATTTTCATAGAAAGTCTGTTTACAAACTTGAATATCTTTAAAATGACTGTATCTGGCAATATGTCTTTACCCAAGGATTTAAAAGAAATATTTGATCTTTTATTAGCTTATTGAATTAATATGAATGCCCCAGTGCTTTTAATATTCACAAAGTAGAATATTAAGCTCATTAGACATGTGGTTTCTACTATAAGCTATAAAGCTCACTTGTTAAAAATAAAGTTCAAACACTGCAGCGATCAATGCAGCAAATTTTGCTTAATCATGGATTTACTAATGATATCTTGCTGAATGGAATTATTATTAAAAATTGCAGCAGCAAATGCTTAATCATGTAAATTCTGGATTAGCATTTGTGATGTTACTTATCCTTCATTTTCTTATGGATCAAGATCAATCTGGAAGGTCAGATCACATGATATCCAGGGTGAGCAGGACAATTGGTGCCAAATTGGCTTGTTGATGGGAACCAGAAGGTGGGAGATGATTAGTATTATTAAAATCAGAGTCCTGTGACAGTGGTGTGCCACAGGGATCGATGCTGGGTCCACTAATAGACTTTTTATTGACCTAACGTGCTCTGCCATCACACCACCCCAAATGGCACAATTCAGTTTCTAACACCGTTTCTTTTTATTTCTGCCCATTATCTGACCTTGCTGTAAAAACACAATGCTGGAGAAACTCAGCTGGTCAAACAGTGTACTTTATGTAGCAAAGATAAAGATATCTAGCCAATGTTTTGGGCTTCAGCTCTTCATCTTCATTAAATATTGACAGGTGCCCAAAGAGAATGGTGGGGGGCAGGGGGAGGATCATGGTCCCAAAGGCAGGAGGTTATAGGCAGAGGAGGGAGGGAGGGCACACCTGCAACCAAGGGGAAGGAGGAATGGCTCTGTGAATGAGAAAGGCAAGGGAAGGAGAATGTAGAATGGGCAAGCAGAAATGGGAGGTCGATGTTAATGCCATCCATTTGGAGGGATCCCAGATGGAAAATAAAGTGCTGTTCCTCCAATTTATGGGTGGTCTTAATGAGGCCATGGATAGACATGTGAGCATGGGGAGTGGGGTGTAGAATTAAACTGAGATTCTTGTCACTGATGTGGACAGAGCGAAGGTGGTTAGCGAAACTATCTGCCAATCTGTGCCCAGAGTCTCTGATGTAGAGCAGGTTACAAAGGGAGTACTGGATGCAATAGATAACTCCTGCAGATGCACAAGTGTTGTTTCACTTGAAAGGACTGTTTGGGTCCCTGAATGATGGTGAGGGAGGAGGCGTGGCAATTCCTGGGGCAACAGGGGAAGGTGCCGGGGCAGGGAGGGGGAATTGGTGGGGAAGGATGAGTGGACAAGGGAGTCATGGAGGGAATGGACCTTATGGTAGGCAGAGAGGGGAAGAGAGTGGAAATTACAGAGGATAATGTGTTGGATGCAGAGGCTAATGGGGTGGTAGGTAAGGACAAGGGAATCCTGTGCTTGTTATATCTGGGGGCAGAGCAGATGAGTGGGAAGTGCATGGTGTTTTCCCAATCAAAGACTATAATTTGCCTGTACTCTGAACTTTGTACTTTAGTTATGGGTCACTTGTGAGGAGCTTTGCTGTGTGTAATATGGAATTAAGGCACAGAAATGTGCAAGATAGCCCTTTGAGACTGGACCGGGTTTGGGGGTGGGGTGGGGGGGGGGGTGTGAGTGTGCAATGGTGTGGGGAAGAAGGAGTAGGTGAGGGCACAGCAATGTTTTAGTTCCATTTGCCAAGCTCTTTCCCTGTATTCCTCCAAATTACTCCCTCTGAAGCATCTAGCAAAATTCCCCTTGTGATTCTGCTCTCCCCACTCTTGAAGGCAGCATGTTACAGAATATAACTGTGCTTTGTGTATATTTAAGAAAAATGGAATATTTTTAAGTTTGGATCAAGGTTTTAAATCCTGCTTCTTGGTCCATGAACCATTCATGTGAGGATACCCCCCAGCACCCCGCCCCCAGCCTCCCCATTTACTCTATCTAACCTAGTTGTAATCTTGTACATCTCTATCAAATTTCCTTTCAACCTCCTTTGCTCCAACGATAGAAACCTGAGCATCTGCTATAGCTGAAATCCTTCAACCCTGAACCATTCTTGGTTTAAAAGATTACAAGTTGTCTGGTGATTATTATTTTGATCAATCTTGCTCCCAAAGCTGTCCTTCGAACTTGAAAGGATCCTTATCACTAAGGCAGACTCTTCAACTCGGAATCAACACATGGGTTTAAACAGTTTGGGTTTAGGATTGAATCCTGCTGTGGATGACGTCCTATGCTGTAACAAATTATGACAAATATTTTCCAAAGCACATAAATGCATGTAGATCAAAGACAATGCAGGGAGTAGGACTGCCTTTGAAGAAACCTGCAGATGCACAACATTAATCTGTTTATTGATTCAAGTGGGTCTGATTATTTGCAGACATCGACACAATAGTCTGAGAGTAAGTTGGCAGGATGGCTCCTGAGGGGGAAAAATATAGTTTGAACAAACATATTCGTGTTGGTGCACAGTTTTAATGGCTATTGGCTGGTGTTGCCAAAGCTTTCAAAGATCTGCGATGTGCAGTTTATTGGTTCATAAATAAAACAAGCTAATTAAAGAATTACGTTCTTGTACTTAACGAATTGTCCAATTCCATTTTCAAAGGTAATTTGCATGAATCAGAGAATTTTATAACATTAAAGGAGGCCATTCAACCCATCATATTTTTGTGTGTCAAAAAAGTCACCAAGCCAAATCCAACCTTTGATTCATGGCCTCACAGATCACGGCTTTTCAAATACATGTCCACATATTTCATCTTTTATGTACTGTGGTGTGCTGAGTGAGGTAGCAGCAAGCAAGAACACCTGTTCAAACCTTGGTGGCTCCCCGTGTCACTGGCTCAGGAGGGGCCAGTTCAGGTTCATATTCGAGTCAGCTGATTGACAGCCGGTCAGGTGGAGTCAGCCCCTTAGGTGGTCCAGAGATCACCTCCCGAAGTAGGCTGGTGTGTTCATTCACTGCTGGACTGTATTGAACATTTCTGATTGATCCTGAATTTAGCAAGCACCGCCAGTGGGCCGATCTCGCCTCAAACCGTGCATCTTGGCGCCTCACAGTTTGGTGGGCAGCAACCTCCTTTGAAGAAGACCGCAGAGCCCACCTCACTGACAAAAGGCAAAGGAGGAAAAACCCAACACCCAACCCCAACCCACCAATTTTCCGCTGCAACCGTGTCTGCCTGTCCCGCATCGGACTTGTCAGCCACAGACGAGCCTGCAGCTGACGTGGACATTTACCCCCTCCGTAAATCTTCGTCCGCGAAGCCAAGCCAAAAAGAAATGTCATCCACACTGAGTCTCATACACACAGGCCAGACCGATAAGGATGGTAGCTCTCCTTCCAGAGCACGAGTGAACCAGATGAGTTTCTGTGTCCAACTTGTAGTTTCATGTTTACTGTTACAATCAACTTTTTGAACAACTTATAGCTTTAATTAAATTCCTGAGCATTTATGGTGGAATTTCCGAGCAGTTATGTTCCTGGATCAATGATCCAGAATAATGGTTGCTAATCCAAATACTTAACTACATTCTCCTTCACCCTATTAAGTAGTGAATTCCAGTTAGCATCCACCTTCTGGGCGAAAGCAGTTCTCCTCATCTTTGAAATCCTTCTATCTTTAAATTTAAATAAATGTATATGAGGTTTTGACTTGGTTAAATAAAATAGCCCTTCATCATCTTAAATCTCTCCATGAATAACTGTCAGCCTCCTGACTCAAAGGAAAACAGCCCAACCATAGCCAATCATCATCTTTAAGATTGACAATGTTTTTGTAAATCTTTCCTGCTCCCTCTTTAATTAAATCATGTCTTCCCTACATTATGGTGACCAGAACTCCATGAAGTGATTAACCTGAATACCAAGTGTTTGCAAGTATTGCATATTTAGTGTCAAATGTGAAGGGAGATATGTAAATGTAATAGGAAAGCTGAGAAAATAAAATGGTAATGTATACTCTCTGCATGGATGAGGACTTTCATCCCAGATCAGAGATGATCTCCTTCAAACAACATGGCTTTCCCTCTACCACCATCAACTCGGCCCTCACCCGCATATCCTCCATTACCCGCACATCTGCCCTGGCCGCCCCCATGCGCAAAAAGAACAGGATTCCTCTTGTCCTCACCTATGACCCCACCAACCTCGGCATCCAACTCATCCTCCTCTGCCATTTCTGCCACCTACTACTAGACACCCATTCCCTTCTCCTCCCCTCTTTGCCTTCCACAGGGACCACTCCCTCTGTGACTCCCTTGTCCATTCCTCCCTCCCCATCAATCGTCCCCTTGGGACCTACCCTTGTAACTGCAGGAGATGCACCAAGTGCCCACAGCTCCTCTCTCACCACCATTCAGGGCCCCAAACAGTCCTTCAAAGTGAAGCAAGAATTCACTTGTGAATCTGCAGGGTTCATCTACTGCATCTGGTGCTCCCATTGTCGTCTCCTCAGAGACTGGACAGATTGGGAGATTGCTTTGTTGAGCACCTTGGCTCTGTCCATTACAATAGCGTGGATCTCCCAGTGGCCACCCATTTCATTTTCCCATCCCATTCCCTTGCTGACACATCTGTCTATGGTCTCAGGCTCTGCCAGACTGAAACAACCCGCATCTTCCAACTGGGCACCCTCCAACTAGATGGCGTTAATATCAATTTCTCTGGCTTTCATTAATTCCACCCCCCCCCCACTTCTTCCCCCATTGCCTTCCCCTAGCTTTGTCTCTCCCTTCCTTGTCTCCTTTCACACAAGCATGACAAATTCTTACCTTGTTCCTTATCATATCCAGCCAACATTATCTCAATTCTGAGATTTTTCGCTTCTGGCTCATTGTTTGTTCCTTGAAGAAGGACTCAGACCTGAAACGTGGCAATTTGCTTTGTATGGATGCTGAAAAGACTGGCTGAATTCCTTCAGCGTTTTGGTGGGTTTTTACTACAATCTCAATGTCTGCAGACTTTCATATTTTACAAAAGAGATGATCATCAGGATGAGCTTCCTTGTTGCATTGTCTGGACTTATCTACCAGGGCCATTTGGACATGGGGAATGGTATTTGCATGCTCCTGTAATATGTTGACTGGAGAAGAATGGAATCTTACAATTTACTCTATGTAACTCTACATTTTTAATAATATTTTTCATTTTTAGGTAGCTGAAGAACTAATGACTATTGCTTATGAGCATGGAGTAAATCTTTTTGATACAGCAGAGGTATATGCAGCTGGCAAGTAAGTGAATGAACTTATTCTCTCTTTCAATTTTTTTATAGAACAAACACATTGTATAGAGAACACACGATTACCAAAAATGAAGAATATAAGTACATTTCCAAATTTAAAACAATAGCAATATACCCCTCCCCCATACAATGTGGTCAGAATGACAAAAAAAATGAAGAACTCTAAACACCCAACTAGAAAAACTTTTGACATAAAATTAAAGGTAGTATAGTTTTGCTGAATCTATAAAACATTACTAGCTGATGGAAAAACCATGTATATAAATACTTGCATTCAATGATCAAGACGAAACAGATTTAATGAGCATGAAAATAGTCCATAAAAGGACGCCAAATTTTATGAAAATTAGTGTAAGCGTTCCTGATCTTTTCTAATGGACTTAATCTCTGAATATGCTTTAAGTAGAAGAAATGAAGACTAGGTATTTTGATAGCACCACCTTTTAAATCCTATTTGAGATTGTATTTTTAAAGAGATACTTAAAAACATAGAACAGAATTCTTAAAATTGACATTGTACAAAAGCCTTTTAAGTGAGTTTCTGGAGCAGGCAAAGATTTTTATGCTTATTTTATGCACATATATAAACATTTTAGACTGTCTATGAATAATTATTTTCAAAAGACAAAATATACTGCAATCTACATTTTCTGATAATATCAAGCTAGGTGTAAAAAAAAAGTAAGCTGCGAGGAATACCTAGAGCACACATGTCAAACACTGGCCCGTGGGCCAAATTTGGCCCACGATATAATTATATTTGGCCCGCAAGATCATTTCAAAAATGCAGCGAGAGCCGATGCTGTTTTTTGGTAATGTCACCCCCACCATCCTCCCCCTTCATTGCACATCCGTCCCCATTGTAACACGAGAAGTCTGTCGATGTCATCAGCCGGCAAGCCAGTTGGAAGGCTCCCCGCACAACCAGTCACTTCTCCCACCTGTCGAGCGGTGCGGCGGATGGGCGAGCGCCTGTGATTTCCTGTCGGCGCGACGGGCATGGCAGGCTGCGCACGGCCCCCGGGCAGCGCGAGCCCCGCGCGACTGGCACCGGACGGCCCTTCCACAGCGCGAGCGCACTTCTCCCGGTCGCCACGGCCTTCAGCGCTTGCACCCGCGCGGACCCCAGGGACGGCTGGTTCGGCCCTGCACGTGAAGAGAGAGATGGTGGCTGTCCGCAAAGGCTGATCGGCAGCGCGCTGGGCCTGAGTGGGTGAGTAAGCAGGGGTGGGCCGAGGGTGTAGGTGAGGAGTAATGGGCAGGGGAAGTTATGGTGGTGCGAGGGGCATTTAGAGGGAGGGATGAGTAGAAGGAGGGGTGGATAGGAAAGAGGTAAAAGGGGAGGGGCAGGGCGAGTAGGGGAGGGGTGATTAGAGGGTGAGAGACGGATAGAGGGAGGAACAGGTTGAGAGGAGAGGCAGTAGAGGGGCGTGTATAGGATGGGGTGGGTAGAGGCAGAGCGAGTGGAGTGAGAGGTGAGTAGAGGTTGGGTAAAGGACTGGTCAGGTAGAGGGATGGTGGGTCGAGGGTGAATCGAGGCCTAGAGCCTGAGGAGTGAGCAGGAAATGCTGAGTCCTGATGCAGGCCAAAATGGACACAGCCTGTGAATACTGACTACATCTCCACAGGGACCAAATAGGTTTCCCTCAGGTCAAGCAAAGGGTGAACTTGAGCTACCTACTCCTGACCTGTAACATTATCCTCCTAAAGTTATATCCTAAAGTTTAACATTACCTATGTTGAAAGAAGAGAAAACATGCAGATGTTGTTGAAAATTTTCAATAAATATTTAGTTCGGCCCTCGACTTAGTCCGTTTTTAATTTTGGCCCTCCGTGAATTTGAGTTTGACACCCCTGACCTAGAGTCTGGCAAGTGGTATAGCAGAGAGTGTGAGGACATAAGGTTGACAGGTGAAATACAGTGCAGGAACATGTAGGTTAATTTTCTTTAGTTAGGAAGAATGTAAAGAGTTATTTATTAGGTTGAATGTTTTAGTTCAAGATTTGTATCTATTAACACATGAAAGACAAAGTTAATTTACAAGAATACCAGGGAATTATGAAGACCATTGATACATTAGTCTTTCTTGGAAGGACATTTCAGTGTACATTCAGTGAATACTTTGGACAAAGAAAATAATGAGGTATTGTAAAAGGCCATACCATCCTTTCAGCCTTCACAATTTAAAGATTATGCTCTTTACTCTAGTGGGGGAATTAAAGGATATGGGGAACAAGGAAGTAAGTGAAGATAAGCCTATCATCAGATCAGCTATAATCTCACTGACTAGCAGAGCAGACGATGGGCCAAATGGCCTGTCCTTGCTCCTATTTCTTATGTACTTAATTACAGAAATATAAATGAGTAATATTTGCCTATTTAAAAGCTCCTGCAGAAAATTTCCCATTTGCTCACAGCAGAATTGACTACACCCTGATTAATTCTCTCTGACTAATGCAAGGAAAGATTACTGTGTGTGGAGTAGGTGCTAAGATCAGGTTTTATTGTTTTCACATGGGCAATAGGGGTGTTCAATTAAATTTTAATTTTTAAAACAATTTAGACATAGAGCAGAATAACAGGCCCTTTCTGCCACCTAAATACACCCAATTGACATACCCCCCAGTACACTTTTTTGAACAGTGGGAGAAAACCAGAGCACCCAGAGGAAACCCACACGGTCACAGGGAGAATGTACAAATTCCTTAGTGGTCGCTTGCCCTGTAACAGCATTGAACTAACCGCGCTGTGGAATCTGAAGAGGCCTATCAGGTAGATATCCCTTGCAATGCTGATGTATTATCCATTCCTAATTACTTCTGAACTGAGAAAGTAGAGTCACTGAGTCAAATGTCACAGTTGTTAAATATCAACACACATTGGAGTACTCCTGGTCATACAATGCAAATTTCTTTTTGACTTTTCTGGTGCTGATCCTGTTCTGTTGAGGCTTGGCCTTGTGAGAGCATGAAGTCGGAATTAAAATTGCATTTAGGCCTTGACAACATCAATGCAAGCCTTTGAGCAAATGCTTCTTGCTGAGCTTTATCCTTGCTTACTCAGATGAGATCATTGGAATTTTGGGGGTAATGCTATCTTCATCCGGATCACTGGGAGATTTTTTTATCGGATCTCCACTGTGAAGTGGACCAAAATCATTCTCTGTGGACATTGCCAGTTGTGTGAGTGAACAGCAGGAGTTGTGATGTGGCGTGCTAGGTTGTGTGAGGTTCTGTCATGCAGATGTAGCAATATGTCATGAAGGATTAGATCATTAGACTCTCGAAGACCATATTTTTATTATATTGTGTACATTAGGACAAATAATATAAAGCAATTCTGGTAATCATCTGATAGTGACTGATGATGTGTACAGTCAGATGATGATAAACTTGAACTTAATCTGTAGTGCAGGGAGTGCACATAGAATAATGGTATGTTACTGAACAACCTTTTACACAATGGAGAGTATCTTTTTTGGCTGCATTATTGTGGGGTATGATAGCTGCAAAACATCAGACCAGAAATCCATTCAGAGGATCATTAAAACAGCTGAGAGGATCACTGGTGTCTCCCTTTCCTCTATAGACAATGTTTATTGGGAATGTTATCTAAATAGGGATCAAGAAATTACAGAGGACACTTACCATCCAGAGAACACTTTAACCCACCACCATCAAAAAGAAGGTACAGGAACAACAAAATGAGGACTGCCAGATGAGAATGGCAGCTTCCCGCAGGCTGCGAGATCGATGAACGGTATCTAGTAACCATGAACAGCATCCCACATAGTTATGTATATTTATTTTGATTATTTCTGTAATGGTTATATAGAGTGTATTGTGTGTTTTTTTTAATGCACTGTGGTCTGGAGAGACATTTAATTGTATGTGTACAGTCAGATGATGATAAACTTGAACTTAATCCAGAATACTGGGCTAACAATATCAAATTCAGATTCTGTTGCCACTTCCCTCCACGACTTCTGCAACAGTTTTAAAAATTTGTATTTCTTAAAAATTGTGAACCAAATTCATTTAGTGAAATCAGATATTGCTGTTAACTTTGGAAATGTTTCATCTTACCATACATTTTTTTGCCTTCGTGTTATAATTTCAGTGGCATACAATCATAACAGTTACAGAGTATCATAAAATGCCATTTTGAAGAATGATATTTACTGATTTTACCTGGTCTTGGAAATTAATGGCTTTTGTCCCATACCTAGTTTATCAGTCTCTTTACCCAATAGAGCTGTGGGAGTATTTTTATGATATTAGTAACAGTAGCTGAAGAAGGCCTACAACCACTGGATTATTGAAAATATATAATGCAGAAGAGGCCGGACAATGCATCTGGAAAAATGAGCTGCTCAACCTAATCCCACCACCTAGCATTGGCTCTACAACCCTACAGTCGCAGCACTTCCAGTACATATTCAAGTATTGTTTAAATGTGATGAGGCAGAGATTTGCAGACTACTTTCATCCTCTTGGAGTTCCACTGGTTATGCAGTGAGATACATCATTATCAATTTCCAGTGAACTAAATAGAGAATGGAACTCCGAGAACATGGAACAGACCAGGGAATCAGTTTTTCACCCAGAGGATGAAAAACTGTAAATGTAAATATCCTGTATTTTTGCAAGTTTAGCAAAAGGCAATGGAACCTTCCATTTTATTCTGTTTAGGTTCTTCATAATTTCATGCATTTCCTCAATTAAATCTTCCCTTGGCTTCAAAAGCATAAAAGAAACTGAGTATTCGATCTTTCTTTGGAACTAGCATTTCCAATCGAGGCAATGTCCTTGAAACACTTTAAAAATCAGTCAAATCCATCTTCCTGTATATTCACCAGAATGTTTGCAGTACCTCACCTTCGACTTGTTCTACATTTCTCGCACAACCTCCCTCTTGCTGCATTCTGTACCAAATAAAGCAATACATCCCCAGGAGTCTTTTTGATCATTTTATTGATTTGACTTGCTACCTTGAAGGATCTGTTGACATGCACTCCAAGGTCCTGTCGTTCCTCCACAACACTCAATCTCTTTTCATTTATTCAATATTCCTTTTTGCTGGGACTGAAATGAGTAATAAATGACAACCTTGCCTGAGGTGCATACTTCCTGAGATTGCTTTTATTAAGATTCTTCTACCTAATAGGATTATATTTGGTGACTGAATATTGTGCATTGAAAGTTCATCCTCAAAAGTGACATTCCTCTTGAAGTGTTATGAACAGAAATAATTGGTGTTAAAAGGTTAGATTGCAAACAGGTAGTGTGGTCTTCATTAAAATGAAAAGTATCTGTGACTGTGCAGTCTATGAATCATTGAATACAAGAATAAGAGAAATTCTTTTTCTCCTTTATGCCATAGTTGCATCTAAATTTCTATTTAATATAAGTGCACAGAACTTGATTGACTGAACTAAAATTTTGCAACAGGAATGCTATTCTCTGGAGAATACTGAACAACAAAAAAGTGTGAATTATAGAAGTTTTCCAGTATGGTACTGATATAGGAAAATATAATAATGCATGGTTGGCATAGCAGTTAATACAATGGCTTTACAGTGCCAGTGATTGGGACTGGGGTTCGAGTCCCATGCTGTCTGTAAGGAGTTTGTACATTCTCCCCATGTCTGTATGTGTTTTCTCTAGGGCCTCTTGTATTCTCCCACCGTTCAAAAATGTACTGGGGTGTAGATTAATGGGGCATAAATTGGGTGGCATGAAGTCATGGGCTAAAATGGCCTGTTACCATGCTGTATGTCTAAATTAAAATTGAAACATTACCTAAATAGCAGAGCCAGCAAGTTTATTTGTCCTGTGCCCACTTTCTGCATTGAGACACATCATAGCAATTTCCAGTAAACTAAATAGGCAGTAGAACTTGGAGAACATAGTACACCATAGGAACTGGCTCCTTGGTCCACAATGTTTGCCCCAAACAGGATGCTAAGTTACCTTAACTTGCACATGATTTATATCCCTCCATTTTCAGCATAAGCATGTGTCTATCTAAAGTTTCTTAAACACTACTAGCATGCCTCCTTCTGTTTCATCTTGTATTCATATCTGTGACTTCTTAGACAACAAATGGATAAAGGAAAAGGTTCTTCACTTTAAAGCTGTTGTAAGCAGCACCATGAGGCAGGCCTTGAGCCTGCAAGCCTCCATTACAGATCTTGCATACTGTCTCTTGCTCTGTGTCAGCCCCCTGCTGGCAACCAAGTCTAATTAAACAGGAACTATAATCAAGGCCTTACTAGTGACCATGCAAACACCTTCTGCCACTGCCCTTGCTTCCCAGTTGTACCATCTACCACTCAGTGTGGTTGAAAAAAATTGGCCCACATATCTTCTTTAAACATTACACCCCACCACCTCCCCCTCCCCCACAAACCTTAAATAGGCATCTTCCAATATTTAACATTTTTACTCTGGAAAATAGATTCTGACTGTTCTATCTCATTATTTTACAAACTTTTATCAGATCTTCCCTCAGCCAGAAAACAAAAACCAAGTTTGTCCAATCTTATAAGCTCACACCTTCTAATCCAGACAGTGCCTTGTTAAATCTACTGTAAACTCTTTGCAAAACTTACATATCCTACCTGTAATGCGGTGAAAAGAATTCAAAATGCAACCTATTTTAGTTTTATATCACTACAACCTGAGTTCCTTACTCTTGTATGAATGCAAACATTCCATATGCTTTCTTTATCACCTGATAACCTTCACACGGCCACTTTCTAGGAGCTAAGGATTGGAAGTGCCAAGTTGGTCTGTTCATCAATGCTGTTGAGGGTCCTGCTATTAACTCGATGCTTTCCCTTTGTATTTGACCTCCCAAAGTGAAATATCTTGCACTTGCTCGGTTTAAACATAACAATTACAGCACGGAAACAGGCCATTAGGCCCTTCTAGTCCGCACCGAACCAAACACCCCTTTCTAGTCCCACCTCCCTGCACAATGCCCATAACCCTCCATCTTCTTCTCATCCATATATCTGTCCAACCTTTTCTTAAATAATACAATTGACTCCGCCGCCACTATTTCTCCCGGAAGATGATTCCACACAGCTACCACTCTCTGAGTAAAGAAGTTCCCCCTCATGTTACCTCTAAACCTCTGCCCCTTAATTCTTAACTCATGTCCTCTTGTTTTAATCTTTCCTCCTCTTAACGGAAATAGTCTATCCACATCCATTCTGTCTATCCCTTTCATAATCTTAAATACTTCTATCAAATCCCCTCTCAACCTTCTACGCTCCAAAGAATAAAGACCCAATCTGTCCAATCTCTCCCCATACTCCAGATGCTTAAACCCAGGCAACATTCTGGTAAACCTTCTCTGCACTCTCTCCACTCTGTATATATCCTTCCTATAATTAGGCGACCAGAACTGCACACAGAACTCCAAATTAGGCTGCACCAACATCTTATACAATCTCAACATCACCTCCCAACTCCTATATTCCATGCAATGATTGATAAAGGCCAGCATACTAAAAGCCTTCTTCACCACCCTATTCACGTGAGTTTCTACCTTCAGGGAACGATGTACCGTTACTCCTAAATCTTTCTGCTCTTCTGTATTCCTCAATGCTCTCCCATTTACCACATATGTCCTATTCTGATTCTTCTTACCAAAATGAAACACCTCACACTTATCAGCATTAAATTCCATCTGCCATTTTTCAGCCCACTTTTCTAAGCAGCCCAAATCCCTCTGCAATCCTTGAAAACCTTCTTCATTATCCACTATTCCACCTATCTTAGTATCGTCTGCATATTTACTAATCCAATTCACCACCCCATCATCTAGATCATTAATGTATATAACGAACAACAATGGGCCCAATACAGATCCTTGAGGCACACCACTGGTCACCGGCCTCCAACCTGACAGACAATTATCCACTACCACTCTCTGGCCTCTCCCATTCAGCCAATGTTCAATCCATTTGACTATCTTAAACTCCATCTGATATTTCTATACATCTACATTTCTCTGATCTATATCCTGCTCTATCCTTAGATAGCCCTCTACACTGCCCATAACCCACCAATCCTTGTGTCATCTGGAAACTTACTCACCCATCTGTGTTTTCATCAAGTAATTGAAATCTGACATCAGGAGTCCCAGCACGGATCCTCATAGAACACCACTGGTGATAGACCTCCAGCCAGAATAAAAACCTTTCACTACCACCCTCTGACTTCTCTCAGCAACCCCATTGCTTATTCATTTATTTTTAGTTTTATTTCTTTTGTACAGCTATGCCACTCTCTACAAGCTCTGGTAACTTCTTAAAATATTGATAAGAATTATATTTTCCAAATTCATTAGATTTCTGATTCTGTCTACAGTATGAATGTTTTTACTCATGAGAGTTTCATTTAAAAACATAAAATTAGCTGATCATTTTCTTCTTTAGAGACTAGCCTTTTGTGGTTTCTAATGCTTTAAATGAGGTAATTCTCTGAAATTGATTTTACATAAATAGCTCATTTACAGCACTTTGGATACTGCAAAATTGTAACATGCACAGTCGGGATATGAGTGGTTGAAGTCTACCCAACAAGATCACATTCTAATGCAATATGTACATATTTTCTTTTGAAGGTCCATGAAATGAAATGAAATATTTATCACATTGTATAATGCATCAAATAGCAGTCACATTAACATTTGTCGCACATGTCTGTAGTATTGTTAGCTGGTAAAACTTGTGACATTAATCAATTCAATATTTTTCTAGGGCAGAGATTGTACTTGGAAACATCATCAAGAAAAAAGGCTGGAGGTAATAATTTTATTGCTAGATTTGAGAATTTGCATGGTTTGGATTTTCCTGTTTATTTTTCCTGTCTTTAATTCTGCCTAGATAAATCCTTCTCAAACATATTTCAATCTCCATACATTCTGCCTTCACCAAAAGGTAAGGCAGGTATTAATTGAAGCCAGAACCTGTTCAGAAATGAATAGAGTTGTACAGCATGGAAACAGGCCTTTAGGCCCTATTTGTCCACACCAACCAAGATGTTCCACCCTCACTAGTCCCACCTGTCTGTTCTATCCATTGTATCCCTCCATATTTTCTTTAAAGTTAGCAATAGTACCTGCCTTACCATCTCCTCTGGCTGCACTTCTCACCACCCTCTCAGTTTTATATATATATATATATATATATATATATATACAAAGTTGCCTTTGTGTGACAAACCAAGAAATGTTGATTGATAATAGTAAGAGGTCACATTCACAGCTTTCATAACTTCCTTTCATAATTTTTTCTTCTGTTTGCTCCTTTGTGTAGAAAATGGTTGGTGGACGTAAAGCTGGAAATAAAGAGCATCAGGAAAGGAGCAGTGGTAGGCCAAATGGCCCATCGAGCATGCTCTTCTATTCAATAAGACCATGGTTCACCTGGCTGTGGATTCAGCTCCACTTGTCTGTCCATTCTCTATCACCGTTAATTTTCCTACTATTCAAAGATCTATCTGACAGAGTCTTAAATACTTTTAATGACACAGCGCTTCCTTGCCAAAGAATTCCACAGATTCACTACTCTCTAAGAGAAGCAATTCCTTCTCATATTGCTTGTCTTAAATCTACCACCCCAAATTTGTCGATGCTCCCTTGTTGTAGTTCTGCCACCAAATGGAAACAACATCCCTGGATCTCTCTTATCCTGTTCCCTTCTTAACTTTGTATGGTAGAAATGGGTGGCACAGTTAGTGCAATGCTGTTACAGTTGCAGCGATTGGGACTGGGGTTCAAATTCCATGCTGTTTGTAAGGAGTTTGCACGTTCTCCCTGTGTCAGCGTGGGTTTTCCCCAGGGTCTCCGGTTTCTTCCCTCCATTCAAAAAGTACAGGGGGTTGTAGGTTAATTGGGTGTAATTGAGTGGCACAAGCTTGTGGGCTGAAAGGGCCTGTTACCATGCTCTATGTCAGGTGGGAACTAAAAGTAAAATTTTGGATAACTCTCCTCCAACCTGTCCATATTTGCTTTTAATGCAGTCTGGTTGATAAAGGAAGACAGATGCTTCAAAGTGGGTCTGTTCATAAAATGCAAACAGATTCACCCCAGAAAAATATTTTAAAGCCATATTTATTATTTAGACTGCAGAGAATGTTTTTAGACTTAGGAAGCACAACAGATACAAGGGAGCTGTGAATAACCATCTCTGTGAGGTAGATGCCTGTGGCACAGGAGAATCAGGTGATCTGCCTGACTCCTACAAATATCACACAGTGACCCATCTCCACCCATTGGCCCCTGACAGGATCTTTTTTTCCTCTAATGCCTGAGTTAGGATGAAAATGCCAATCCAGCCAATGTTCGGCCAGCTTTCTAACTGAAACTGTGAACCAAATTCATTTAGTGAAATCAGATATTGCTGTTAACTTTGGAAATATTTCATCTTACCATACATTTTTTTGCCTTCGTGTTATAATTGGGATCAGTGTCCCATTACTTGCTTTCAATATATGGATTTCAATAGTAATGGAACACCAGGAACTGGTATTCTATCAGAATCTTGCACACTGAATCTTCCGTTTTAGAACATAGAACTTTTCAGCACAGTAGAGAGCCTTTGGCTTGCTATGATGTGATTTTTATAAAGGCCAATAGTTTTAAAACTTTTTCTTTCCACTCACACACCACTTTAAGTAATCCTTATGATATAGGTGCTCTGTGATTAGTAAGTGATTACTTAAGATGGTATGTGAGTGGGAGGAGGGGGGGGGAAGGTTGAGAACCACTGCTCTCGACCCAATTGTTAATGAAATATTTTGCTTGAGAAAAATTGTCATTGGCCCATTTCCTTTAGAGCTATGAAATCGTGCACATAATAAGTCAATTAAGTACAATTAATACAGTGGGTTTTTTTTCCACTTACATACCACCTTAGGTAATCCCTTACTAATCACAAAGCATCTATGGCACAGGATTACAGTACTTAAGATGGTATGTGAGTGGAATGAAAAAGTTTTAAAACCATTGCACCTACTATACAACTATTCATCCCTCCTTACCTCACACCCATAGGTCCTATTGTTTCTACATCTATGTACTTATCTAAGAATATTTTAAATATCTCTATTCTACCACCCTCCACCACCACCCCCAGCAATGCATTCTAAGTACTTGCCACTCTGTTTTTTTTTTAAAAAAACTTGCCTCAGATATCTCCCCTAAACTTTCCTCCACTCACTTAAACGGATGTTCTCTAGTATTTGCGATTATCACCTCAGGATAAAGGTACTCACTGTCATCTCTCATCCTTCATTCCAAACTGAGAAGCGAACCTTATTTTCTCTATTAAACCTAGTGTCCTTGAAACTTCAAAGTTACCAGAAATCCAACAATATTTGAATTTGAGGAATAAATTGAATTCTCTCCACGCTTGTTTACTCCTGCGGCTATTTACCATTTACCCTAAGTGACAGCTGGGTTTGTCATACAGCATCAACTGTCAGTTAGCATTGAAAGAAACGAGCAGTCACCCTTGAGGTCCTGTCATTTTAACAATGTCTCTACTGGCATATTTGTTTTACCCCTCTAATCCTGTATATGTCCATTATCTCCCATCACCCTCCTTGTTGTGTTCTCTGAACTTCCATTCTGCTTCCTTCCTTGCTGTTGCACTCTCATCCCTGTTCTAGAATCTTCACTCCCTACACCCTCATCACCATTGGTCTTTGCTAAAGCCATCTCCTCTCTCTGACCATGTCTTCTTCAATGCCACTTCAAAATTTTCTCTGTAACTACAGTCTTCTCTCCTGTCATCTCTCCAACTCGGCTTTTCCTCCAATATCCTTCCCCTAATTTTCTTTAGAAACACTAAAATGTGCTTCTATTTTCAAATCAATAAATACATTTCCTGTTCGACTGAAGGGAAGTGTGGTATCATAGCTTTATTTGATGAATTTATTCCTTCCTATTGTAATGAAATGAATGCTGTCCAGTGCATTTCAGGGATACTCAGTGACCAAACTCTTAAAGGGGTATCACAGCATACTTCCATCATTTTTTGTAGTAGATGATTTGACGTGTTGAGAGGAAAAAGCTGGGCACCATTTGCTTTTCCTTTCTCTGAAATTTGAGCATTTTCTTTAAAGTTAAGGTTAAATTGATTAATCCAAATAAAAAGAGAAACACTAAAAAGTGTAATATGCATTTAAACCTGGAAATAAATTGTAAATTAAAAAAAAAAGCCTTACCAATTGGTTTGATTTCCAGAAACCAAGTAAGTAATGTTTAAAGTTAATAGATGAACCCAAGAAATCTGCTGATTCTTGCTGGTGCAGTAAAATCCCTGTTATCTGGAATTCAAGCAGCCTCAGTGACTAGGAAAAAAATTGCAGAAAATAAATAGGTAAAAAAATACAAAAGTTTAATATTGGTACTCCAAGTTGTCAGTTCACCAACCCATGCAACACGCAATCTCAAGCAACCAGAAAATTTACTGATCCTGCATCTACCAATCCAAATTGGTGCCAGATACCAGGGGTTTTACTGTATTTCTATTAACAATGCATCTGTGTAGACTATAGTCTGAATTGGAAACAGTCAAAGCTGGGTGAGAGCTTCAAAAATGGGAAACAGAAGATGTTTTTGAAGTTGAATTTGTTACTTTTCTTAATGGAAAAAGCATTGTGAGACTTCTCGAAAGTTAGCTCCCTTCCCCTGTTTCTCACAGTGGTATCTCCCCTTCCCTGTCTTAAAATGCTGCCATAATCCCAGTGTCCAGACATGCCCAAGTGATAAGAAGTGAACTTTGTCTGATTTTTTTTTTTCTTTCTGACAATTGTTAATAACTATTTGGGGCAGCTCAGTTAACATTAGTGGTTAGTACAATGCTGTAACAGCACCAGTGATAAGGACCAGGGTTTGAATCCTGCACTGTCTGTAAGAAGTTTGTACGTTCTTCCCGTGTTTGCGTGGGTTTTTCCCAGGGGTTCCGGTTTCCTTCCACCATTTGAAACATACCGGAAGTTGAAGGTAAATCGGGTGTAATTGGGCGGTATGGGCTTGTGGGTGTGTTATACTTTACGTCTAAATTTTTTTAAAAACTCCTTACCATTCAAATGAAGAGTCTGCTTGAGACAGGTGAATCACAACAGCCAATAAAAATGTTGAGGCATCCATCCTCCTATAGATGGATGGGAAGTAATTGACTCCTTTCCCCCTGGGAGCTGAAATCAACCTCATCATCCACAGTTTAAATTAATTTAATTTAGACATACTGTACAGCACAATAATAGCCCCTTCCAGCCCAAAAACCCATGATGCCCAATTACACCCAAATGACCTACAACCTCACTTTTGAAGGGTGGGAGGAAACTGGAGCACCAGGAGGAAAGCCACACAGACTCATGGAGAATGTACAAACTCCTTACAGACAACTTAGTTGCTGGTGCTGTGACAGTGTTGCCCTAACTGCTATGCTAACAGTGCCCTCCACATGTTATGGTTTGAGTTTTGTTACTTGATTTAATAGTTTTTGTAACCTAATTACTCATTGCAATTAGTTTTTAATGAGGCATTGGCAATGGAGGTTCATTCATCATTGATAAGGTGTAAAAGTGCAAATGTTGCCAAAGAACATTTTCACAGTAAGCAGATGGCCTGAGTAGGTGGCACATCACTCAATATTCCAGTACATGGCCCTGTGGAGAGGTTGGATTCCTGCTCATAGCCTTCTTCACAAGAACCTTTCATTTGCCAGGGCTTCCAGGAAATAACACAGAATATAGATTCTACACAAGGTTTTCAGAATTTTTTAAATCTGTATTTTCAACTTAAATAGAAAGATAACAATTAAATAAAAAGAACTAGAATAGCAAATGAACAAACTAGAGAAGTATTGACTGAGCTGTACAAGGGAGGACATCAGGCCAAATGAATACAAGCCAGCTTCCAGGGGAACAATCCCATCAGTTCTATTTACCTTTCCTTATTCCCCAGTTGCTTTGCTATGCATTCGCTCTCAAATTTCTATCAAACGCCCTTGGATTATTTTGCCACTTGTTTACTAAATGGAGCAGCTAGTCACAAATTTATACTTGACAGCAAACCATGAGGATGTGCAAGGCAACCTGGGCAGGATCGAACCCAGGTGATTACAACTGATTACAATTACTCACTGCTACAATTGAGCTACATTTTCATTGACACATGGATTTTCCTAAATACCTGGGTTCAGGCTCTTGTCAGATGAAATGTTGTGGAGCCCACTATAAGTGTCCCTGAAATGTTCAAACATTTTAATATAACCACCACGGGACAATTTGTATAATTTCATGTTCATAAATTGTTTCAGGCTAGCTTTGGGCATTAACTTAGATTGAGGAGTCTCTTCACCTCAGCTTCTCGGGTCAGATTAGAATTTTGCACTTCAGAAATGTATGGCTCAAGAAGTTGTGAGGCGATTGAATCAAATGCTCAGAAGGTCAGACAGCATCTGTGAAAAGAGAAACAGTTAACATTTTCATTAGACTGATTGCTAAGTTTTCTCAGCATTTTCTATAAGCCTTTCATATTTCCAGCAAGGACATTTTAATTTTTTTATTTAAACAGAATATGTTTGGCCTGCCTTCAAAGTTTGCAAAGGACATAAATATCCAGTTGAAGTCAGATAGGTGGGATATTGTTGCACCCCTAGGTTCTACTCTCATAATTGTCGATATAGGACAATATGAGTTAAAATTTGGGAAAGTATAATTTGGACTGACTACAAATGTGATGGATACCAGTTGAATCTGATTCAATGTCAATGGCAGAGAAATATCACAGCAAACCTAATGTCAATAAATGTAAGTAGGCAAAAGAACATCAACTCGATTTTGGGATTGATGATGGTGATCCATGTTTTCTCTTTCAGACGATCAAGCCTGGTGATAACAACAAAACTCTACTGGGGAGGAAAGTGAGTGCTCTTTATTTCTGCCATACTCTTGCTTTTTATTCCTTGTATTTATTTTTTTTATCATCAGAAGCTAAATATAATTAATTTTGTCCGATTGAATTATTTTTATGAAAGCAAAGAGGGATTATTAGCTGAACACAATCTGCTGGTGGAATTCAGCAGGTCAAAGCAGCATCAGTGGAAGTAAAATTGTCAAGATTTTGAGCTGAAACTTCATTAAGATGAGAAAAGTTAATACAAACAGCGTAAAGAGCATTGGGAGGGAAGGATGAGTTAGGGGCCCCATGTGGGACTGGCTAACTAGGCAGCAATGGAAGATGATGGACAGAGGCCAAGGATTGGCATCTGCCACTTTTGAAAATTAACTATGCTGATGTTGAGAGTGAAAAGGACAGTAATGGGCAGATTGGATTGTGTGGATTTTGTTGGAAACTTTCCATATCAGGTAGTGCTAGTGTTGTAATTACACTTGGGCTAGAGATGGAATTCTGGAATATAATTCTTCAATAGCACAGTTGGGATGTTGTCTGGTCTTAGCCATCCCTTGCTTTCATGTGGCTGAAAACTACTTTTCTGATGGTGGATGCACGTTCAGCCCTTCCGGATGATCTTTGGATTGTAAAAATCTGGAGTGATGCACTGAAGATTTTGCTTCTTGAACACTTATGGGTGTATTTTATGGCTTTTGGGCTGCTGATCATGAAAATCACCTGAAAGATTTAATATTTCATACTTGTTTTTAATATTTTTATACATTTTTGTGATTTCCTGTCATATTTTGGTGTACTTCAAGCATTCAAAACCATGAAGTGCAATATGTCATTGAAAATTCATTTTCTACATTCACACTTGGACTTCTTCCCTGTTGGGTCATGGTGCAGTCAGTGATGAACAAGGTGAAAGGTTTCACCAGGACATTGTGACCAATGGTATGAGTGCAACTGGAATCCATCAATGCTAACTGACTATTGTTGGATACTGACATGAGAGGCATCGGATGCTTTACTACAACCAAAAATCAGCAGAAAAATATTTTTAGGTCAGTTGAACTTGCATAATGTGTCACCATCATTATGTGATAAAAGATACTAAATTCAATAAAAGTTAATTTTTCTCCTATGTGATAGAGCAAATTTGAAATACCTTTGGTGTTCAGCTTGAAGTTGTGTATCATAATTCCCATTTTTTTCAGGAAGTAAACCTTTTGGGGGAAAAAAATTGTTGTCCAGTGTAATGGGATTAGAGGTAGAGATCACACAATGGAGATAAACTAAGAACTGGGTGTCTTATGAAAGCTGTCAGAAAATCTACAAACTGGACCAGCTCCACCTCCTTCAAGATCTATAAGAATTATTTTTTTCCACTGTCTTGTGACTAGTCACTTACAATATCTCATCCAAGAATCGTTAGTCATAGTTTGGCAGAGTAATCCCAGTATGAAGCATCTCCTTTCCATTTCACACAACTTCAAGATGATTTTTACCTTTGCTGAGGCATTTGTAAAATCCTTATCACTTCTTCACTGGTGTCATTTCACATCAAGGATCCCACCTGATCACCATGCCCTGAGTGGGCCAGAGAATTAGGCTCTGGTGTATTTTGGGGAGTATTATTACACACTTGTACCTTTGTGATGGTTCTTCACCAGTTCTGTAAATTTCATGACATGTTGAGGGTCAAGGGATGACTTGCCCAATGGGAAGGGGTGTCTCCATGCTGTGCATTTATACCTAAGCATGAATAAGGAGAACCTAGTTTAACCAGTGGAGACCAGTACACTGAGGCAGGAGGTTACTCCAGTCTCCTTCATCCTTAAAATTGGCTTTAAAAATAAGAAAATTGGATTCCTTGAATAGTGAAGAAAGCTGCTTCTGATGAGACTTGACTAAGCCAGCAACTAAGGCTTCCACTCAACCCTACACTTAGTTTGGGAGTCAAAGAGAATAATGGATCAGACAAGGGAAACCTCCAGATTGTGGATCATGTTGATCGTTTCCAGCCTGGTGGCTTTAGCTAGATGTGTTAGAAGTTGCACGAGTGTCCACATGCTGTACATTTAAACAGTCCCAAAAACTGCTCAAAATTAATGTGGGTCCTTGAAGATACAAATAGGTGCATTACTTATTTTTTTAAAATTGGAATCTGTTACCAAGGATTTGTTTCTAATCTCACCAGTCTAGTATTTCAATATGCTTGATCTTGAAACTTGTTTTTCTATTTTTTAACCAATTAATATAACTGCTTCTAATGTTCCCTCATGGTGACACATACTGTTCATTCAAAATATGCATTAATATAATGTAGCGGATTGGAAAGAAAGCTAGTATGGAAAAATGAAAGTAATTTTAAAAATGTTAATGTCATAGTGAATGTTGCTTCTAATTTTTTCACAGAAATATAGTCTGGTTTGGGATGTCAGACTGACTAATGGGAGGTCTGGCCTGAATATTAGAGCTGATCTATATACTTTCCCAATTGTGCTGGGTTCTGACTGAATGCTAGCTGACCACTGTTGGTTGAGGGAGATAAATGTTCACAATAACAACTCCTTGCATTTCAAACCTTGTGTTTGAGAGTCAGATGTCACACTATTATGTCTTTTAAGTTCAGGATTTGTTAATGGGTACTGACTTGAGAAACATGTTGGTGTTGTGTTTTGATTTGAAATGAAAATGAAATCGAATTTGAAATGGTATTTAATTGGGCAAAAGCAGCCATGTTCATCTTACCTCCATGAGCCCATATTTACATTCCTGATGAAGGGGTTTAGCCTGAGCTATTGACTATATTTTGTCTTCCTTGAATGCAGCTTGACCTGCTAAATTTTACCAATAATTTGTGTGTGGCTCATATTCATGTTCATTGGATCTCTTCTCAGATCCAATAATAAGTAAGTAAAACTTGTGCAATCAAAAAGTCATGAGAACATTTCTTTGAAAATAAATCTTTGGACATGAAGAATTGGTGAGCAAGATAAACATTGCCATTGCCAGCCACTGAAAATGTTAGATTTTTAAAAAATTATCTTTAACTTATTAACATATCTTAAATCTTGTCCACAGGGCTGAAACTGAAAGAGGTCTTTCTCGAAAACATATTATTGAAGGTATATGTTGTAGCGCATTAATCAATCTCTCCACATCTCTGAACAATTTGGTTGATTCTGAAAGTTATTCATTGAATGGTATTATATCCAAATGTCAGAAATTCTACCTAGCTGTCTCGTTGGAAACACACTGCCTATTGAAAGAGTGGGTGTAAATATTGTAACAGGGACTTTCAGAGATAATGATCCATTCCGGCTCTGTGATGGCCTTGTATATGTATCAGTGATCCTCCCACTCATGTACTGATAGATGAAACGTGGTCGTGACAGTTATTTTCTGTAGTGTGGGTTGATAGATTCAGACTTTGCATAATACTTGTGAAGAGGATGAATATCGAAGCTTAGATGTTTAACTTTTTCATTGCCTTGCATCTTGCTTCAGTGATATTTTGAAATTTAGATGGTGGGATCATATTTACAGATGGCTATGCCAATGGTCCTGGTTTCATTCCTGGCCCCTCTGAAAAGGAGTATCCTGATGGAATGAGATGGACAACGGTTTTCAGAAATTGTCAGAGGAGATCTGTCATTTTCTGCAAGTTTAAGTGACAGGCTTTTAGCTTTGACACCATTATAAACACAGGTCCTGAACTTACCTGGTTAGCTCGGATCATAAATGGTATGTGATTTCAAACTATTTTGTGTGAAGTAGCAATTTAGTAGCTGCAGAGAAATCTCTGTATAAAATAAACAGAGTAAATTCACTCTTAGATGCAATCCCCCCCCCCCCCACTTTGTCTCATTAAATAATTTATTACCTTTTTAAAATTCCTCTCCTTTTTTTCTCCCACCACAAATCCAACATAATCTCTAAGTTTTATGGGGCATCTGAAATAGAAAAATTCAAGAAAAATACACATGGACCATGATGAATGTTGACAACAGCAAACTTTTGCCATCGATTGAACAGTTGACCATTAGAGTTGGCTGCAGTTATCAGTTGATTACTTGTTCTTACTAACGGAATGCACACATTTATATTTTGGACCTCTTTTAGGTTTAAAGGCTTCTCTGCAGAGAATGCAACTCGAGTATGTTGATGTTGTATTTGCTAATCGACCAGACACCAACACTCCAATGGAAGGTCAGTGAAACTTCATTTTGAAGCTCAATGAGCTTTGTTGACCTGTGTATATGTTCTGAGAATCAGGATTAAAATAAACATCTAAATAAAAATCACTTTACCAAAAACAATTTGTTCCCCTGAGACAATTTATACATTAAAAAAATCTATGAGTATTAATTGCATTATTCAAATATATATGCAGACATGGGGAGAACATACAAACTCCTTACTGACAACGTGTGATTCGAACCTTGGTCCTGGATGTTGGTGCTGTAACAGCATTGTGCTAACTGCTATGTAACGGTGCTGCCCCAAATATAAATTATTATTGCCATGTGTTATAAGCACGAGAGACAACTAGAAATATAACAGCCAGATGGCTACTTAAATCTATTCAGCATAGGAGTCCTATTTAGCATCCTAACTGGTGATAAAACAAGTGGTGATTGTACAGGGAAAGGGAGGGCTGTCTAATGGTGAGGAATCTTTAGTGCTTTAAAGTTGTTCAATTAATCTTCTTGAGCGCTTTCTTTACATTATTCTCCATCACTTTTTCTTGCAGATTTCAAAACTTTCTTCAGAAACCCTCTACCAACTAGGCCCATTTCCCATCCTTCACACCTCCATGAGATCAACTTCAGCATCCTATGCTCTAGGGAATAAAGACCCAATCACTTGCTATAACTTAAGCCATCCAGTCTCACCAATATCCTGGTGAACAACTTATTCATCTTTTCCAACTTAATGATGTCCTTCCCACTGCAAACAAAACTGCATCTAATACTTCATGTGTGGACTCTCTAATGATGCTTAACTGTTTCAATACCCTGCCCAATGAAGGAAAACATTGCCAAACAATTTCTTCACCAACCTGGCCACATGAGTAGCCATTTTGAAACTATTCAATATTATTGTGAGATGTGTATTTTCATTATTTTTTTTATTACTAATCTTGTTTAGAGCATTTTAAAGAAATTAAGGAAAAAAAATGAAAGTGAAAAGATATTCTGAATTAATTTTTGAATGTTTAGTTCAGTTCATTTTTTACCCTCTTGCTATTGATTTAGTCCCCACTTGCTTTCTCAACTTTTTCCATAATTGACTGAATCGTTACCTTTCCAATTTTGATATTTCACTGTGCTACTTGAACTATTCTGGTGGGTTGCCGTGTTCGAAAGAGAGGGGTGAGGTAAAGGAAGTGCACACTTCCATTAGGTTTAGGGCTTCAAAGCATCAGGTGCAATGGATTCCTTAAATGTATGCGCTTTAGTCACAAGTGATAAGGCACTACATTCATATTCTAAAATGTTAATGAAGTTATGTAACTCTTTTTATACTCCACACAGAGTCGATTTAACAAAATAATTACAAAAACCGGGCTTTGTGGGATATGCTGTAGAGATATGTTGCATTATTTAAACGTTAAGTCGCTGGGTATCTGGGGTGTGAAAATTATAGACAGTTAAATATAATTCAATACACAAGAGTGCTGAAGGAACTCAGCAGGTCCTACTGTGTCCATAACCAACGTTTTAGGCCTGAACTCTACTTCAAAGTACAATTTGTTCATTTACAATGTGCGGACAGACAGTAACCCAGAATATCATGTATCAAACTGGTGTTACTGCATTTATATCAGTTGATAGAATTGAATGAACAGTAGTGACGTGAGAAAGTTAATCAAATCCATAATCAGCTCTGGGGCTTCCAGGCATTAGGTCACATCTATTGTACTTAAAATCCCTCAAACATTGAACCAAGCACTTATCAGAAAAGTCTCTCCTCTGAAAAATGCATTCTATTTCTCAAGGGTGTCCATTACTTAAACTGAAATCACAAAAGGAACTTGGACAATGCAGCACAAACTAGAAACAGTACCACTTTGCTAAATCCTGTTTTGTGTAGATCATTTACATCTTAGAGCTGAGCTTTCATTTTACATAAAAAAATATTTTGGATTGTTTCCCCCTACCCCACCTCTGTATTTAGAGATTGTTCGGGCAATGACGTATGTGATAAACCAAGGAATGGCCATGTACTGGGGTACATCCCGTTGGAGTGCCATGGAGATTATGGTATTCATCTTTTTAAATACTTCCAGAAGTACTTCAAGTGTACAATGCATGTCTAAAGATGTATACAGTACAGTAATTTATAATTTTAAATTGTATTTAATCTTGCTTGCATAAGCAATATTCATAGAAACAAAATACTGTTATAAAAGATTTTAAAGTTATAATCTAAGTGTTGGAAAATTATTTTGGAATTGTAATGCCATTTGAATAATTTTGACAGAAATTCTCCTTGTACCGAAAATAATTTTTTGGATGCAAATTAAATATTTGTTATCTGTTCCAACTGACGCTATTTCAAAACCTTAACCTTCTCGACATAAACAGATCGTATGTAAGGAATGAGAATACTTCAATGAGCTCATTTGCTTATCCAGATAACATCATTAACCTAAAAATGATCAGAAAGCTCTGTCCACTTCATTTAGTTGCCTATCTTGATGTGACAAAATCCTGAAGCAAGTGTTGGCCAAATGATCTTTACTGATTAACCGTGTTCTCTTGAGCAACACTTTCCAAATGAAATTCTGAACACCAGAGGAAAAAAAATTGTAATCCTGCAATCATGTGAAAGAGACATATGACTGGTAATTTGTCTATTGTGGATCCAACAACAGTGTACCTTGTTCCTTTTACTGATGAATGATGGATATTTTCAATATCTTCTGCTTTCTCTGGGCATTTGATATTAAATATAGTTTAGTAAATGAGGACAAAGATGAAACAAGTTTATAAATAGTTACAGATAATTATTCACCAAGTTATTTAGCTACAATTGAACAATGACAATGTTTTGTCCTCCTGTTCTAATTTTTGAAATGCTGTTTTTGAAGGCCATGCACTAACAAGGAAAGTTATTTTTCCATTACTTCCTACTATTTGTTAGAGGCCATTTTGGATTTTTATGAAAGTTGTCTTTTACTGTGTTTTTTCTTCAGGAAGCCTATTCAGTGGCAAGACAGTTTAATTTAATCCCTCCTGTCTGTGAGCAAGCAGAATATCATATTTTTCAGAGAGAAAAGATTGAGGTCCAACTCCCTGAGCTTTATCACAAAATTGGTGAGTGTTTGCAATGGATACTGTGCTGTGGTTTAGCCAACATTCTGTTTACTGATTTTTGGAGATATACAGTAAAACCCCTTGTATTCAGCACTTATGGGGATTGGTAGATGCCGGATACATATATTTTCTGCTTGCTTGAGACATGCTTTTACTTACAATGACCAATTCATCTGCACTAAGAATGAATGGTTTAAAAGAAAAAAATACTGTACTGTACTTTGATCAAACTTCACTTGCAAGAACATAAACCTTAAAGCATTTTACTTTATTTTCAGTCGCGTTGTTTGAAAACATTTAACTGCCGCTGCATCTGCAGGCTCCTCCCCCTCCATAGAGCTGCCCGAAAAATAAACAATAACATTGTAGATAATTAACCCACCCCCCAGTTTCCAGATAAAGCCTCTTGCTAATCAGGGATAAGGAGACACTATAAGAGAGTCACCACAATGGCAAGTAGCTTCGTCCTGGGCGATGCCATTGCTGTTACACTCAACTTTATTCAAACAGCTGCTACAAGTAAAGCACTTTGCTGGCTGAATATTTGTTCCCATCTTCACCAAAGGTTTGTTACTTCACAGAGTATTTACATTTACAATTTTAAACGTATATATTTTTTTTCCCTTTTTTTAATCTATTTTCATCTTTTTCTTTTGCCAGTTGCTTGATGCTGCCAGTTGCTTAAATTCCGGATAACAGGGGTTTTACTTTACCTGAATTGTCAAAATAAAGATATATTTGCATTGAATTTTAGCACTCATCAGAAGCTTCACATGAATACAATACATTGTCCTTTCAAGTGTATTGTTGCTTTGATGCAAGATCACACAAATGGAAATGGGATGATTGATCAGTTAATCTGTTTTTAGTGATGGTGCAGTAATATACAAATGTTAGCTTGCACATTACACCTTTAATATCCACATGGAATGCTGGAAACGACAGGTAAAATTAGAACCATAGAGCAGAAAACAGGCCATTTTGCCCCTCTAGTCTGTGCTGACCATCATCTCCCTAGTCTCACTGACCTGCTCCCATTCCATAACTCTCCAGACCTCTCCCATCCAATTTATTCTTAAAACATACGATCCACCCTGCATTCATCACATCAGATGGCAGCTCATTCTACACACCCACCACTCTCTGAGTGGAAAAATTTTCCTCTAATGTTCCCCCTAAACCTTTCCTTTCCCCCTTCAATTTAAAACTATGACCTCTCATATTTATCGCACCCAATTTGTGTGGAAAAAACCTTTCCATATTCAATCTTTATACCTTTCAAAATCTTGTAAACATCTATCAAATCTCCCCTCATTCTTTTTCGCTCCAAGGAATAGTCCTAGCTTGTTTAATCTTTCCCTGTAACTCAACACCTGAAGACCCAGCAACATCCTAGTAAATCTTCCCTGAATTCTTTCAATCTTATTGATATCCTTCCTGTAGTTAGGTGCCCAGAACTGCACACAACATTCCAAATTTGGCCTTACCAATTTCTTAAACAACTTCAACATAACATCCCAACTCCTATACTCAATACTTTGATTTATAAAGGCTAAGATACCAAAAGCTTTCTTTACAACCCTGTCCACATGTGACGCCACCTTCAGGGAATAACATATTTGTATTCCCAGGTCTCTGCTCCTCCGCACTCCTCCGTGCCCTATCATGAATTATATCTCCAACCTTGATTTGCCCTTCCAAAATGCATCACCTCACACTTGACTGCATTAAACACCATCTGCCATTTTTTTTGTCCCATTTTCTTAGCTGGTCCAAATCCTTCAGCAAGCTTTGAAAATCTTCCTCACTGTCCACAACACCTCCTACCTTTGTGTCATCAGCAAACTTGCTGATCCAATTCACCACATTATCATCCAGACCATTGATATGTACAACAAACAACAATGATCCCAAAATGGATCCCTGAGGCAGACCACTAGTTGCAGGCCTCCAATCTGAGAAGCAACCATCCACTACCACACTCTTATCTTCTCCCACACAGCCAATTTTGAATCCAGTTTACAACCTCTTCTTGAATACTCAGTGTCTGAACCTTCTGAACTAACCTCCCAAGTGGGATCTTGTCAAAGGCTTTACTACAGTCCATGTAGACAACATCCACAGCCCTTCTCTCATCTACCTTCCTGGTAACATCCTTGAAAAACACTACAAGATTTGTTAAACACAAACGACCATGCACAAAACCGTGCTGACTATCCTTAATTACCCCATGACTGTCACTCAGAACTCCCTCCAACATTTTACCCAACACTGATGTCAGGCTCACCGGCTTATAATTATCTGGTTTATATTTGGAGCCCTTTTTAAACAACAGGGCAACATGAGCTACCTTCCAATCCTCTGGCACCTCACCGTAGCCAAGGACATTTTAAATATATCAGCCAGGCCCCCTGAAATTTCTACACTAGTCTTCCTCAAGATCCAAGAGAATATCATATCCAGCCCAAGTGATTTAGCTACCTTTATTTTCTGCAAGGTAGCAAGTACCTCTTCCTCTTTAATCTTCATCTGTTCCATGACTCTTCTCTTTGTTTCCCTTCCTTCCCGATGCACTCTGCCAGTTTTCTGAGTAAATACTGATGCAAAAAAAAAACCAGTTTAATATCTCCCCAATTGCGTGAGGCTCCACACATAATTGACCACTCCAATCCTCTCGGGGACTAATTTTGTCCCTTACTATCCTTTTACTCGTAATGTACTTATAGAAATCCTTTGGGTTTACCTTCATTTCTTCTTTTTCCTTCCTGATTTCTTTCTTTAGTGTTTTCTACATCTCACAATTTTTCTTTACTAGATTGCCAATATCCTTTGAAAACCAGGATTCCCTGGTAACTTCACCTTTAATCCTAATAGGAAGGTGCTCTTGATATTTCTCCCTTAAAGGCCATCCACTTACCCAGGGGCTCCCAACCTGGGGTACATGTACCTCCAGTGGTACATTTGCACTTTTCAGGGGGTATACTGGGTCTGAGAGAATAACCACTACTGTACAATACATGGGGTTGTAATCTGCAGTCAGATTGCACAATGTCGTGTTTTTTTTAATCCTTAATTTTTAGGGGTACATGGGAACCTATAAAAATGTCCAAGGGATACAGAGGAACAAAAAGGTTGGGAACCCCTGCACTTACCTATCACACCCTTGCCATAAAACATCATATCCCAATCCATTCTTCCTAGATTCTTTTAATAAAAATTATTGTTTTAAGATCTCATTATCTTAATTGCTGCTGGTCTGTGATGTAACAATATATTGACTGCACAATAGTAAAATCTAAAATTAGGGTTAGGGTTAGAGCTATTCCATTATCTTTCTCTGTAAAAAAAAAACTTTAATTTATTAAGGCAAGAATGTTTACCCTTCCATTTGAAGGACTATATGGCAGAGTCAAGTCAGTCAAAAAATGATTTAGTAACATATCAGAACAGATTGAAAAAGATATTAAAAAATTTGGCTAAATATTCATTTTAATAGAATTTATATGGCCAACTAAAGTTGTCGATAAAGATGATCATTGGGTTACTTGTTGGAGCATAGCAAGATAAATCTCCTTCAAAAGATGTTTGATTCTTTGTAATTGTAATACCAAGATAGGTAAACTGATTTTTAATCTCCTTAAAAGGAGAACCACTACACGCTGCTGCAGAACATTTCAATAGAAGTTCATTCGTATGCACATTCAATTTGTATCCTGAGCATTGACTAAATTATGAAAGCAATGACATCATATGGGGGAGGGAGGTGTCTGGATCTGAAAAATAAATTAAGAGATTGTCTGCGTAAAGAGAGACATTATGTTCAATCCCTTTCCTTCATATCCCCAAGATGTCATTGCACTCATGAAATGCAACTGCCAATGGTTCAATTGACAGATCAAATAATAAAGGGCTTAATAGGTATTCTTGATGAGTACCACATTGCAGATTAAAGGGCTGAGATTGTTCTAAATTAGTAAGAATTGTGGCAGATGACCACAAATACAATAATTTAACCCATGTAATAAAATCAGGACCAAAATTAAAAATTTCAAGGGTTGTAAACAGATATGTCCATTCTATCTATCAAATGCTCTTTCAGCATCGAATGAAAGAATACACTCAGGAGTTTTCCCGGAAGGCAAATGTATAATAGTAATCAATTGGTGTATATTAAAATGGGAATATTGTTTTTTTAATAAACTCCATTTGATCTTTAGAAATAATTGATGATAAAATGTTTTCCATTCTTTGGCCAAAATTTTAGGGAGATCGGTCTATAAGCGGAACATTTAGTTGTGTCTTTACCTTACTTTGCAATTAAAGATATACAAGCCTCATTAAATGAATCTGGCAGTTTACCCAATTTAAATGAATTAGCAAACACCATCTTTAGGTAAGGTGTTTGAAAAATTCCTCAGGGAACCCATGGGGTTCAGGTGCTTTCTCAGATTGTAATGAGGAAATAGCAACCACTATTCAGTCTGATTTGACTATCTGAAGAAATCTTGGGGATATTCAATTGGTCTAAGAAATTACTGTCATTTGTACATTCAGAAGAGTATATTTTGGAATAGTGTTTTTTAAATGCATAGTTTATCTCCAAATGATCTGGTCATAATACCATTATCTTTAAAAACCTTTATGATGTGACATGAAGCACCAAATCCTCCCATTTGATTGGCCAAAAGCTTACATTCATTACCAGAGTTATCACCATGAATGTAAAATTGACTTTTAGATTTCAAAAGTTGGCATTCGGCTGGATATGTTGAGAGAAAATCAAATTTAATTTTAAGTTCAATCCATTTTTGTATACATCTGATTTTTTAGTTTGAGCATGTTGTTGATCCAACTTTTTAATTTGTTTAATTAACTCAGATCTTTCTTTATTTGTCTTCATTTTTTTATAACAGTACACAAAATAATTTGCTCCATAAGAAAAGCCTTCAAGGTATCAAGTATAACTAAGAGGTCTCTGAAGAGACATTAGTATCAAAAAAGAAAACTCTGTTCTTCCATAAATTTAATGAAGTCCTTATCTGATAATAAGACTGAATTAAAATGACAGTGTCTTTTATCTTGAGGAAAATTCCATGAGGTTGTAACAAGGACATGGTCAGATATTACAATACTCTTGTATTAACAGGAATGTGTTAATGAAATTAGATGATTATCAATAAAAGAAATCATCAGTACACAAGTGCGATGAACTGGGAGGAAAAAAAATACTCTTTTTTGGTAGTATAAAAGAAATGCCAAACATCTGAAATGCCATAATCTGACAAAAAAAGAATGCATTAATCAGGCAGATTTGTTTAATGTAGCTGGGTTAGAAGATGAATGATCTAGGATAGGGTCCAACCAGCAGTTGAAATCCCTGCCTAGATAAGCAAGTATAAACTTAAATACAGCAAGGAAGTAAAAAAAAGTTTTCACAAAAACCCCAGATCATCAACTTTGGGAGAATAAACATTTGCAAAAACCACCATTTTATCATGTAATTTCCCTGAAACAAGAACAAAATAACCATTAGAATGTAAAACAACATTATGTATACTAAAAGGAATATTCTGATTAATAAGGATCGATATCCCTTTAGATTTAGCTTGAAAAGAAGAATGATATTGCTGCCCTTTCCACCCATGACATCAGGTAAAAAAAAACGCAGCTTTGTTTATTTTTCAGTGAAGCTACTTTCCTTCATTTTACTGGATGATTTAAACCTCTCACATTCAAACTCAAGAACTTAATAAGATTAGTCATGATCACTCTTAAGTATACAATTAACGTAAAACTAATTTCTAAAAATCCCAGTGTGCATGTGCAAAGCAGAGTTTGTGCAGCAATGACCTCTGGCCTGCAGATGGCCTCATATTGAGTACAACTCGATAAGATGGAACCAGAATGATCTAAACAATGAAGCACCGCAGTAATCCAAAACATCCATGATCTCACCCTTGTTCTTCTCCAGTCCCACCCTTCTAAGGCTAATGGAAAGGCCAACAGTGCACTAATTAATTCTAAAAACCCACCATCTCCAAATTTATATTAAATGTCCTTGCTCAAAAGCAAAATAATAACATTCCCCTGCAGCTGTTCATAACAAGTCAAAATACGCCATGTTTAGATTGAGTACAGTAAGCATTGAGAAGGTATTAAACATTTTTTTAATGTGTTACTGGATATATAAAATGATTTTTTAATCCCATTTTTATAAAGTAGACTTAAGTAGAATCAAAAGGTGTCAAATTCTTTTCCTAACCACTTCAGATTAATTAAACTCACAATAGCCATGCTTTTTTTTCTGTAAAAACTCTAAAAATAAATGAATGAACCATAACCTGTTAAAATTCAATCATCGGTTCAAAGCAGTCATTCAACAGAAACAAAAGAGAGAATGTCATTCAGTAGTTAGAACAGAAAGATTGCTAAATGAATCCTGATCGTCTATCACTGAACCAAACCATTTTTTGTTCCCATATAAAAGATTTGTGGATGAGCTGGGATCAGCAGAGAAGGCTTCCAACATAACTTCCCTGCAGACGGCCCTTTGCTTCATAGCTTCAGTAGAATAACCTTCCACAATTCTGGATTTTTTGCCTTGGTATTGCAGGGTACCTTTACAACAGGCTTATTGAATTAGCAGCTTCTTGGTTTGATAATGAACCTGGTTTTTGCCCTGATTGGGGCTTAGACAATCATGAGCGGTGTGCTCTGTTAAGTTCCGGTGGTATCAGAAATAACTGATCTTCAAACACCGTTGCCAACAAATTAGTAGGCATACCAGTCTCAATATCTTCAGCCAGCCCACTTTGACTTTCCAAATCAATCATTCTAATCATTAGTCACTCATTATCTTCCAGGTGGTGGACCCAGTCACTCATTTCCTTTAAAGTAGATTCTGCAGAGGTCAAACGTTCACCTTGTTGATTTATTGAAGGACAAATCTGTGAAAATCAATTTTCCAGTGCCAAAAGTCTTTCATCGAGACATTTAAATCCTGCATCAATAGATTCTTTAATTTGTTCAAGAACATTGGAGGAGCCCTCAGCAGCGGGGTTTGCCAGTAGAATGGGTGGAGTTTCTTGCTTCTTCCATTTTTTCCACTTTTAGTGATCTTTCCAGCTCTTGTATCCATTTTAAATATAAAATGTGCAATTCAACATCACTTCAAAAGTTTTTAGAAAAGTAAACAGGAGAAACAGTATTCTGAAGGTACAGAGCTATGACTAAGACGCACACTTCATGTCGCAGCCCAACTGGAAGTTGCACTTTTTAAAAATGGAATAACACAATTCTCATTTAACAAACTATCAATAGATGTCGGCTTTGGGCTTTGACCATTTGTGTCTTCCAGTACACAATATTACCTTGTGAAAGCATTCTGGTTTCAGTTAGTTTTTTGGTTGCAAAATTATAACTCTTTACAATATTAGTGTATCTGAGAGAACACCATAAAATATCCATTATCTTGTTTCTCATTATTGCCTTTGGACTGTGTTGTTGAATGTCAATTAATTTTCATATGTTATCTTTCGGCAGGAGTTGGGGCAATGACTTGGTCTCCACTTGCTTGTGGAATCATAAGTGGAAAGTATGATATTGGCGTACCTGATAGCTCACGGGCTTCTTTAAAGGTAAAACAAATAAGCCACTTGGATTAAATGATCTCTTTCGTGCAACAGAAGGTCATAGCTTTGTCTTGTTATGGAAGAATTGTCTGGATATGGCATGCCTTTCAGATCAGAATGAGCTTTGCAAGAGAAATGAAGCTGGTCTGCTTCCCCATTGCCTTGCAATATTTTTCTTGAACTATATCCATAGAACATTACACCACAGAAACAGGCCCTTCTAGTCTGTGCTGAACCATTTTTTTTGCCTAGTCCCACTGACTGGCACCTGGTCCTTGGCCCTCCATACCTCTCCCATCCATGTACCTGTCCAAATTCTTCTTAAATGTTAAAATTGATCCCACGTTCACTTCAACTGACAGTTCATTCCACACTCCCATCACTCTCTGGGTAAAGATGTTCCCCCTTGTGTTCCCCTTAAACTTTTCCCCTTTCCCCTTTAACCCATATCCTCTGGTTTGTATCTCATCTATCCTCTGGAAAAAGCCTATCTACATTTACTTTCTATCCTCCTAATAATAGAATTAACTCAATAAACTTAACATCTGAACACCAGCCTGAATGGCAACTCTCTATCAATAACAGACTATTATGCAGCATATGTGCAGGGGAAAAAAACCAGACCATTACAGTCCAGGCTGAAATGCCCCAAAATTTACCAAAATCCCCCAAAACAAAAAGAAACAAAAGCCCCCACTTCAGCCATGTCAAGTCTGTCAGGGGAAAACAAGATTGCCTTGGGGTTCGAATGGGGCTATCACCGCCATTCACTTCCTTTATCTAGGAATTTCCACAATAACCTCCTGGTCACTATATGAGGTAAATGCCTCCGAAGACCACTTTAGAGTTCGCAAGTGCCCTTCTGGCACATGAGTCCTCTTCTTCGGACACCTTGTCTTGAATGGTCTGGTGACCATCCAAAGCCCTCCTTAGGGTTCACAAGTGCCCTCCTGGTACACAAATCCTCTTCTTTGGTCAATCCTCCATACTCCATCCACTAACCTCTCTCAAAACAAATGCGCCGGGCTTTTTAAACTGCCCAGTGCTGTCTCCAGTTCTCTCCATTGGTGGAGATGTTGGCTGCTGCAGGCTCGCTCTCCTGTGAGCCCACGGACTTCTAGCGCGTGGTTCCCATGCTTTGACAGCTGTCAAAATTTGCCAGTGGTTGCTTAGGGCTACTACAGCTGTCAAATTCCCAGCAGTAAATTCAGTCCGGTCCTCAGTCAAAAAACAGAATAGTCAAGGTCCATAACACAGGAAATAAATTCTTAAACATGTTTAGCCTCACCCTGTAACTCAGTTCCTGGTGTCCGGGCAACATCCTAGTAAATCTTCTCTGCAGTCTTCTATCTTATTGATGTCTTTAGGTGACCAAAACTGCACACAAAACTCTAAATTTGGCCTCACGAATGCCTTATACAACTTTACCATAACATCCCAACTTTGATTTATGAAGGCCAATATACCAAAAGCTCTCTTTACAACCCTATCCACCTGTGACACCACTTTCATGGAATTATATATCTGTATTCCCAGGACTCTGTTCTACCCCATTCCTCAGTGCCCCACCATTTACAGTGTACGTCCTTTCTTAGTTTGTCCTTCCAAAATGCAACACTGCATACTTGTCTGCATTAAATTCCATTTGCCATTTTTCAACCTGGCCCTGATCCCTCTACAAGCATTGAAAACCTTCTTCGCTGTCCACAGCCCCTCCAATTTTAATGTCATCTGCAAACTTGCTGATCCAATTTACCACGTTATCATCCAGATCATACAAGCAACAATGGTCCCACCACTAGGTACACCGCTAGTCACAGAATATTTTAAGTAAGGACGTGAATCGTTCCCATTGGTGGAAGGATCAAAAATCAGTGGGCAGAAAGAAAAATATCATTATATGGAAAATGTACAGCCAGACTGGGTACTGGAGATGGATTCAATCATTTCCTTTAAAAGTAAATTGGAATAGTACTCAGTCTGCAGTGGATTTTCCACATTGTGATTTTTTTAAAATATATAATTTCTTTCTGCCTTCTGATTCTTGATCTTTCCACCAATAGGAACAATTCACTTCATTACTTAAAATATCTCCATCAGATTCCTTCACCATAATTTATTTTCCAAGGAGAACAATCCCATTTCTCGAGTCTAGCTACATAAAGACACTCATCACTGGAATCACTTTCATAAATTTCTCTGCAGCATCACAAAAGCAGTAGTTTCAAAGGTTCCTTTTATTGTAATGTAATAATACATTAAAATATTTTTTGATATACTTTTGTCTGCTGTAAGTCAAACAAAGAAACACCATGAGTATTGCCTAAATGAAGCAAAAGAGAGTCCCTTCTGAGACAGTGTCTGTGGATTCACCTCCAACACTATGATAGCTTCTACAGCCACACAGACTCCATTTCCAACCATCAGCAACTGAGCTCCAGCTCCAAACCTCTGATACAATCAGGAAGCCTTCAGTGCTTCTTGCCCTCAGTACCCTCTTCAACACTGGTTCCAATTCCTGGTTCACATGAGCCATCTCCAGCTGCCTACAGCCTGTGTGGGTCCTTTGACTGTGTCGCTGACCATCCGTAGCCAGATCCTTGCTTGTCTGCTGCCATGGTCACTGTCCTATAGGGTCGTCTCCTACACTGCCTCCTCAGTGGGTGGTAGGGAAGGGATGTGTTTGTACCATTTCTGGTGTCCTGCACCCCCTCGTGGTTCACAGCCCAGCGGTTGCAGGATTTAAAAAAAAAATACCATTGGCTCCATTAACAGGCCATTAAAAGCGTGTATGGAGGTATCGACATTAGGACCGGGCAGTAGACCTCTGCAGAGCAGCACTATCCCTCCAATCCACGCTCTCCAAAGCCCGCACCAGCAACAGTGCTGCCATTATTTTTCTGTGTTATTTCATGAACCACACACTCTTATTGATTAGTTACTTTTTAACTGGATGTCAATCTCTGCGGACATTTCACTTACATATTTTAGTCTCAATATGTTACCACCTTAAAAAGAGGTCACGTTATAGCTTGCATTTGTTCTTATGGCAAAGTGATGGTACTTGTTGCTATTGTTGAAGAAATCTGCCAGCATCGATCCAGTGATGTCTGTGGTGTGGACTTTCTCCTTGCCCATAAACAGCATTTGCTCTGGGGGATCTGTGGGTTCAAGTAAGTAATATTGTCATAGTACACAGCTAAACCAATCATGCAGAAAAATTCTCAGGCTAGAAATTAGGAAATAAAACCTTAAAGATTTGGAACAAAGTAAAATGAAGTATGTTTTAGATTAGAATTAATAATGCAATATGGATTTTTGAAAAGTGAGAAAAAGCTGCACCAATGAATTTAAAACAAAAAGAAAATGAGCAATCACTTGAACAACCTCTGGTCATTTAACTAATTTTAAACAGTAATTTTGGTTTAGTATTATTGAAGACTCAGTTACGCTTTATGTATCAAAGTGCCTCTTTTCCTGGATCATTATCAACACGGAGAATAGTGTAGTTCATGAGTACCTGATGCTCGTGTTAGCTTGTTGATTTCTGTGGAGAAAGCTGGGGATGTTTTCATATCCATGGAGGAGCAGGGGATCATTGACAACAGAATCTGGATTTCCGTGCGTGCGCACGTGCGCTAGAGAAGCCGCTGCAAGATTTTCTGTGTGGAATGGAATGTCGCTGGAAATTTCTGTGCAACTATGTGCAAAATTTTTAGGCAATTGAAATGATGCTCTGGATTTCAGTAAGCTGCAGTAGAGATGTGTTTGCACATGTTGATGAATGCAAAAAGACACATCTATCAAATGAAATTTCTCAACTCAATTGAGATGATTCAACCTGGGTCTAATGCACTGTACAACTGCATATAATAATGACTGCATCGTGTACAATAAAATTCCAGCAATCTGATTGTTTAGAAATCCCAAAGGTTTAACATCTGACTCTCCAGGCCCCCAGTTCACAATGTGTGCAAGGCCCCACTTCTCACTGTCCCTTTAAACACAAACAAGTTTTCTGGAAAATTATGTTTTTTTAAAAAAAAATAACTATGTAATTAAAAGTGTTTTGGAGTATTAATTAGCATAACATCCCATAGATGGAAAATCTGCTTATTTGTCACGTTAAATTAAGTTTTACTGTCAAAAATTGTTAACATTAAAGTCAATGGAAGTGAATTTTTGGAGTGGGATTTATGAAGTTGTTAGGAGAATGTCTGTATATTTATTAAGTTATAAGGATGATTTTTCAAATTGCCCTTACTGTCTGAATTCTTATGAAATGCAATTACCTTGAAAGAATACTAAATCATTTATTAATACTTTTGAGTTTTTCTCCATTCTTTCCACCTGTTCTTTTTGTGCAGCATGCATTACCTCTGCTGACCTTCAGCCCCCAAAGCTGCCAATTGTTCTCTAATATTTATTACATTGGCTTGGCCTTCAGAGATTTTAGGTTGCATTACCTCTCCCAATGTAACTGATATTTTAGATTCTGTGCTTATGTCCATAGTTATAAAGACATTGTTAAACAGTTTCTTTCAACTGTTGAACTCATGCTATTGCAAATTGTGGTTAAGTACATTTGCCACCAAATACCAGCAGCAATGCATGTCCTCCCTTGAAAAGTCCAATGTGTACTTGAACTACAGCCTTCCTCCTTTTCATCTGATTACTGGCTAAACTCTTATTGACTGAGCAATGCAACATCAGTTTAGTAAAATTGTTCCTTTAATTTTAGTCATATTTGTTCAAACTTTTATTTTTCTTTCTTTCCCTGCCAACCACTAGTACTCATCTTTTGAAACTTCCTGGATGGTCTCCAGAGCTATTCTACGAATAACAGACAATGACAGTCAACTTCTGTCTCTTCAGTCTGAGGACTCCGATATTGTCAATATTTTTTTTCCTGCAAGTCCAAGCCACTGGCATTTCCCAATAGAAATAAAGACTGTTGCAACTATCTGGACACTCCAGCCCTACCTCCTTTTGTAATCACCCTGAAATATTTTCCAGACTATAATCATTCAAGAACACTCCTTGTGTCACTTTTGGTTATTTTGACTAATGGAAGCATTTCTAAATCTTCTCTCTTTATGATTTTAAGTACCTTTATCACATCAACTTGAAGCTTCTTTTCCAAGCAGAATAATCCAGTCTATCCCCAGTCCTTTATCACAAGAATCATTTTGGTAAATCTCTTTAGAAATCTCTCAATGCTTTTGCATCTTTTCCCAAATGTGCTACCCAGAAATGGATGCAATGCTCCCAGTATTGATAAATCATTACTTTATGAAGGTTCATCATGACTTTTGTTGATATTACCCTCTAGCTCTTTATAAACCCTTGGTGTTTTTGTACCCATTTTAGAATTGTCTTTTCATTTATTTTGCCTACTCTTCCTCCCAGCATGAAAATGAATCTTTTAAGTCTATTCCTTTCCTATTTGCATTGCATTATGTCTCTGATTTTTTTTAATGTCAACTACAAATCTGGAAATTGTGCCCTGTACATCCAATTCTAAATCATTAATAATATTAAGAAAACCAGTGGTCCCATTACTGAACTCAGGAATTCTATTTTACACTCCCTCCAGTTCAAAAAATACTTCTAGTTTTCTGTTATGCAGATAATTTTGTATCTCTGTAATTGCATCTGCTTTTAATCCCCGGGTTTCTATCGTGGTGACAAGCCTAGACTGCAAGAATCCACAAAATTTTTAAAAATGCTATTTCCTGCTTTTGGCAGGTATTTTGTAGACACATCCGTTTATAAAATCAGGAATTGTTTTGAAAACAATTGCTGACTACAATGTTCACTATGAGAAACTCTCGCATCCATGTTTCACCAGGTTGATGTAACATATTAAATGCACAAATATATCACAATTAAACATGAGTGATGTCTTGTTGCTTTGATATGAGAAAATGTTGGAAAGTAAAATGTAATAGAATGCATTATTCAATATTAGGTAAGAATGAAAAATCTAGAAAGCTTAAAAATTATTTCCTGCAGTTCCAAGTTCTGTATTGTATAGGATATTGCCATCCAAAACATCTGACTTTAAACTATAATCTAAAATATTGATACTTAAAGACACTTACTAGTGTCTTTAAATGTGTTGATTTTATTGTTTCAATAAGAACTTGGATTTATGTTTGTAACATTCTAAGGAAATGGTTGCAAACAATTTTAAGAATATTGAACGTAATAACAGTTGTGCTCAGATTTTCCTATTTTTAGTGTTACCAGTGGTTGAAGGACAAAATTATCAGTGAGGAAGGAAGAAGACAGCAAGCAAAACTGAAGAACCTCACTCCAATTGTTGAGCGACTAGGCTGCACACTGCCCCAGTTAGCAATAGGTGAGAACAGTCTTAACAGATCCAGAAATAACATGCTTCTGGATATTTTTTTAAACATTCTCCATACCACTCTCAATAAAAAGAGTAAATTCTAACCAACAGACTTAAGTGATCTCTCTGTGACGTTTGATTCCAAAAGCAGAGTTTGTAGAAATGAATCCTCGAATTGTTGTATCCATTATTATTCATACTGGCAAGTTCTGTCAGTCAAAATCTGTTCATTCCTGATCATTTTGGGGAGTGGGTGCCAGATTTCATTTAAAAAAAATGTGTAGATTATCACTATTCTTCCAAAGCCTCTTCAAACCAAATCTGGTGGCTAACTTGCCAGTTTGGATAACTCCTTTCACTTAGTGCTGAGACTAGGACTGGCATTGATTGGCCTCTCTATCTTTTTGTGGAAAGCTGGTGAGTAGATTTCGTATTTAGGAAACAAAATTTCTACCTCAGAACCAGCAGAAATATAGAGCAGAGTGGTGCCTGAAGCTGGTCTTGGATATGATCTCACGTGAAGAGAAAACAAATTGATGGCAATAAAAGGGTGATGTGAATTATATTGAATGACAGTAGGTAGTAAATGGATGTGAACAATGAAGCACAAAAGAGGGCAGATACTTTGGGAAATAGAATAGCCCAAAAATAGGCTTTTAGGTAGTGGAGAATATTTCCAGTGTTGAGAAGGAAATGGTCACAAAATGTCAGATGAAGAAGAAACAAAGCCAGTTTAAATTGGTTTGGGCATTGGAGTGTGAAAATTACAGGAAACTATTTCTGTGAAAGTAAGGACAGTCTGTGTAATCTAAGTGGTATAGATTGAATGTGGGATAATCCAAATTTCAGTGATATTTCCTTCTGCACATTCTGTTTCAGAATACATCATTTAATAGACCAAACAAAAACAGGGTGTCTTAAAAATTGGGTATTGTTATTTTAAATGCCCCAAAGTAAGTGTTATTCTTGCGCCTACCCTCTTCTCCATGAACAGTGCAAGTAGAATGCTGTGTTTATATAGTAATTAAGCAAGTATAACTATTGATTATTCACAGGGCCTAAACTATCAGATTTTTGTTTTTCAGACAGTGTCAACTTTTTATTTTGAGGATGTTCCTACGCCTTGTACAACTTTTTAAAGTTGGTGTTTAAGCAACCTATCAAAAAGTGTAGCATGCTAATCTGCCTCCAGGAATTGGACAGATATCAGAGGGCCTAACCAAACTTCAATATTCTTTAAATAAAATACCTATAGTCAGTATGGAAAACAGAAACTCCCGGAACTCACAGAAGGTCAGACATTATCTGTGGAAAATTAAAAATTCAAATTTCAGTTGGTTTTCCTAACAAATCTATTCATTGAAATATACACCAATTTTAAAAAATTGATGTCCCTTTGTTAGAACTGCTTCTGCTTCTCACAAAAATATCCATTCTATTCTTAACTCATTGCAGTTCTCTTCTACTTTCAGCTTGGTGTTTGCGCACAGAGGGTGTCAGCTCTGTCCTCCTGGGAGCCTCCAATGCCGAACAGCTTACTGAAAACCTAGGTGCCATACAGGCAAGTAGTAATTGAAAACGTAAACCAATTGAATCATTGTTAATCAGGTTTGCATTAATGTCATTATCAAAATCACATAATTGCAGAAGAAAAAAATGTGTAGGATACAATTTCTTCAAAATGACTGGATGTTTTTCCTTACAGAAATACAATTTTCCCCACTGACTACAGGAGAAATAAATTGTGTAATTAATAGCCTTGTATATTTCACCACCTTAGTAGAACCACAGGACACTAGAGCCCATTTAGTCTGAGCTGAACTACTTTTCTGCCCTTCCAACCCCTACCATCCATGTACCTATCTAAATTTCTCTTAAACTTTGAAATCAAATCTGCATCGACCACTTCCACTTGAAATTTGTTCCAAACTCTCACCACCCCTGATGTTCCCCATAAACATTTCATCTTTCACCCTTCATCCATGTCATCTTGTTCTCATCTTACTCAACCTCAGTAGAAAAGGCCTGGTTGCATTTACCCCTCATAATTTTGTGTACCTCTAACAAATCTCCCCTCATTCTCTGACACTCCAGGGAATAAAGCTATAACCTATTTAACCTTTCCCTGTAACTCAGCTCTAGCAATATTCTTTTAAATTTTCTCTACACTCTTTCAATCTTATTGATACATTTACTGTAGGTTTGTGACCAAAACTGCACGCTATGCTCCAAATCTGACCTAATATCTTGTACAACTTCACAACATCCCAACTCCTGTACTCAATATTTGATTTGTGCCAAAAGCTCTTTCTGACCTGATCTACCTGTGATGCCACTTTTAAGGAATTATGTATCTGTATTCCGAGATCCCTCTATTCTTCTACACACTGCAGTCCCCTACTGTTAACCGTGCAAGAACTACCCCGGTTTGTCCTCCCAAAGTGCCAAACCTCCCACTTGTCCATCTGCCATTTTCCAGCTGCAGCAAACTGTGATAGCCTACCTTGTGGTCCACAAGCCCAAATGTACTGATCTTCCAAAGGATCAGTTTTGTCTCTTGTTATCTTTTTGCTCTAAATTAATCTGTAGAAGCTGTTGGGATTTTTTTCCCACCTTGTCTGCCAGAGCAATGTCGTGCCTTCATTTAGCCCTTTTGGTTTCCCTCAGAAGAGCTTTGTTGCATTTATTATACTCTTCAAGTACCTCATTTGTTCCTTGCTGCCTGTCTGCTATGTACTGCATTCTTCTTAACCAGGGCCTCACTATCTCACGAAAGACATGGTTCCCTATACCTATTAGTCTTGCCTTTAGTTCTGAAAAGAACATATAAACTTGGTACTCCAATAATTTCGCTTTTGGATATCTCCTAGATACTAACCACACCTTTGTCAGAAGACTACTTGTCCCAACCCACTTGCTAGATCCTTTTTAATACCATCAAAATAGTCATTTCTTCAATTTTCCATCTCAACCTAAGGGCCAAACCTATCCTTTTTCATAATTATCTTGAAATTAATGGCATTATAACCACTAGATTCACACACATTTCTGTCACCTGCTCTGCCTTATTCTCTAATAGATCCAGTAGTGCACTCTCTGTAGTTGCATCTTCTATACACTGATCAAGGAAATTTTCCTGAACACATTGGACAAATTCTAACTCATCCAGTCCTTTTACATAATGGGAGTTCCAGTCAATATATGGGAAGTTAAAAATCACCTCCTATCAACAATCTTATATTTCTTGCAATGGTATTCTTTCTCTCTACAAGTTTGCTCCTCCAATTCCCACCGACTATTGGGTGGTGTAAAATATCCCATTAATCTGGTCATCCCTTTGTCATTCTTCAGTTCCACATGTTTAGCCTCAGTAAATGAGCTCACTAGTCTGTTCTGCGCGGCATTTTCCTTGACTAGCAATGCCACTCTACCCCCTTTCATCACTCCCTCTCTATCACATCCAAAACAGTACCCTGGAACATTGAGCTGCTAATCCTGCCCCTTGTGCCACCGATGGCCAAAATGTCATAATTCCATGCCTTTCCTGGCATTGAAATAGATTTAACTCGACGTTATTTCCACCGTACAAAGTATTTTTTATCTTTGTATGCAGATTTAACATCCTATTGCGGTCACTCCATGCGATGATTCAAGCCTCTAGTGGTTCTAGATGCACGATATTTTTCCCTACTGCAAACCATTACTCCTTTTCATTTCAAAAGCTTCTGCTCTTTCCCATTGAACAATTTGCTGTAGGCCCCTTGAGATTATTGCCTCATCCCAATGAGTTTATGAATCTCAGCCACAGGATTTCACCATCTGAATTGGCGGGTAAAAAAGAAATGTCATGCCCTGCATTCCATTATCCCTGCTTTGAGGCATCGTTTAATGTAAATGTTCATATCAAATGTGGTGTATATTACACAAAATTAACTGCATCAATTCAGTGTAATCAAAACTAGTATACAACCAATAATAAATATGTACGATCAATACACCAATTCTGTGAAACTCGTGTCTTGGTAGCTAGATTCATCTAGTTTTATATAAAAACTATTTGATGCTTCCTTGGCAAATCAAGTTGAAATTCACATGTGTTTTATCCAGGACCTTGCCTAAGTTACATCAGGCATGCCACTCAATTGAGACAGCAGCAAGGCCTTGTCAGACCAGTGAAGTGTCCATGGCATTACCTTTGTGTTCTTGTCGATTCCTGGCTGACGTTTTAACCAACCATCAACATTTTTCTCTACCTCACAGTTTGGCACTTTGGAGTGTTTTTGCACTGTGAAAGGGCTTTAATAAATTCCAAGATTTTTTTCTTGACCGTAGTGTTTCTCAAAGTAAAATTATTTACTTTCCATGGGTTTTTTCCTCAGTATTTTATTGTAATGTTTGGAAAATGTTTCACCTCAGGTGCTCTCAAAGATGACAGCGCAGACTGTGACTGAGATTGATCATATACTTGGCAACAAGCCTTATAGCAAGAAGGATTACAGATCTTAACTTAAAGAAGCATGATACTGACTGGGTTGCATGATGAAAGTGGTACTCTTTACTTGCTGAACCACTGTCTGGTTAACGTGAATCTAAAGTTGTTTGTGCTGAATTCCCACAGGTGCATGCCCATGCAATGAGAGTGTGTGCTCTTATCCAGAAGCACATTTCTAGGTTATAAAGGTGGTACCTGAAAAAGTTTTTTATTCAGCAAAACTGAAATCTACTTATCTCTTTGCATTATGAAAAAAATTACATCGTGCAAAATTCATGGCTTGTGAATTATTAATTTAGTAGAGAATTCAAGTTTTTTTTTATCCTCCCATCTAAACCTTATCCGCATATTGCCAATCATTTACATTTGATGGCTTGCTTTTAGCTGAAATTTTTATGATTTTCTTCGAAGACACCTGGTGTGCTTACATCAATTGACACTCAGTGATGGATTTGCATACCTTATTTCACACTGTAAAATATGCTGAAAACAAATGCTTGTTTTAACTTGTTCTCGATTAGATACCATCTGCAATAGTCATAGTTTAATTTGGACTGTAACTATATTGTACTCACTCACGATAAACAGAATGGAATTTCTCAAAAGAACTGATGGATATCTTGTTCAGAATGAAAATGTATTTAAGGAAGCTCCACAAATCCTGTTACACAAATCTGTTTCACAAATGTATTTTTTGATATTTTCATTCAAATGGGGGGAGAGAGTGAGAAGGAAAAGAACAGATGTATATTGACTGACGATGACACTGAACTGGGGTCTTGAGCTTTATCATGTGTCACATTTGAACAAAGGAAGATTATTACTATATTTGCCAGAGGAACTGTTAGGAAACACAATATAACTGCAAAGTTGTGAGCCAGAAAGTTAATGTTACTTAAATGGTGCAAGTACCAAGTTACATACAATGGATCCAAGAAAGGCAAATGTGAGGAACATGTATACTAGTCATTAAAAAAAAATTGCGAAGTAAGGAGATAGAGAATGTACTTGAAGTCCTTTGAGGTGAGAGGAAGTACAAAAAAGGTGAAGCAGTTGTAAATGGTCTAACACAGACCAAGCTGGGTTCAGTTTTGGCACTGCATCTCGGGAAGTATATTTGACCCTGAGCAGGTACAATGCTACAAAAGTTCTTTAAAATTAGAGCTAAGCATTCAGTCTTGATTCTGTCTCTATACAGTCTTTAGAGACGCGAGGCACTTTTATCTGCAGTCAACTTGAAAATGTCTAGTCAAAGTATAATGTCATCTATATCTGAAGATGTAAATCAGCCATGATAGAACTGAATGGTTGGACAGGATCAAGAGCAAATAACACCCCTCATTCACATACTTAAACGAATCTGTGAAACTTGCAATGAAGTCCATGTTATATTCACCAACACAGAATACGCAAGACACATGACTAAAAACCTGGAAAAGTGGCAATTCTAATTAAATGTGAAACAAATTGGTTTAATTTGGGGATGAAGATCAGTGTGTTGAAACAAATATCTGAGTACTGTGGATTCTGGCGAATCAACAGATGTCTTTTAAAGTTTATTATCTGTATTTTGATGATGACGAAATGACTTGTAACTGATTATTTCTTGTGCATACAAATTTTAAAGCTTGATTAGGTACAGATGTACTATCAGCTAATTGTGATTGTCATATAATGCTTTCATGTTTCTTTTATAATTTATTGGAGTATAATTGGGAAATCCAGGATTAATTAGTAGAGATTATAATTGCAATCTATTTGGATTGCTGAGAGTTGTTAGATATTACATATTCTTGGGCTTTAATTTATGTTACACTATGCGCCTGTAGCTACTGCCTGTATTCTTAAGGGTGCATCAACTCAGGAATAAATGCTCCATTTTTATTTTGTTCAATGGTTTACAGACATTGTGGAAGTAAATTTTGTTGGAATGTGTTATTATTTGTGCATGACCTGCATCCAGTTCAGACAAATAAAACAATATTGAACTATTTTTGTCACTCATTGAAGTAATTGTGTTCCACAAGTGACTTTATTACATATTGGGTTCAAGAAAGAACTTTTTTAATGGTCCTTTGGAAAACTTTGTTTCATAACTTTTAATTGTATACTGTACAAACTTGGGGACAAGCCCAGTGTAACTTTTCTTCATCTCCATAATCCCGTCCACTTTCATATGTGGTTACGTTGGTTGCAAGGCTCAGACAACACGAGACAAGTAGCAACACAAAGATATTGGAACATGTTCATGTATGTATACAGCTGTTGCCAATAACATTAACTAAAGAGCAGTTCTAGAAAAATACTGTACATTGCACTTTCCACTGTTCAATGTACCTCTCCCCTCCCCCCACCACTTGAGTCACTACTGAATAAATACTATACTAAATTTCAAAATATATGACGCTAATGTGTTTCAATCCATTTCAACAGTTTTTAAATGTTTACAAAAATCATCAGATTTGACTTTGCCGATTAATGTTTAGTTGCCATTTGTGGCCTGTTCGGATCAATGGTAAGGCCAAGAGAAGTATCCAGGATGATCCTTAAAGCATGTTATTTGCAACTGTGCAGGCTGATTACCTTAAGTACAATCTACCCTTCTGTACAAGTAGAAAACTACCAAGATTTTTTTTTCTTTGTGGTGGGGGGAGGGGTATGTGTGAATGAAAAGTGAATGTTTCTGGAGCCCCCCAATGATAGTTATATTCAATAGAATGTTCTTCACATTTCCTTGCTGAGCTCCAAAGGAAGCACCCCCCACAAGGAATGAAATCAAGACAAAGTCACCAGAATGAGCTGTGATCAGTCACATTTTCCAAGAGAGGCAATACAATTCAGAACTGGTCATACTATGCTTCACTCCAGGGAGGGGGAAAGAAATCACAAATTCTCAGCAAATATTTTAATTAGATTGTTATTTGTAGAAACTTAGTCAAAATACCTTCAATAATGACAGACTGTACCTACCTAAAGCCGTTTGATTCAGTTCATCCATGTTGGTATACACTCTCTCAATAAGTAATAGTCCTAATCTCATGTATCCACTATGTTCTTGTATACCTTTTCTTCATTTGGCTTTTATTATCTGTACATTTCAATACAATAATTAATGTTTCTTGCTTGGTCTTAAAACTTTTAATTTCTTTCCCATCAATTTAGAGGTTATTTACTTCAACCTTTTAGATACAGCAAAATAATGGCTTCTTTCAGCTTGACATTTACATATCCCTGTAATAATTATAGTACCAAGTCTGTCATTAATTTCTGTAAATATTCACAACTTTTTTTCTGACCACTAGATTCCTCAAGTATCCATTTTGCAAGAATGGTAATTTTCCTGCTTTCATAAATATAGAATTGCAAAGCATCAAGGCAGTGGTTCTCAACCTTCTTCTTTCCACTCCCAAACCACTTTAAGTAATCCCTACGCCATCGGTGCTCTGTGATTAGTAAGGGATTGCTTAAGGTGGTGAGTGGGAAGGGAAGGTTGAGAATCACTGCTCTAGACCCAATTTTTACTGAAATATTTTGCTTGAGAAAAATTGCCATTGGCCCATTTCCTTTGGAGTTATGAAACTGTGCACATAATGAGTCAATTAGGTTGAATTAAAACTTTTTTTCAAACTTTTCTTTCCACCCACATACCACCTTAAGCAATCCCTTACTAATCACAGAGCACCTATGGCATAGGGAATACTTAAAGTGGTATGTAAGTGGAAAAAGGTTGAGAACCATTGCATCAAGGCATCATAAAAGGTGCATTGAAGTGCAGTACTCATTCAGAAATCCCTCCGACAATTTTGATCCCATGAAATTATGCCTACATTATAAACTATAATAGAACAAAGGGATGTCAGGATCAAGTAATGGCAATTTTGTCATATCTACAGATTTTCAGTAGTTTGACTATTCTTGGCATGAATTGAAACCTGTAAAAGGAATGAGTCTAGCTATTTGTGGATAAAGAGTATGCCTGGTTCCACTCCAGTCCTTGGACTTGACATAATAAGTTCATCAGATTCACTTTTGCATATCTACTAAAATGCTAATAAATCCAAACTGTGTTTGTTTGAGAAAACAAAAATACGTGCTATAAAACTCGGTAGTAATAAGCCTGCAACTAACAACTACAGTATATGCCGTTGTATAGGACAACCCCGAAACAAAAATTTCACCAAAAAAAATTGGGTTGTCCTATACCCCGGGTCTAAAATTCCTACCTTGATGGCCATCTTCCTGCTGGGCTCCGATCAATTTCACGTATGCCCTGTTAGTCATCAGCGAAGTCTCGGTGCTCCACCACAGGATCCATATGTCTGGTCCAATTGCCAATGACTCTGAATAGGCTTTAAACAGCCTGTTACAGCTGACTGATTTATTTTAAAATATCCAAATAACATTTAAACCTTTAAATGATGATTTGCTTTTAACAGCATCTACTGGTCAGCAGTAAGTGCCAGATTTAATTTGTCTTGTACAAATTCCAGGGTCGAACTTTACAGAGTCGTCCTACATGACAGCATATACGGAAGTTGCAAAATGGAGCTTTATTACAGTACATCCACATATGATCGCATGAAATTTTAAAAATGCAGGTTCATAGAACTTTAATTATCTCAACGGTGTTGAATCTCAATTTTGCAGACTGAAAATCTAAATGATCTCCTCTTTCAGAATGCAAGACCATTCAAATCTGAACATCAGCTCACTCAGCCAATGTAAATTACTTTGAGCCTGTGGAAAGTAAAGCAATCATCCCTGATGAAGCACAGATGGATAGGATGTAGTTCCTATGATTATAGTTAAGGAAAATAAACACGACACAAAAACATATAATTCAAATCTTGCAGACCTGATTGGCTCCTTGCCTGAATCACCACCTTTTTTGGTGAAAAACCAAATTATTGGCCCTCTACATACATCTTCTGTCTCAGTGGCATGAATTAAGCAAATGCTGGACTTCAGGTGGAAAACATAGAAAAAAATTCTCTTCAAGGTTCATAGCACAAAAAAGATTGCCATCGTCATCAGTAAAGATGGCAGTAAGGAAGGATGTTTAACAGGTGATGCAGTAAAAGCAGGGGGCAGGCTTTGCTAGCTGTAAAAGCTATAACTGAGTTTGGAGAAGAATCAGTGTATATAATGTGACTTCTGAGCTGAAGTTATTTTGTTCATGCAGTAAGGATAGTAACTTGATTTTACGAGCTATTTGGGAAGTAAGATTAGAGATGGGATTAAAAAAAATGGAAAGGATCAAGGAATAATGATGGCACACTGGAAAATAAGGAGCAACAAAGAAATAATTGCTAACAGTGAACAATGAATTAGGAAAGGAAATTTAGTGGTCAGCAGTTTGGGTGACAAAGGGAGACAATGATTGGTATCATGGACAAATTGAGTTCTATCATTCATGGTACCTTAGAATGGGTATCAAGTGACAACATTCCCTAAAGGTCAAAGTCCTGTTTGATACCAAATTATTGGACAATTATTCATTTTGCACAATTTTATCCAGGATATGTTTGCCACAACTCGATTACTTGATAACAATTTATTTCAATCTTATCTCTTGATCTAAGCCTTAGTTTATTGATGATTCAAAAATGCAAATTGTTAAATCACTATTAAAAAGGATACACTGTTGGATTGAAATTCTTCAGTATAAAGAATGAAGCAATGATCACCATAACCAGAAACAAAGTATTATTGTAAAAGATTGAAAAGGTTGTAGCTTCATAGTCAGCCACTTCATTCTTCTTCCACAGAATTCTATTGTGTGGGAAGAAAGAAGAAAAAGAGAAATAAGCATTTACCAAGTTTATTGTCATCTAACTGCACAATTACAACCCAATGAAACAGTGTACTCGATCCTCAATGCAAACCTGACATAACCCATGTACAGACAAATAAAACACATGCAAGACAAGGATTCATACATACAAATAAATAGTTTCGTGAATACGAGAGTCTCAGATGGTTAATGTGAGTAGTTCCTCCATGTCTTTCTGGAGTAAAAGCAACTTAAAAACATTAGTGTGCATGCTTACTTTGAGAGGAAAGGTTTCTTTGTTTTAAAAGGTATTAAGAATAATTCTAACATTGTAATGGGAAGACCCATTACAGCCCATTTTTGGATTTCAAGTTTGTTGAATTGGTGAATTTCAACTTTTAAGCTTAACTTTTACTTTTCCACTCTGATATTTTCAGCCAGAGTGAAAAGTAAAAACTGAGCTATTTCTGAAAATGCTTAATGGAGAACATAAGATGAGTGGCTTGGCTTTAGGCAAAGGTAGTGGTTGTATTAGTTCCTGTTCTTCCTGGTTCCACGTTCATTTTCCGCATTCCATTAGACTCTCAATGACTGTTAGTATCCACCTGTTTGTAAGTGAAGTTTCATTTACTAAAGCTCAGTAAGTGGAAATGTCAAGCTTTTCAACTTTTCCAACATTTTTATAGATAACTAGGGGATTTTGCTATTTTAGAAAATGCAATAATATACTCTCGAAATCAAGATAAAAATACAAACTTCATTTATCATCATTCTGCAAAATTAGATTGGATTCAAAATTAGGAAAGCCAAAGAAAACTTTCAACAATCCACATAAAACAGCTAATTAAAATGGACTCCATCAAAACTATTACTTAATGCTATATTTTCTATGACAGCAGGAGCTATAAAGAACTGATGTAACCAGATGAGGCAAAAGAAGAAAAATTACTGTTGTTCTTTAATGTTTTCAGATTGTTGGCCATTTGCAGAATCATGTACTGCTAAAATGGTAACTTCATCACTGAATCCTATTTAGAATCAAAATGGTGATGCTTAGGATATTATCTTTGAAAAAAATACAAAGCACCACATGCAATTTAGGGAAAAATCTGATTATTTATTTTAAAATTTTGCTAAGAAAGTTAATAAAATACGAGAATTATATCAATAATGAGATTCATCCACTTCCAAGAACAAACACAGCATGCAGCTCCCGAGTTGCAGTTTGCTTCAAAAGTAAATAAAAAAATAATATGTGATGTTATAATCAAAAGCTAATACACTTATACAAAGCTCCTGTTATCTGGAATTCAAGCAACCGGGAGCCTCACGCAACTGGCAAAAAAAAATGCAGAAATATGTAAAAATACAGGTTTAAAATTGGCAATCTCGCCATTAGTTTGACAATCCATACAACATGCAATCTCAAGCAACTGGAAAATTCATTTATCCAGCAACTATCATTCCCCATAGGTACGGGATACCAAGGGTTTTACTGTATTCAATCTACATATTAACCTATGCAACTTTACATTTGATCATTCATATTTTCACTCATATAACACAAGCACACAAATAATGTAAATAAAATCATAAATTATGTAAAAATATTTTTGTACAACATGCACACACATATTCCCCGCAGGTGTAGTATTCTAAATTCTGACTGACAAAATACATTTGCATTTATTTGGGACATGAGACATACCAGTATCTGCCACAATTAATCTCCTGCAATTAATACACAATCAATTTCCCCCAGAGGAGTCAATTGCCTATTATATAGATGATATTCTGCTACAACACATTAACAAGCTTTGGAGAGGAATCAATTAAACAGATTAAAGATAGACTTCAGAGTTAAGCAGTATTTTAAATCTAATGTTGTCTCAAATCAGAGTCACTTGATATGTTGATCTCTTCCCTCAGGGAACAGGTCTGGGCAATTAACATTGATAAGTTGCAGTGCCCAAGCCAAAATGTCCTGTTTATGGGAATACATGGCATTCAGTACAAAGAGATATTTCCAAAATCAAAATTTCCCATACCCACTGTAAATTGTGCGCGTTCTTTCATTGCTGCGATTACATTATCATGCTCACTATAACATTCCCATGCTCACTATAAATTGCCGGTTGAACTTTCCCATGCCAGCTACAAATTGTACACTTTCTTTCAAAATGTAAAAATATTCTCATATAGTGTGCACATGCATATAATGCGTGGGAGGGGGGTGCCTGGTTTGTAAAATATGCATATACTATTAAAAAATGCACAATTTAAAATACCTTTCATCCTTTTCTTTGCGAGACATCTTCCTGTTGTCAGCCTCTGAGAGTTTCCGTGTGACCTCCTTGGAAACTGCATCTTCTCTCTTCTGCGCCACCCTAGACACACAAACCTCAGCTAATAATGTTGAACATATCCTGGATAAAATTGTGTAAATAATAGCTCTCTGGAATTTACTTACTTGTGTTTCAGGACAAACTTTACATTTTTGTAGGCAAATGCCACAAGATAGGTGCTAACAAGAGTCATTACACAGTACAGAACTGCAGATTGGATGAGATCCATGTGCCAGATTCTCCAATAGAGCCCTAAAAGAACAAGTTCAGAAAAGATTAATTTTACAATTAAGAATGCACATCAGCAGACATTGACTTATAGCAGTGACATCAAAACACTAGATTTAAAAAATCAACTCTCCTTCATTAAAATATATAGAAATTTTAAAATATGAATTTTGCCTCAGTTTATTTTCATGGAAAATACTCCAAAAATATGGACATTTTCAATTTTTCATGATCTTGGAATAAATATTCAAAATATTTTGGTATCAGAAGTATGAAACCTGAGAACTTTATCTTAATTTCTTTGCTCCAAGGGTACAAGAAAGAGTAAAATTTATAGAGGTATTTATTGACAATGACATTTTGATCATTTCTTCATCCAAATACCAAAATAAAAACTTCACTGATCTCCATTCACTCACACCCACAATATGAAGGAAAGGGAAATAGCACATTTACTTATATTCTTCAGAAAATTGTTTAAATTATGAATTTCTATGAATTACTCCTAATGAAATTCTTTGAAAAAAAATCTGTGATATTGTTTTCTCCAAGTGGCTTCTGCGAGAACAATGAAAAGGGAAGTTGATTTTTTTTTGTACTGGTAATCTGTAAGAACTCCAGGTTCAATCTCTCTAGTCTGGCACCTTTGGGACCAGACCAGTACTGGGCCACAGAAATTATCTTTAATAACCCCCCTTTGATTAAGGGAACTTTTTTAAAACACTGTTCTCTTGGACACCGTTGGGTCATGAAAGGGTTCTTCGAACTATCTGCAACCCAAAGTTTCTAAGACAGTTGTATTACAGGTTAATTTGCCTCAGATTAGTATAGATGTTGGTTAACAAGAAATCTGCAAATGCTGGAAAACTGGAGCAACGCACAAAGTTCTGGAGGAACAAAGTGAATCAGACAGGATCTGTGGAAAGCAAGAAATAGTTGAGGTTTGGACCAAAACCCCTTCAGTATAGATATTAGTTAATTTTAGACTTTAATTAGATTATAGTAAGAATTAGCTAAAAATTACAGATTAGTTTCTTGATAACCAAATATTCTTTTAAAATCCAATGTGCTCTAGCTGTAATTTCAAACTGAAATGTCAGATTAAAGCACAACACATATTGTTCTAAAAATGAACATTGACATAATTAAATATTGAAAATCAGAAACCAGCACAAGCAAATACCAAATATTTTTGCTCTGAGAACCTTTAAAAAGAGTCCATTGAGCAGCTAAACCAGTGCTTTAAGAAGCTGAATTGTGATTGGCTCTTTGGAGGTACATTAGCTAATAAAAGGGGAGTAGGAAGAACAGAGCAGTAATTTTGGGAGTGGCAGTGATTGAGGGGAAATGCTGAGACTTAATTACATGCCAGTGTTGGCGAGGCAGGTTCAGGTAAGTTCTTTCAGACAGTGTATCTTAAATTAGTGCAGTGGGGATGCCAGACAGGGCAGAAATATGCTGCTCCTGCAGGATGTGGGGCAATAGGGTGATTTCTGGTGTCCCTAGAAGTGCATTCAACTGCAGCTCCTCAATAAATGACAAGGAATTACAGCTGGAGTTGAATAAACTCTGGATCATCTGAAGCAGAGAAGGCTATAGAAAACTCAATAAAGATGTGATGACACCCAAGGTACAGGCATTTGGGGGAACCACTGGGAGAAGGCAGAAAGTAGAGTTTCCATGTGGCTAGTCCCTTCAGTAACAAGTATAATGCTTTTGGATACAGGTGTGTGGTGGGGTAGGGAGGGAAATGATCTATCAGAGAGTACCAGCTGTGGCCAGATCAATATCACCACAACTGGCTCTGAGACTCCACAGGGAAAAGTAAGGTAGAATGATGGTGGTAGGATACTCCATGGTCAGGGACACAGATGGATGTTTTTGTAACTGCAAGAGAGACTCCAAAAGAGTGTGTTGTCTCCCTGGTGGCAGGGGCCAAGATGTCTGAGTGGGTGCAGAATGTTCTGAAAGGGGAGGGAGAGCAATCACTGGTTAAGATCCATATTAGTATCAATAACACAAGGAGGAAGGGAAATGGAGTCCTGAAGAATGAGTTCAGGTAGTTGGGTATTAAGTTTAAAAAAAAAAGCCAAGTTTGTAATCTTGGGATTACCATCCATGCCTCATGGTAGTTAAGAAATAAACAAGATAGTGCAGATTAATTTGTGGCTAAGGAGCTGGTGCAGGTGGGAGGTATTTGAATGTTTGCATCATTAGGCTCTCTTGCAAGGTAAGTGGGACCTGTACAAGAGGGATGGGTTATACCTGACTGGAGGGAGACCAACATCCTCACAGGAAGGTTCACTAGTGCTGTTGGAAAGGTTTTAAACTAGAGTTATAGGGGTTGGGAACCTGAACAGCAGGGCAGTAAGTGGAGGAATTGAGGAGATGACAGATGCTAGAGCAAGCAAGCAAGCCTGAAAGGAAGGATGGGAATAAATGGTTACAGCAAAACTGAGGGGCTGATGTGTGTTTATTTTAATGCAAGGCACACTGTGGATAAAATGAATTTAGAGCCTGGATTGGGTCTTGAAGTTATGATATTATGACTGTTACAAAGACATGGCTGCAAGAGGGATGGGTTTGGTGAGGCATTCCTAATCTGGGAGGGTGTCAAATGGAGGACATGATGGTGGGCTCCACGACTGAGGCAGTGTGGGTGGAGATCAGAAACAGGAAAGAAGCAATTACTCTGAGCTATATCACAGGTTTCTCAATTGCCATCAGGTGGTCAAAAAATAGTAATGTAGACAAATTATGGAAAGTAGCAAAAGCTACAGGGTTGTTGTAGTGGGGAACTTTAATTTCCCCACTGTTGACTGGACATTCTTGGTGTCAAAGGCTTTGATGGGGCAGAATTTGTTAGGTGCATCCAGGAGAGTTTTTTTTTGAAGTAGCATGGATATGGCCTGACCAGGAAGGAGGTCATATTGGTATTACATAATTAACCCAGCCAGGTGATCGGAGTTTCAGTTGGAGAATATTTTGGGAATAGTTATCATTCTTCCTTAACTTTCAAGATCCTTATGGACAAGGATAAACATGGTCTACGGTGAGTTGATAGTTTGAATATGGAACTGGTTGACCCATAGAAGGCCAAGGGTAGTGGTAGAAGGCGGTTATTTGGGCTGCAGGTCAGTGACCAGTGATGACCGGCAGTGAATGGTATTGGATCCTTGTTTGTGAAATATATAAATGATTTGGATGAAAAAAGTAGGTGGAGTTAATTGATGGAGTTGTGGACCGTGTAGAGGGTTATTAAAGACAATGGGATTTGGATCAATTACAGATATGGGCAGAGAAACAGCAGCTAGTTTAATCTGGAAAAATGTGAGCTGTGGCACTTTGGGAGGACAAATGAAAGAGAAACATCTACAGTTAATCTTGGGTATTGATTTTCAGTTGGATCTAAGGATTTAGGATCATAATTATTGAAAGTGGCAATGCAAGGAGATAGGGTGGGGCATTGAGTATAAAAGGAGGTCATTTTGCAAATATATAAAACTGGTTCATCTGTATTTGGAATACTGCATGTGATTCTAGTAACCCCATTGCAGAAAGGATGTTGACGCAATGGAAAGGGTATGAAGAGATTTACCAAGATGTTACCTGGTTTAGAGTATGGGGAGAGATTGATCAAACTTGCATTGCTTTCTCTGGAGGCTGAGGGGTGACCTGGTAGAGGTGTATAAAATTGAGAAGCATTGACATGGTGGACATGACAGAATTTTGCTGCAAGGCAGGACCACACTAAAGCCCTGGGGAAAAATTCTGACATGTCCACTACAATGATGGGAGGAAGTTTAAGGGCAATATTTGGGCTAAGTATTTTACATAGGCTGATAGGTGCCTGGAATAGGCTGCCAGGGTTAGTAGCATTTAAAAGGCTTCTGGATAAACATGAACTTGACAGAGATATCAAGCAGCAAACTTTTAGTTTGATTTGGACATCAGGTTTGACAGAATGTGGTATGTACTGTTCTATGGTTTATTTATCTTGTACATTTAAAATCTTAGCAAGAAATGCAATTTTTTGCTAAAATTCACATGACAGAACTGATCTCTTCTAACCCTCTGCAATGTTTGACTTCCTGTGCTTCCACTCAGCCCTTTCTTGTGATTTCATTCCTATTAACAAGAATAGGCCCTTCTGTGCCCGTGTATGCTATAAGACCAGTTGTTTGTTCTCCCCAATACTATTTATCTATATTGTTCAATATCTTGACAAATAGCCAGACTGACAACGTCACAAAGATACCTGACAGTCTAAATCGAAATGGTATGTAATAAACGTAAAATTTACTGTCAAGAAGGCCAAGGTATTTTTTAAACAAAGTAATGGAAAACAAGAAATTGAGTGAATGAGCTAAAACTTGGCAAATGGAGTTTAATGTGTGAGAGAACATTGTACTTGGAGGAAATTAAAAGTTGACTAAACGAAGAAAGATTGCAGAAGTGCAAATACAGGGGGATCTAGGTCGGGCCATATCCATGCTACTTCAAAAAAAACTCTCCTGGATGCACGTAATAATGCAGCACATGGTTACAATTGCAAATGGCATATTCACATCTTTTGTAAAAGGTTTGGAATTGATCATTTTTTTCTACAATTGTACTAGGCCACAGCTGCATAAAGTGCACAGTATTGATCCCCTTAAATATGAAAGGATAGATTGGCACTGGAAACAGTGCAAATAAGATTTGCTGGTCTTGAAATGAAATGATTGCCAATCATGACTGGCAGAGTAAGTTAGATCTATATTTTCTGGAGTTCAGAAAAATGAGGGGTGATCGTATTCAATGTCAGATGTGATGTTTCCACCAGTGGGTGAATCTCAGATGAGGGTATATGTTACAGAATTGGGGAGTGATCATTTAAAACGGATGTACATCGGAACTTTTGAGGGGGGTGGGGGGGGGGAAAGAATCTCTGGAATTCTTTGCCCCAGAGGGTGGTGCAGGAGAGATGATCGGAAATTTAAATACCGCTAAGTAGATCGATCAGTGAATTGTGCGGAACTGGCGCAGAAGAGAGGAGGCCTGATGCAGATTAACCGAGATTATGTTGGATGTTTGAGGGCTAAATGGCCTACTCCTGCTCTTGTTCTTAATTTGATGTCCCGGCAGCCACATCACCCATGCCAGAGAAGCGGCGTCCCCGGGAGACGTGCAGCCCGCGCCCTCCCCTCGGGGTACTCACAGATGGGGATGGCCGACACAATGAACGCATTCCCGTAGAAGAGCGCCGATGATTTGGCCGAGACATTTCTGCTGAAGTCCTGCAGCAGCAAATCCTCTTCCGACTGCTGCTTGCTACTGCCTTTGGGCGCCATTGGCTCCACGTCGTCAGGCGGAGTCCTCCGAAGTCGCGTCAGCGCTCAGAGCCGTCCCACAATCCAGCGCGCCGCAGACCCGCCAATCGGCGACAGTGAGAGGAATTGAGTAAGATCATTATCAGGAACCTCGGCGTCAAACGATGCACGTGCACATCATTCTTACGCATTCCGGTCGTCAGCACGGTGGCCGCGGGAAGCTGAATAGGTCGCCGACATCTTTGATATTGGCACAACCGAGCTCGCGTTGAATTTGCTGGGCTTGGATGTTCAGATGTGGAAAGTTGTCCAGGATGCAAACCAGGTGCAGCTGATACACCTCTCCTTTACAGTAGGTCAAATGGAAAAGAGAACCGTAAAGGCTCTGAGGACTGCCATGGGTCCAAGGAGCTGAAGAGGACAGGCTTGGCGATGATATTGGGGCTTTTAATCGAATTCACTGGGGCTTTGATTGAAGTAGAAACAGTCAAGGACGGCTTGATTGCTGGCATGACCAGCCAGTTGGAAATTGGAGGCATCCACCATGTATGTCTTCTGCTTCTGGCACATGATTCTCAAAATCACCTTGAACGGTTCTCAAATTCCGAGCAGTCATGGAACACTTATCCGGTGGAGCCGGTTGAGGATGCTGCACTTTTCTGAAGTGGCATTGAGAACATCCTTGAAAATGCTTCCTCTGGCAACCTCTTCCCTGAACAGAACCTGGAACAGAGTATCTGTTTCAGGAGTCTGGTGCCAAGCATATAAATGCGTAATCTAGCCTGTTTTATGAAGTCAAGTTAGTGTAATTTGGGTATCATTGTTAGGTTTGTTGGCCTGGGAGAGAACACTAACTGTGGTGCACTGTTAGCCACACAAAGGTAAAGACTGTACAACAGGCTTTAATCCACAAAGACTTACACAGATCTAGGCTGGCTGCAGCAACTCTGAGTGAGGCCTCGGGAAGCTGGTGCAGGCTTGTATCCCGGAGGGCGATTGACACCTGACCGGGTGGGGATTGACAGCCGGCTAGGTGTTGTCCTGTCCCCTTACATTCCTGCAGGTACAGAGGTTGCCCTCTGCAGTAGGCCAGTCGGTGGTGTACCACCAGACTCTCATTTAGTTTGCTTATCGTGCCAGTGGTTTTGGAAGATTTTGTGGCGGCAACTTGATTGTATCTCTTCAGTGGTGTGAGGAGTCTGCTGTATGAAGACCAAAGACTGAGAAGCAAATTGGACAGTGCAGGCCTTGCTCCTCAAACTTCTTTTCCACAATTCAACAAAAGCTGTGCTCATGTTCTAAAGATTTAACTTTTTAAATTTAATTTAGCAATACAGCACAGTTACTGGCCCATGAGCCCACACTGCACAAATGTGACCACCAGTACTGATGTTTTACCTTTGAAAGGATGGCTCCTAATCTCTCGGAAATGGTTTAGGATCTGATCATGGAGCTTTCGTGACTGAGAATGAAGCTGCACAGAAGGAGTGAGTTATTAGAGAACTGTTGTTTTGTTGAAGTTCAGTGTATGGCCCTGTCATGTACAGCTTTGAATGAGTTGATGATGACTTAGAGATTTAATTTTAATTTGGAGACACAGCACAACATCAGAAACTTCTGGTCCAAATTCGCTACCTAAATACACCAATATGACCAATTAACCTCCTATCTACATATGCCTTTGGAACGTGTGTGAAACCAGAGCATTCAGAGGAAACTCATGCGCACACAGGGAGAGCATGCAAACTCCTTACAGACCAAGGTACTTTAAAATGTGGGTCCCTGATGCTGTAATTTGCAACCTGCAATACTAATTGTACTGCCAAAATTATCCTCCATTTCTTCACATGTGCAAGTGCTGTAGCTTGATTGAGGTTAGGATGGTCTCAGTTCTGGAGAATAGGCACTGAAGATTGAACAGTTTCTGATCAATCTTACAAATCAGTTGCACTCAAAGGAAGATAGTTCAAGGGGAGGTAATGCATTGTGGTGTGAAAAATTGTGGAGCAAAAGTGTTAGGTCTTTGACACAGCATTGCTGGTACCAGCCTGTACTAAAATTGGATTCTGTTGTGGAACTATTAATTAGAATTGTGGCTTGCTTTCTATCGTTGAAGAATAATTTTTGTGGACTGATAAATTTGTGGAGCTCATGGCCAGAGCAGCATGGTTGGCGTAGCAGTTAGCACAACACCTTTACAGTGCCAGTGATCGGGACCAGACCGAGATCTGTAAGGAGTTTGCACCTTTTTCCCATGTCTGCGTGGGATTTCTCCGAGGGCTCCGGTTTCCTCTCACCATTCAAATTGTACTGGGGGTGTAGGTTAATTGGGGATAAATTGGGTGGGATGGACGTGGGCCAAAATGGTCAGTTACTGTGCTGTATGTCTAATTTTTTTTTTAAAAAAGGTTGAATGAATCTGCACTCATTTCAGGGTTGAGTTCTTGTCCCATTTGGAACAGCAAGAAAGTCTACAGATGCTTGAGTCAAGTGTAATATTGTACACAAGTGCTGGAGAAGCTCAGCAGGTCCCGCAGCATCTAAAGGAATAAAGGGTAATGAACGGTCCTGAACTGTTTGTTAGCTTGACAAAGGGCCCAGGTCCAAAATGTTGGTTACCCTTTACTTCCGATGGATGTTGTGTGACCTGCTGAATTTCTCCAGAATATTTGACTTTTGTGGAAAAGATTGTGGACAAATTACTTTGGCAATGCCTGTCCCTGAAGTAGATGGCAGGGAAGTCACTGTGCAGTTACCACAATCAGATTTGCCTTATTTCTTGAAGAAAGTCACAATTATCTTTCAATATTTGTTATATCCTCATTCCAGAGGTGGAAATGCCTCTGAGCGAAAAGCCCTGCAAAAAGTAGTGGACAAAAGCCAGTACATCTAAGGCAAAACTCTCCCCACTATCAAGAACATCTACATGGAGTGTTGCTGTCAGAGAGCAGAAACAATCATCAAGGATCCACACCACCTAACACATGTTCTGTTCTCACTGCTGCCGTCAGGAAAGATGTACAGATGTCACAGGGCTTGTACCTCCAGGTTCAGGAAAAGTTGCTACCCCATCAGACTTCTGAACCACAAGCTTGTTCAGAATCTCTTAAGTTCTTGTACTTGCTCATTATTATTGAATATTTATATATCTGCATTTGTTTACATTTCTTTCTTTCATATATATATTTCTTGAGTACAGTTTACAATTACTGGAAATTAGAAATTCTGCCTGACTTGCAGGAAAAAGAATCTCAGGGTTGTTTGTGATGTCATGTATGTATTCTGATAATAAATTTGAACTTTGAAATTGAATCATAGATTTGTGATTGAATTTCCTCAGTATTAGAACTTCAGCAGGAATACCACATGAGGCCTTGTTATTTTAGTCAGCACATGGTATTCAGGAATTGCTGCAAGTTTGGACTGGATAAATTGCTAATGGAATGAACTAGAGGGTATTGATGTCAAAGATAGAATTATGATTGACGAGTCTTGGAAGCTTCCTTCCAATGCATGTTCACAGCCACTATCCTCAGTGAGCTTATTGCCATTCCTGGCTCTCAACAGAGTGGGGCTTTTGATAGATGTTCTTGAGAAAGCATATTGCATCTGCTGGTAAGCTGCTGAACCTCCTGCTCTTTTTCCACCCACCATCTGTTCTTTAGGTCATATGCATTCTATTGGACTTTGGCCTTGGGGGTGCCATGTGTTGATTAATGTTCTTTGAGAAATGTAGTTTATTACCAAGGAATGTTTTGCATTTGCAGTTAATTAACCTCTGGATCTTCTGGTATTTTACATCATAATGTTATGGGCCCAGAGGACCTCAAAACCCAGCAGCGATAGAAATTCACCAAGACAAATGGTTACTTAAACAAAAGTGATTTTTAATTTTCTTTAAACATAAAAACAGGATCAAACTTTAACTTACTTCTATTAACTTCTCTTAAACCCCCCCCCCCCTTCTAATTCTAAGCACACGTGTATGTAATGTGTACAAGTTCAGAAAAGTTCTTTCATTCACAGTCCAATCTTACTTCTCACTCCTCCAAGTTCATCGGTATCCGGAAATTCTTATACTGTGCACAGAATTGAACATTTATTAATTTTCACCAAGCTCTGGTGCTTAAATGGCAACCGCTCATTAGGTTCATGTCAGTTTCAGAGAGATATTTGTTGCTCATTGGACACACACAAAACTGATTCCCTCCGATCAGCCACTTCAGTGTCTTGCTGAAGAAACTTTCCCAATCAGGGTTTTCCAAATGATGACCTCTTCTTCTGCAGTTCACCACAGAGATTCTTTTGTTTCCCTTATTTCAGGTGAAACACTCTAGCCAGCCATTCCTCTTGTATGGACCACAAGGGTTTTCAACAGGCTGAACTCAGAACTCACAACCCATCTTCAAAATGCCCCAAGCTGTAGAAACCCCTCTCTCTCTCTCTCTTTCCCTCCTTGCAAAATCACATGACCTTCATAGGACAGCAAATTGCAACCAGGCAGATTGTGGAACCAGGCCCAAACTTTTGAGTCTGTTCATCTGTTGCTTTCAAAACAATAATCCATTACTCCACAGCATGTCCAATTAACACCTACTTGTGAAGTCTCTATAGGCATTCTTCAAAGTTTTTGCAAGGGCTCTGGGTCCAGAGTGTTTTGTTTGAGCAAAGCTCTTGCATTTTAAATGAGATCTGTTTTGTGAGGTGTTTGTGTGTGACCTACACTACCACCACAATCTATCTCCTCCAAAAACATATCATATTTTATATTGTATATAGATATAATCCATCACAATATCAGTCCTGGTTCTTTCTGACAGAGGAGACTCCTCATGGATGTCAATTGTGAAGAACTATCATTGCAAACCATTTCCGTTGCATACTGCATTCTTGTTCAGATGACCCCTAAGAGTTACAATACAGTGTCCAACTTGGCCAATTTGGGCTTGGCATGATTTGTAGCCATGGAAGGACTAAATTGTCTTGTTGATTAGACAACAACCTTTTAACTTGTTAAATTTCTTTGATTTTTTTCTGAAAAGTTGAAATTTATTGCTTGCATCCTCTTAAAATAGAAATGGTCCTTGTTAATTTATCACATTGACAGACATCCTTGTAATTAATGGGAATATTAATTTCCTGAAGTGATGTGTGAATAATTAGAGTTGTATTAGCAACAGACTGTCATCTATTTAAACACAGCTATTGCATATACATTGCATAAATCTACAAATGAAATTGTGGGATCATGGATACATTATAAGCAGACCTTATCCAGGCCTTTCAAATTGGAATAGTTAGTGTACTGCTGTCAGACAATGGGTTAAAATGAAAGCCTGGCTTAATTGTGTGGAGTCCAGGCTACATGGCAGATATTAACTAAGCAGAGACTAGATAATTGTGGGAAGGAATGGAAGCTGGATATTTAGTCAGTGCTGAAGGTAGGAGACCTGAAGAGTAAATCTGTTTCAATAAGACTTTCTCAATCAACTCTTTAATTGAGTGATTTGTATTTAGAAAAATAAATATAAATGCATGCTAGAAAATAAAGTGGTGGAAAAAAAAATGGAGCTGGTGCAGCTGATATTATAGCAGCAGTGCTGCTGGTGTGGACCTTGGAGAGTGGGGAGCAGGGACACAGTGTCCTCTGTAGGGTCTTACTGCTTGGAAGGTGCGACAACCCTGTACAGGCTTTAAACATCCCACAGAAGAGACTAGCAATATTTTTTTTAACATTGGCGAAATCAAAGAGGTCTGTGCCCAAGATGACAGCAGACTTGCTTGGTGCGAGCTCTGGGGGATCAGTGGACCAATACAGAGCACCAGAGCAGTAGAATACACTTCCCTTCATCTCCCTCTTCCCCCCCCCCCCCCGCACCAAACAGGCATTCAGTGGTCTGAAGGGACACTCCTTTGTTTCTATTTCACTTGTGGGTGAGCTAAAGTTGATAAATTTCTGTACTTGGGTACATGACCATAAAGGAATCTGAATCTTGGTTTTGAGTACTGTTTGAAAGAAATGGACAGATGTTTGAATAAAAAAAGATTTTCCAGTTGGCAGAATATAAGATTAGAATATAATGGTTGTTCAGAAACTGAGCAAGAACAGGACAACTTAAGCAATTTATTTTAATGATCCTACTGGAAACATTATAACTAGAAGCACATGATGTAGCTCATCACAATAATGTACAATCTAGGCAATGAAAATAAATAAAATCTTCATGTGGAAACATCTGGCAATCCAGCCCTCCATAAATGCTCATCATTTTCTTCCAATGGTTTGTGGTTGTAGCAGGATGGTGATGTGAGCCTGAATTGAGTGAAGCACAAAAGTTTGCAGATGCTGTGATCATAGTCAAAACATAGAAATGCTGGAGGAACTTAGCAGGTCTCACAGTGTCCATAGGAGGTAAAGTTATATTACTGACATTTCAGGCCTGAACCCTTCCTCAGGGTATGAGTGAAAAAACACAGGCATCTGAATTAAAAGCTGGGGAAAGAAACGGGGGGGGGGGGGGGGGGGGGGGGAGAGAATGGGAGGGAAATTAGTACAGACCAACTAGCAAAAGGTGCTAATTGGATTTGATGAGGGAAAGGTGAGAATTGATGTTGGCTCTGAAAGGAGACTGAGGAGAAAAGGGAAGAGAGAGAGGCTGATGCTGAATACTGCTTTACCAAACTTTCACTGGTTTTGTTGATATTCCTTCTTGACAAATAATAAATATACAGATGGGAACAAAGATGCTGATGAAAAGATATCAGTGCGATTAAGGTGGATTTGGGGGCAGTGATTCTACTTCATTCAAATTTTAAATCTATCCCACGAGAGGCAAACTTTTGGAAACTTGAAGCTTGTCAATTAGAAGTTGCCTCAGCATCACATTCATGCTTGTTTTCTTCTGTGGTGTCATCCTAACTTGCTTTCCTGTAGCTTTTGATGGTCATATCTGTTTTACTTGGTACACCCAGATGATGAAAACACTACAACAATATATGTAAACAATAAAATTGTGCACTATTTTCCCAAAGAGAAAATTAATCAAATAATTTATTGGAACTCTTCATTTGCCTTGCTAGTTTTTGCATGTCATTTCCAGGTGAAAAGGCAGAAAAGATTTGCAATTGTATTTGAAACGAGCCAGCAGGTGGTGCAGGGGAGCTTGCTTGAATGACATTTGCTTTTCTGTAATTTTGTTGGAAGAAATGTGAATAGCTGAATTCAGAAGCATGCTTTGCTGGAAGGGCAGGCAAAAAAAATACAATCTGTTTGAAATATTACAAATGAAAAATGCTGCAAATACTTGGAAATCTAAAATAATAGAAAATGCTGGAAATGCTTGGCATAGGAAAAATATCCATGGAATCAGGTTCAGCATTTTGGGTCATAAACCATAATGATCATCACTGAAACATTAACTCTTTTCCTCTCTACAGGTTTCCACATTATCTGAGTATTTTTGTCCATTTCTCTCTTGGCTGATTAATACTTATCAGTAGATGTTTTGGAAATACAGGATAGTTAAGTGGGTCAAAATTTAATTAATTTTAAAATTTCGCTATTCTGTGTGATAGGCATGTGCACAAGCCACAGATGTGCATGCAGCTGAATACTCTTTCAAAAGTTTAAAATCTTTACTCTAGTGTGGAAATTAGAACCTCCCAGGATAGTTGTTCAGTGCTTGGAGCATCCCTTGCTTAATCGTTTTTCTAAAGGTACTGGACACTTGTGTCTGTGGTTTTGTAACTTTGCAGCAACCACAGGAAAGTGTTCCTTTGATGTTCATTGTTCTACCTATTGGTATAAATTATTGCCTTCCATGGCCAAGATGTATGGGATTGATTTGTAGCTTACAATGTGCTATTTAACTCAGCACCATATTTTGACTTGTATGGAAGGTGAATGTAAAAAATAAACCTGATTATTTTTACCTGGATGAATGAACTGCAATTCCAATTTTAGATTATCAGACCATAACACATAGGAGCAGAAATAGGCTACTCAGCCCATCAAGTCTGCCCTTTCATTTAATCATGAGATACATTTTTCCACTCAACTCCACTGCCTTGCCTTCTCTCATAATCTTCAATGCCCTGGCTAATCAAGAACCTATTAATCTCTGCCTTAAGTACTCCCAATGACCTGGCCTCCTCAACTGCCTGTGGCAACAAATTCCACGGATTTACCACCCTCTAGCTGAAGAAATGACTACACATCCCTGTTCTAAGCAGACACCCTTCAACCTTGAAGTTGTGCCCTAGATTTTCCCACCATAGGAAACAATCCTTCTGCATCTACTTTATCCATGCTTTTCAACATTTGAAATGTTTTGATGAGATTCCCCCCCCCCTCCCCTCCCCTCCCTCCCCCCTAAATTTCAACTAATACAAGCCAAGAGCTAGCAAATGCTCCTCATATGATAACCCTTTCATTTCTGGAATCATCCTAGTGAACCGTCTTTGAACCCTCTCCAACTTCAGCATGTCTTTTCTGACATGAGGAATACTCCAAGTGAGATCTCTCCTGTGCCTTAAAAAGCCTCAACATCACATTCCCTGCTCTTGTATTCTATTCCTCTTGAAATGAATGGCAGTATTGCATTTGCCTTCTTCACCACCGTCTCAACATGCAAGTTTATATTCAGGCTATCCTACATGAGGACTCGCAGGTCCCTTTGCATCAGGGTATTTTCAATTTTCTACTCATTTAAAAAGTAGCCTGCCCTTTTATTTTTCTACCAAAGTGCATGACTGTACACTTTCCAACATTGTACATGTATTTCATTTGCCACTTTTCTGATCCATTCTCCAAATTTGTCTAAATCCTTCTGCAGCCTTTGTTTCCTCTACACTACTTGCTCCTCCCACTTGCCTCTGTATTATCCTTAAACTTACCCACAGCCTTCATTCCATAATCTAGATCATTAACATATAAACATTTTGTATACTTTGAGAATTTTTTGGATTTCACATTTTTACTTGCCAGCCCTATATTACTTAATCATTTTTCCCCACCTTCTGTGCAAAATTCTGCTTTTCATGAATGGCTTAAGTTGGGTATCCATTCTGTTCAAGATTTATTTATTAATAATAATTTAGCCTGTTTTGAACAACTATTTCTAAAATTTAAACTACCCAAACATTTTTTATATACCTACAAATTGGGAGTTTTTTTAAACTCTGTAGTATTGAGACTTCCTCAGGACTTTGTTATAAATACAATAAGGATGATCTATAATATTAAACTGAACTTTAAAAAAAAAAAAGAGCTATATATAGTTTATTATTAATGTCTAAGGATAATTCCCTAGATAAGATTTAAAAAATTATAAGAGCAAGATCTTCAACTTTCATTTTCAGATACTACATGGGATTCTATCTTAAAATTGGTAAATTAATCTTCTTTGTGTGCCCGACATTTGCTTTTACAATTTTAGGTAGTACATCAAACATACTTTTTTAAAGTTCAATTGGCTAAATTTTATTCTAACATTTCCTCAACATATGATTGAAGAAGGCACCTTGTTACACATATAACAAAACATTTTTCGGTAACACTGCACATGCTCTTTAAGTCACTTCTGAGTTGCAACTGCGCTCTCGGCTCCTTCAGCGGAGATAAAGTGCATTCTTGCCATGGGGTTTATGGGTATTTCTGGCGGTCATGAAGTTGGCTGCTGTGCTGTTTGGTGTTCTGTGATGTTCGCCCCAGTCACTTTACAAAAGACCAAGTGTCCCAGGTTTCCTGAATCTGGTTTAGCATTTTGGAGCCTTGACTGACGGGCAGACACAGGACTAACATAAGCCAATATTTACAAGTGGTGTACTGGTGGTTGTGACAGGCCCCTTACCTTTAGGGCCCCTAGGTTTCAGCCTACTCGTTGTAATGGTTAATGCACCATGCTATGCAGAGCAACTCCAGTCATTATATTGTCAAAATAAAGGAATTTTATTTAGAAATGTTATTATAAAGAAATTTTATTACGAAGGAAAGTGCACTAATAAGGTTTTCATTAATACTTGTTATGTTTATCATCAAACATTATTCATGTTAACATTTGCCTTCGATTGATCATTCACTCCAAATTTTACAGAGACTGGCAGAATTTGTGATTATCTTGCTGAATTACAGGGTATTAGAGAAAGAGGGCCAAGGCCATGAATTTCAAAAAAAGTGAGAACTTTAACACTGAGACATTGTTTAACCAGAAACCCAGCAAATAAAGGAATGCAAGATGAATGAGACTTGATCTGATTGATGTTTAGTTGGAGGCAGGGGTACTGGGGAGTGGGACTTGATCTGATTGATGTTTAGTTGGAGGCAGGGGTACTGGTGAGTGGGACTTGATCTGATTGAGATATAGCTGGGGACTGGAGTGTCAGATGAAATGGATTTTGGGTGCATTCGAGATGGGTGCTAGGTGAATTGATGAAATGGGATGTGAGTGGACATAGTTGATTTGGTGAGATTGAGATGCATGTAGGGGTGTGCTGAGAAATGAGATGGTGCAATTGAGATATCTTTGTGGAACAAGCAAGTTGGATGAAATAAGTGCAATGAGAGTGCACCTGGGGTGTTAGCTAAATGGGAGTTGATGCATTTGGAGTGCCAGAGGTGTATGTGAATGGGCCTTGATGAAATACAAGTTGTGTTTTCGGAACGGGGTGTTGGATGAATAGGTGAAATGGGTACAGTGGTGCAACGGAATGGGCAATGATCAAGTATTTTGGATGAATAGCAATATAGGTGGATCAGAGATGCTAGTAAAGAGGATTTGGTGAGATCAGAGTGCATTTGGGGACAGGCGTCCTACTCCATCCAATTTGGTCCAAATCAGGTGCCTTTTAGGAACAGGGTGTTTGGTGAGAATGATTGTACTATTCACTGATCTTTGTGATGTTAAGAATTAATATATTCTGCACTGAGGATCTTCATTGATTACATTATATAAACAGGAATTTACTTTCCATTTCAGTAGTACTTGTTGCTTTTATGCTCAGATATGTAAGAGGCAGGCAGCAGAATTACAGACATTTTACAAAGTAGAAAAAAGGGGGTTGGGTTATATGGTTATGGTTATATGGTTAGATATTCATTGGAAAATAAATTTTCAGAGGTAATAATTTCTGGAGGAGAGTTTTGACAGCGCAAGATCAAGAGTAGTGTACGGACTGGAGTAACCGAGTTACAGGCTTAGAGAGGGCAGAGATATGGAAAGTTCATTATGCAAATAGTTACCATGGTTATCCAATATTTCAGTCTCCTTAACACTATAAGATCATCCCCATGTGTGTGAATATTTCTGATCTTCTTGCCTACATTCCAACTCCAAAGAAAAGTAAATTTTCTGATCCCTAATCAGCCTTGGTATTTTTTGTGAATACAAAAGATTTTGGATGTAAGCAGGAGAGACTATGGGTGCTGGAAAATTGGAGCAATACACAAAATGCTGGAGGAACCTGATGGATCAGGCAACATCCATGGAAGGCAATAGATGGTATTATTTATTGCCTTCTGTGAATGCTGCCTGATCCATTTGTTCCTCCAGCATTTTGTATTGATGGGAGTTTTATTTGATTTTAATTTCCTCAATATCCACTTTAGCCTGTTCCTTTTGGAGTAGAGGCTCAGAAATAAATTGAGAAGAATTTTTTTTCATTACATGCTGGAAAGATAGAACATCGTTGTATTTTATTCAGATGTCAGATCATTGAATATGCAGGGTGGCACATAAAGTAATTTAATGCAAATATCTTGAAGGAATCTAGAGGTTAACAAGTATCCATGTTGAAGGATTTGTCCCCTGCAAACATTTTTTTGAGCCATGCTCCAGTACTACTGTGTCTGAGCTTGGAGATTCTTCTAATAAAATACTTTGACACTAATTAAATTGTCCCATGGAGTGACCTGATGATATATGATCAAGCAAGCTGCTTTATGTAATTCTCGCAAAACTTGCTGATGAGAATAAACTCGTAGTTTTGGACGGTTGCTTTATTTTCTGTAAGTCTTTACCAGATCTTTTCATTTTAATTAGCTTTTATTGCATGCATATCTTTATGGTGCTTTACTTTCCTGGGCCTTGGAACAAAATGAGAAATTCAAAGATAATGTGTAGAGCTGACCTTGAATGGAGGAGAATGCAGGAACAATAATTTTTCAAAAAACCACAGCCTGCATTGTTATACCATTCATTTTGCTGACAGATGTCCACAATCTTCAAACTTTTGAGAAGAGATTTGCTTTAGTGTGGCCTTTGATACAATATATTTCATTTCTGAACATCTACTATATGTGTGGAGCTAAATACTATGTGGCTCCATCCAATAAGGCTCATTAATCTTCACTGAAAAACCTTGGGCTCCAATTCAGTTATTTTAAAACAAGTCATGAAATCCTAGATTTAAATTGTGAGCAAAATATCCAAAAAGAATGAGGTTAAGAGAAAAACAAGGAAAAGTAGTGTTTTTCCCTGGGGCAAGGGAATCTAAAACTAGAGGGCATAAATTTAAGATGAGAGGGGAAAGCTTTAAAAGGGACCTGACAGGGCAGAAACTTCAGAGGATGGCAGGCTAGAGGAAGTGGTGGAAGCAAGGACAATTGTAACATTCAAAAGGCATTTAGATCAGTACATGGATAAGAAGCTTAGAGGGATAAGGGCCAATCGTTGGATATAGTTTGGTCAGCATAGACAAGCTGGACAGAAGGGCCTCCTTCTGTGCTGCAGAATTCTCTGACTTTCTACTGGAGTGTGAGATTATATTTGTCATGTTAATGTCCTGATATTATAGTGTTTCACTATTCATTCTTTAACTGGTATGTATGCTGCTTTTTATTGCTGGAGACTATCGTGCATGCTCCTACTGCTATTGTGCAAATGATTTAATCTTGCCGTAGTACACAGTTTGTTACTGATACAGCTCCGTGATTAAATTTGTAATACACAGTGCTTAATCTTGCTAGAGCAGATGGTATACCCTTGGTGAGGTACACAGTGCTTACGCTAGTGCAAGTATGAGGTGATCGCACTCTTGGTTACACAGTGCTTTCACATTCACTGGGATAACCAGTGCTTGAGCTAATGAAAGTCCATGGTGCTTAGTGTAACTGCAGTATGCTGTGCTTACTTGTATGGGTATATCCTGGTACATGCTGCAATAATGGGAACTTGTCTGGGGCACAACAGATTGTACTGACTTTTATTATGAGACGGCTTACACTCTGTTGGGAATATTGAAGTTAGATTTGTTGTGTTTCTAATACTTTTGCAGGGGTACACAAAGCTTCCCTTCATGCCAATTAAGCTTGCTCTCATTGGAGAACATAGTGCTTACTGTTGTATATGACACTCTCAATTATGCAATTGGTGTTTACTTTCACTAGTTTATTAAGGTACATGGTCCTTTTTCTTGCTGGCATACATGGTGTTTATTCTCCCTGGGATAAACAGGGCTGAGCTTTCACTTGTTTAAGAACAAGCACTTTTTCTCACTGGATTATAAGCACACGTTCTTTTGGGTGTAAATATGCTGGGATATTCCATTGTTACACTCATATGGTATATACTGTGCTAACATTCACGTACGTGCTCAGTACTTACATTTGCTGGTTTAACAATAGTCCCTGTAAATATTTTAATAATGCGTAAGTAATTATTAAATTTTAAAAAAAATCTGTAAAGATTGTAACACTGTGGTAGGTTTTACTGTATGCACTGACAATGGGATAATTTTTTTCTTCCTCTGTTTAGTAGGACATATAGAGGGAAAGGGGTGGAGAGAGGAGTTTTCTTGATGTTTTTCATTTGGTATGATTGTTCAATATATTAAAATGATAATTAAAATATTACAAAAAAATAATATTCCCTTTTAGCTGGAGCAAATAGTACTTTTACTTATCTGGGCTTACACATGCTGTGGAATATTGGTACATACAACCTTGGGGTACATGACCTATTCATTGTGTTACCTTCTGCATATTCTCACTAAGGTCACTGCACTTGTTGGGATAGACAGTACACTGTTTATTCCCACTGAGGAACACGATACTTATCCTCACAGGATAAAGTGGTGGTTATTTTCACTGAGGAATACTCACAAGTTACACAGTGTTTATTGGTACATGGTTCATATACTTCAGGTATAAATTGTGCCTCCTCCTGCTGAGATGCATGGTTCTTTCAACAGCAGATGCAAAAGATGCTTGTCCTCATTGATGTGCTTACAAGGGTATTGTTTTACACATGCTTTTACCAAGACTCATTTCTTCTTGTGAGCCTGGAATTTGAGTACTTGCTGATGGCTTAACTGATGATAGAATCACAATTTGATCAATTCCTAATTGTGTTCAGAAAAAAATAATTGGCCAAATGTGCAAGTATTACTAAATAAGTCAGTAACATTGTTCAGAGGCATGAATCCTGGCTGATCATAATTCTGGCCCATTGCTGCTTGTATAGCATTCCAACCACTGTACTAATCTGATCATCTAAAAAAATTATAAATTAAAATTTGTTCCTTCTTGTTCCTATGATGCCATCAGCTTTCCCTCTTTTTAAAAAAAAAAGTTCCAATGTATAGCAGTTAGCCAAAAACCTGAGGAATTTAAAGTAGGCCACATGACAGATGTATGGTGGCGAACATTAATAATATTTATATAATGATTCTTGCACCTGAATATGCCTAATATACAGGCATTTAGAGTTGAGAAAGGTTGGTCAAGGATAAATCTCAGATCTTTTCAATCTTTACTAATGCACTATAGAAGGAATTGCCACCACTTTATTGATAAAATTCTCAACAAAGTCAAGGAGATCTGACAGGCAGGTTTTCATTTATAAATCTGTTGGCTGTTTTGTTTGAATATTGGAACAATCCAGATTAACCATCTGAAAATCAGAGAAAGACCTATTAATTTTCTTGGGTGCTTAAAGACTAGATCTAGGATTTTAAAATTGAGAGTACAAGATGCTGCAAATCACTTAAGTTGATTAATATTTCTACAAGAAGCTGCTTTGGCAAAGATAAGAGAGGGTGTTCTGTAGATTGAATTTAAAGTTTGATTGTCTGGAATACCATGAATGCCTTTTATTATTGTTCATCCATAAATTCTTGATCTCAATCACAGATGGTGACCAGACAGTAGTTAAACAGATGTTATAAAATAAATCAAATAACTTTATTTTGCTTTTAAAAAAAAATTAAAGTAAATGTTCAAGGAGAGTATGTACTGTTATTGTACATTTTAATAGAATTTAAACATTTTGAAAACTGTTATTTTGCTAATAAATTTTGGATACACAGCGTGAAACATATATTACAACTCTAGTAATCCAGAGAATAAGAGTTCAAAATGTTACCATAGAAAAATCTGGAAATAATAAATAAAAAGCTGGTTTCAGCCAAACTTATTGTAAAGATGTTGGTTTATTTTAAATATTCAACTGGTAGTCATTTTTATGCATTTTAATCTTTTTGTGGTTTGAACCCAACACCAGTGCGGTTAACTCTGATGTGGTCTATTTAATTGAATCAAACTCAGGATAAATCAAGCTAAGCAATAAATTTCCACCTTTCCACATCCTGAGAATGAATTTCTAAGAACTGCAAAGTAAATCTTTATTGATTAGGATTGATACTGCAAATAATGTAGTACAAGTATGGTATGACTAGATTTTTTTTGGATATTTCTCAAAACTAAATGCCATACAAAATGTTTCCAGCATATCCACCCTATAAATATGAAAACCATATTTTGGAACATGAGAATAGAGGTTGGTTTTTTTCGTCCGTCAAAGCTTTTCTGCCATTCACTGCACAAATGTTAGAAATAGTTTCTAACATCAGTCTGCATGGAGAAATAGTTCCTAACTTCAGTCTTGACAGGACTGGTGTGTAATTTTAGTTTGTTCCTATCCTTGTTCACATCCTTCTACCATATCATTTTTCCTTTTGATTTTGAAATCCTTGAATGCCATTGAATGCAATTTAATTTGTTCAATACTTGATGTCAAAGTAGGTGACCTCATAATTGCCTACACTAAAATCTATTTGCCAGTTTTTTCTGTTCAATTAATCAATTAATATTTTTGTAACTTAATGCTTTTATCTTGAACAATGTAAGGTTTGTAGGTATCCACAAAAAGGGGCCTGGCAAACAACTGAAAGTTTTGGTCCTTTCATACCTTTACCGTGCATGAACGTGTATATAACAGTAGCTGGAAACTGAGAAAAGAAATCCATGCAAAAAATAATAGACAGAAATGCATAACAAAATATAGAGCAACACAGCTGAACAACTTTCATTTCTTTTGAAAGTTTAAAGGGAATGTTTATACATGCAGTCTTCGCATAATTGCCAAGTAGTTTCACATCACACAGACACTGCAATTACTGTGCAATTTTAGCCTTGTGATGAGCTGAGTGCAGAACCTTGGCCTGTTCTGATTCCAAATAGAATTGGATCAGATGATTACACAGATGCAGATAATACAAATCTTTAATAGAAACTTCAAAAGAACTTGTGTAACAACTAACCTTGTATTTCTGAAGATGCAATCAAAATCTAGAAAGTTTTTGGATGATAGGTCCATTATTGTGAAACTCTATCCACTTGTACGTTCATGACAAGACATTCAAAGAAGTTTCTTCTTTCGGTTTCCCTGAAGCAACAACATGTAACTTTCTCTTTATACCAGGGACTTTGACATAGAAACTGTAATGAGTGCAAAAAGCTATTGTGCTTGAAGTTTTTAATGGTACTCCATTGATAATGTCCTAACTTTGTTTTTTATGCAGTAAATTTAATATAAATTAGAACACTGACCATGAAACATTTCTGATACTTCCATACAACATTGGAAATTTATATTGTTTTAGTTTTGCAAGTTTATCATATTGTTTTCTAAGCTTGTACAGTTACTGATGTCATTTGTGTCTCAGCAGGCAACATTGTTCTGTACAAACAGCAGAGGATCAGGGCTGAACAGAGCTTCAAGATCTTGCATGACTTCAGACAAGGTAGAGAAAGATATGGAATCGGTTTGAGGGAGCAATGTAAGCAGAGCTGGCCTGGTTTGACCCTTCCCAATAGTGGGAGGGTTAAAGTCATCCGTATGGTTCCTCAGTGAGTGTATCTGGTCTCTGAGTTTTAGATGATTGCAGATTAAAGAAGACATGAAAAAGTGTATGGAAGTAAAGCACCAAAATCTGCAGACACTGTGGTTGAAGTAAAAACAAAATGCTCGAGAAACTCAGCAGGTCAAACAGTGTCCTCTGGCAGCAAAGATAAAGACACATAACTTTTCTTACTTCTCACAGCCAATGAGAATGCTGAATGACCAAAGGAATTGCTCACGCTAACTATTTGAGACTGTTGTATTCACAAAACTATTTATTTGTATAGATAAATTCTTGTCCTGCATATGTATTTATTGTTTGTCTGTATGTATGTTCGTCTTGTGCGTCTGCATGTTTCCGAAGACTGAAGAATACTTGTACAGTCAGATGGCAATAAACTTGACTTCGTGCTGTTTGACCTGAGTTTCTCCAACATTGTAATTTTACTTTGGAAAAAGTGTATGTTAGTGTTGGCAGTATCCATGCTTATAGATGACCAAAAAAAAGAAAGCAATATATCTATCATGGAAAGAAGGGAGTACAGAATAAATGTTTGGATTTCTTCTTCACTGATGAAACCGGAAAAGGAAGAAATTAATTCCCCTGTATTGTGTCAGCTACATTTGGACAGTTAGTAGTGGACTTGTGGTGTGCAGTATTAGTCATAATATTACCAAAAAAATGAGGAAAACTAAACATAATATAAACTTCAGGTGCCATCAGACCTCTCCATTTTGGTGATATTATTTGATAAGGGAAGATTACAGATTTACTTTATAGAACATACATGTAGTGAATTGGGATTCACTAGAAGTGTACTGTACTAACGACTGGTCCCACCTCCTGGCTCCCCCCTGGGGGCCCGTATTTCGCCCTGGTTTCCTGCCTAAACCCAGAACCCCTCTGAAGCTTGATCATCAACCCTACCTGTGTTGAAAGCTAATAAAAGCATGAGTTCTCCCTACAGTCGAGTGTGGGCTTTTATCTACAATTTTATGAGATTACAAACAAGGATGGAGGCGTTGCTCAAGCCCAGTGTGCTGTTACTGGACACCCAGTCCCCCGAACAGCTGAGAAGTTCGCATATTGGTTAGACTACTTCCAGGCCTACCTGAACACGACCAGGGACATCTTCCACACAAACGAGCTTCGGAGGTTGGCACTCATCTCAAGGGTAGGGATAAAGGGGTACGCAGTCGTCCAAGACTGCCTGATGTACGAGGCTGCCATCCAGGCACTGCAGGCCTGCTACATGAAGGCCCAGAATGAGTTCCTAGTAAGGCACTGGGTTGCCCTATGCCGCCAATGGCCAGGAGAGCCGATTGACAACTACCTGCTGGATCTGTGGACACTAGCTAAGAAGTTCAGGTATGAGACTGCTTCGGGCCGCATCCGGGAAGATGAACAGATCCGGGGTCCTTTCAAGGTATGTGAGGCAGCGACTGCTAGAGTTAGGAAGGAAGGACGTTGCTAGCCATGTCGAGCTGGCCAAATCACTGGAACGGGCAAGTCTTGAGACCCATGACCTGGAGGCCAGCGAACCCGCAGTCTTGGGTGAGCACCTCCAAGGATCGGCCCCCCCATCCTAAAAGCTGCCACTTCCTGAACCCGAGTCCTTTTCTGCAGCAAGCGTCAGCACTCTCGTGCCCACTGTCAAGCTAAAGATTTGGCGTGGTCCAGCTATGGGAAGAACGGACATTGGGCTAGGGTCTGTCGTGCGAAGGGAGGTCTGGGGAAGTCCACAGCCTGTGCCACTCCAACTGAAATGGTGCATAAAGGCTTGGCGGCCAGCTTGCAGTGGCCTGATTTTTTTAATTCAGCGCCATCATTGTCAGAAGAGGAAGGAGTGGCCATCTTGCTGCGCCACGAGGTCAGCACCATCTTACATGCACAGGTCAACTCAGGACAGAGGAGGCCACTTGAGGAAAGAACGCGACATCTCCGGCCACCTGGCATCACTGGTCCTCGACCAGAATAGACCTCACCAGCTCAGCAACTCAATGATGACGGTGAAGGTAAACAGACATTTGACCAAGTGCCCGATTGACACAGGCGCCATGGAAAGTTTCATAGACTCACGAACTGTGCAAAAATATAACTTAAAAATGTACCCCTCTAATTACCGAATCTTCCTAGCGTCCCAGTCCCATTTGGCGCATGTATAGAAATATTGTATGGTTCATCTGTCGTTTGAAGGGGGGGGGATTTTTTAAATTTCACATGTACATTTTAGATGAATTGTGTGCTCCAATATTGTTGGGTCTAGACTTCCTGTGTCACCTTAAAAGTGTGACCTTGGAGTTTTCTGGTCCCCTTCCCCCAGTAACAGTTTGGAACAGAGGGCCCTCAAAACCAGAACCCACTTGCAACCTCCCTGCTCTGTTCCCAAACCTGTCTGATGACTGTAAGCCCATCACCACCAAGAGCAGGAGGCAGCGTGGCAAATGGGGAGTTTATAAAGACAGAGACCCAGCGCCTGCTGGAAGAGGAGATCATCAAATCCAGCGCCAGCCCGTGGAGAGCGCAAGTAGTGGTAGTAAAGGGGGAAAACAAGTCCAGGATAGCGGTTGACTATAGCAAAAAAAAGCTGTCTATCACCAGCTGCCAATCCGTTCTGAGGATCATCCGTACATAGCATTTGAGGCTAACGGTCAACTCTGTCAGTTCCGGAGGGTCCCTTTTGGAATTACCAATGGGGTGTCTATTTTCCAGTGGTAGATGGACAGGATGGTGGATGAGTATGGGTTGAAGGCTACCTTCTCCTACCTTGACAATGTCACCACCTGTGGCCACACCATGGAAGACTATGATGCCAATCTCCAGCGCTTTCTCCACATGGCAAGAGCCCTGAACCTCACCTTCAATTCTGACCAATGTGTATTCAGGACTACATGACTGGCTATCCTTGGCTACGTGGTGGAGAATGGCGTCATTGGATCAACCCTGATAGGATGCGCCCCTTGCTAGAGCTTCCCCTCCCCGGAATCACAAAGGCTGTGAGAGAGGCCTGGGCTTTTTCTCCTATTGCGCCCAGTGGGTCCCTCAATATGCAACAAGGTTCGTCCCACCTCAAAGGTCAACACTTTCACCCTTTCAGCCGAAGCCTAGACAGCTTTTAATTACCTTTGAAGTTATATTACGAAAACCGCCATGCATGTGGTAGACAAGAATGTACCTTTTCAAGTGGAAAGTAATGCTTTGGACCTAGCCCTGGCTGCTACTCTCAATCAGGTGGGCAGGCTGGTTGCCTTTTTCTCACGGATGCTTCAAGACCACGAGCTCCAGAACCTGACTGTGGGAAAAGGAGGCCCAGGCCACTGTAGAAGCTGTAGAAACTGGAGGTACTACCTAGCTGGTAGAAGATTTATGCTCCTCACGGACCAGCGCTCTGTCACATTCATGTTCAGCAACACCAAGAAGGGCAAAATCAAGAATGACAAAATTGTTGGGTGGAGGATTGAACTCTCCACCGACAATTCTGACATTGCCTACCGGCTGGGGGCTGTTGATGACCTTACAAATGCCTTGTCCAGGGATTGCTGTGCCTCCGCACACCTGGTCAACTGCAGACCATACACAATGAGCTCTGCCATCCAGGGGTCACCCGCATGGCTCATTTTGTTGAGGCCCGCAATTTTCTCTACTTAATAGGAGATGTCAGGGAAATGACCAGGTCATACTAGGTCTGCACTGATTGCAAGCCACACTTTTTTCGCCCCACAAAAGCACACCTGATTATATCATCCGGGCCCTTTGAATGGCTCAGCATTGATTTAAAGGGACCTCTCCCCTCCATGAATGGGAATACCTATTTTCTCTGTCATCGATGAGTACTCCCACTTCCCATTCGCCATCCCATGCCCAGACACATCCGCCTCATCCATTATGAAGATATCCCAGCTATATTCATAGCGAGTGGGGCTCAGCTTTCATGAGCGATGAGCTGCATTAGTACCTGCTGGTGAGGTGCATCACATCCAGCAGGACAACCAATTGTAACCCCCAGGGGAATGAACAGGTTGAAAAGGAGAAAGCCACGATCTGGAAGGCTGTCAAACTTGCCCTGAAGCAAAAAGGTCTTCCAGACTCGCACTGGCAGGATGTCCTCCCCATTGCACTCCACTCAATTTGGTTGCTACTCTGAATTACGAACAATGCTACTCCTTATGAGCTCGTGTTTACATTCAACAGGAGGTCGGCTTCAGAGACTACACACCCAGTCTGGCTCACTAGTCCTGGTCTGGTCCTTCTCAAGAAGCACGTGAGGAGAAACAAGACTGACTCCTCCTCCTCACCCCCCCCCCACCCCCACAGGTGGAAAGGTTGAAATTGCTCCATGCCAACCCCACATACACCTACGTGGAGTACCCGGATGGCAGGAAGGACACTGTTTCCATCAGGGATCTGGCACCTGCTGGTACTGAGGATCCGTGGCCTCAATTGCCCCATGAGCTACCGTACTCTTTTCCCCCACCCCCACCCAGGGCCTCTGGGGACCTGTTCAGGAGGAGAGTGAACCCCCTCCCTCTCCCCCCCCCCCCCCACTATCGTTGAACCGGAGCCCCAGGCCACTACCCTTCCATCACAGACAGCCTGGTGCTAAAGTGCTCTACCAGAATCTCCAGACCCACAAACTACCTGAATCTGTAACTCGTATTGTAAATATTTCTCTTCTGTGTCTATTACCGGCTTCTGATCCTTGTTCTCTTCATCCACAAACCCTTAATTCTGAAGGAAGGGGTGAATGTAGTGAACTGGGATTCACTAGAAGTGTGCTGTACTAACGACTGGTCCTGCCTCCTGGCTCCTCTCTCAGGGGCCTGTATATAAACTCTGGTTTCCCACCTCAACCCATAACCCCTCTGAAGTTTACCTGCGTTGTAAGCTAAGAAAAGCATTAGTTCTCTCTCCAGTTCGAGTGTGGGCTTTTATCTATGCTACAATACATTGAATGGAACAGCACAGTTTGGGCCCTTCAGCCCACAATGACGTGACCTACTGCACATCAATTAATCATTCTCTCCCACACAGCCCATAAACCTTCATTTTTCGTACATCCATGTGCCTATCTAAGAGACTTTTAAATTATCCTATTATACCAGCATCTACCAGCAATGTATTTCTCTGGGTAGAAAAAAACCTGCAACTGATATCTCCCTTAAACTTTCCTTCACTCACCTTAAATGGATGTCCTGTGGTATTAGCATTTACTACTCTGGGAGAAAAGTGCTGGCTGGGTACCTATGTTCTCATCCATAGAAGAATGGAGTAGTTACAATTCAAGACTTCAGAAACAGCACGACATTCATTGCCTACTGGCATCAGAGATTCTTTCCTTCCTACATGCTTCTGAGCTTGGACTACCTACCAAAAGCACCTTGAAGCACTGGAAAGACTTGATCAACACTGTCTCTAGAAAATTCTCCAAATTCAAGGGAAGGATCAATGTTCTCTCTTAATCCTACATCTCCAATATTGAAATCTTGATTACATTACATGATATCAGACTTCTGAAATAGATACTTTCCAAGCTCTGTCACAGGAAGAAATTGTCAAGGAAAGATTTGCAGGTGTGGTCAAAAGCTTCTTAAAGTGCAACCTTCCCAGTGTTTCTTGAGAATTCCTGGCCTATGACCTTCCAAAGAAGAGAAGAAGCATTCAAGATGGTCTTCTTTGGCTTGGCTTCGCGGACGAAGATTTATGGAGGGGGTAAAAAGTCCACGTCAGCTGCAGGCTCATTTGTGGCTGACAAGTCCGATGCGGGACAGGCAGACACGGTTGCAGCGGTTGCAAGGGAAAATTGGTTGGTTGGGGTTGGGTGTTGGGTTTTTCCTCCTTTGCCTTTTGTCAGTGAGGTGGGCTCCGCGGTCTTCTTCAAAGGAGGTTGCTGCCCGCCAAACTGTGAGGCGCCAAGATGCACGGTTTGAGGCGTTATCAGCCCACTGGCGGTGGTCAATGTGGCAGGCACCAAGAGATTTCTTTAGGCAGTCCTTGTACCTTTTCTTTGGTGCACCTCTGTCACGGTGGCCAGTGGAGAGCTCGCCATATAATACGATCTTGGGAAGGCGATGGTCCTCCATTCTGGAGACGTGACCCATCCAGCGCAGCTGGATCTTCAGCAGCGTGGACTCGATGCTGTCGACCTCTGCCATCTCGAGTACTTCGACGTTAGGGGTGTAAGCGCTCCAATGGATGTTGAGGATGGAGCGGAGACAACGCTGGTGGAAGCGTTCTAGGAGCCGTAGGTGGTGCCGGTAGAGGACCCATGATTCGGAGCCGAACAGGAGTGTGGGTATGACAACGGCTCTGTATACGCTTATCTTTGTGAGGTTTTTCAGTTGGTTGTTTTTCCAGACTCTTTTGTGTAGTCTTCCAAAGGCGCTATTTGCCTTGGCGAGTCTGTTGTCTATCTCATTGTCGATCCTTGCATCTGATGAAATGGTGCAGCCGAGATAGGTAAACTGGTTGACCGTTTTGAGTTTTGTGTGCCCGATGGACGAAAACCAACAAGGTCGGGTCAGATACAGCAATGAGCTCTCTGAACCCTTCTCCATTAACAATGGCGTGAAGCAAGGCTGTGTTCTGGCACCAACCCTCTTTTCAATCTTCTTCAGCATGATGCTGAACCAAGCCATGAAAGACCCCAACAATGAAGACGCTGTTTACATCCGGTACCGCACGGATGGCAGTCTCTTCAATCTGAGGCGCCTGCAAGCTCACACCAAGACACAAGAGAAACTTGTCCGTGAACTACTCTTTGCAGACGATGCCGCTTTAGTTGCCCATTCAGAGCCAGCTCTTCAGCGCTTGACGTCCTGCTTTGCGGAAACTGCCAAAATGTTTGGCCTGGAAGTCAGCCTGAAGAAAACTGAGGTCCTCCATCAGCCAGCTCCCCACCATGACTACCAGCCCCCCCCACATCTCCATCGAGCACACAAAACTCAAAACGGTCAACCAGTTTACCTATCTCGGCTGCACCATTTCATCAGATGCAAGGATCGACAATGAGATAGACAACAGACTCGCCAAGGCAAATAGTGCCTTTGGAAGACTACACAAAAGAGTCTGGAAAAACAACCAACTGAAAAACCTCACAAAGATTACCGTATACAGAGCCGTTGTCATACCCACACTCCTGTTCGGCTCCGAATCATGGGTCCTCTACCGGCACCACCTACGGCTCCTAGAACGCTTCCACCAGCGTTGTCTCCGCTCCATCCTCAACATCCATTGGAGCGCTTACATCCCTAACGTCGAAGTACTCGAGATGGCAGAGGTCGACAGCATCGAGTCCACGCTGCTGAAGATCCAGCTGCGCTGCATGGGTCACGTCTCCAGAATGGAGGACCATCGCCTTCCCAAGATCGTGTTATATGGCGAGCTCTCCACTGGCCACCGTGACAGAGGTGCACCAAAGAAAAGGTACAAGGACTGCCTAAAGAAATCTCTTGGTGCCTGCCACATTGACCACCGCCAGTGGGCTGATATCGCCTCAAACCGTGCATCTTGGCGCCTCACAGTTTGGCGGGCAGCAACCTCCTTTGAAGAAGACCGCAGAGCCTACCTCACTGACAAAAGGCAAAGGAGGAAAAACCCAACACCCATCCCCAACCAACCAATTTTCCCCTGCAACCGCTGCAATCGTGTCTGCCTGTCCCGCATCGGACTTGTCAGCCACAAACGAGTCTGCAGCTGACGTGGACTTTTTACCCCCTCCATAAATCTTCGTCCGCGAAGCCACGATGGTAATATGAACATAGACCACATACATAAGGAGCACACAGAGGCTCTACATAATTGCAGAAGGAGTACACTACTTCACACCTATCTCCTATCTAATCTCTGGAGGAGTCCTTCATTCTCGTATTGGTTTATTCATCATGTCAGAACCCACAAGTGAAGTGGAGGCACATCTTCCTCCATCCCATAAGCTCTTTAAGAAACAATTTAGTGGAAATATTACCTACTTGGGAATATGGAATTTTTCTTCAGTTTAGCAAAAAAAATGATTGGCTATTCATAGATAAATCAGAATGACTCTATAATATTTTGTCTCTTTACCAATTCTCACTGATCTCTGCCTCACAAGATGAAGTAAATGTTGTCATGATAATGAATATGTATGAGATGTACCGGAAATCACGTGGTATGAGAGAGAGAGATAAGAGCACAAGCAAGAGAACAAAGGAAACGGGAGAATAAAAGCCACAGAGAAGTTTACCTGATAAACTTGTGTTTAATGTTTTATTAACTTCACATTTCGGGCCACAAATGTGACATTGGCGACGAGGATGGAAGAAGCTTGAAGAAAATTAAAGACTAAACAAGATTACAGAGGTTTACAGACAACTTCAAGGTGATAAGAATTTTCTCTTTGTCTCAGTACTTTTGGGGCTTGAATATTTCCTCATGGCTGGTGCAGACAGTGACTTTCTAACACATTCTGGAATTGCTCATTTTGACCCAACTGGTGATGCAAGTACTGTAAGTGTGAAGTGGAAGGCATGGCTGGAAGAATTTGAATCCTACGCTGACAGTCATGGCCTATTTCTAGATACCGGTACAGTTGAACAAAAAGCGCAGAGAAGGGCGTTACTTCTTTTCACGGCTGGACCTACAGTTCGGGAAACATTTAAGACACTTTTGAATACTGGAAGAAAGGATGAGTACCGGAAAGCGGTAGATGCATTAAATGCACACTATGTAGTGACACGGAATGATACATTTCAACGCCATTTGTTTTGGAGAACGAGACAAGAAGATGGCCAGACAATTGCTCAGTACGTGACGAGACTACGCCAGCTAGCTGTTGGATGCAATTACATACATGCCAGCTGATTTGGACAACCAATTATTGGATCAAGTCGTACAACACTGCAGATCAGATAAACTCAGAAGACGTCTACTGGAAAGAGGGAGTGAGTTGGAACTCACCGATGCTTTAACCATTGCTGCTGCGTTAGAGGCTGTTGAAGGGCAATTTCATACCATGACCCTGAAAGACAACTCAAGCCAGCAAATTAAGAGGCTCTCACATTGCCACAACCAGCCAAGATATGCGTCGACACAGGACGTGGAGTGTTATCGATGTGAAAACCGAGATCACTTTGGAAAAGACCCATATTGCCTGGCCAAAGGCAAAGTTTCCAGAAAGTGTGGAGGTAAGGACCACTTTGCAAAGAAGTGCAAAAGCAAGTCCAATGCAGACCAGAAGAGGAAGAGTACAACTTCCAAAGGCAAAGTCTGGGGGAAAGGAAAGTATCCTGGAAAGAAAGATACCATTCGCCAGATAGACGGTGACGATGATGATACCCAGGAGGAACAGAGTTGTTACCAATTTACGTTGAATGAAGTACATCATGAGAAGGTCCCAGTGATCATTGGTGGAGTGACAGTGCAGGTCATTGTAGACTCAGGCAGTGACAGTAATGTGATTGATCGACATTTATGGGAGAAGTTGAAAAGGAAAAAGATCATCTGTACCTCAAAGAAGTGTTCCAAGAAACTGTATCCATACACAGCAACCAAGCCATTGCAGACCATTGGATGTTTTACTGCAACTGTTGAAGCTGGAGATAAGTACACCGAAGCAGAGTTTATGGTCATAGAAGAGAGGGGAGAACCATTGCTGAGTAGAAGCACAGCGCAAGACCTGGCAATACTTCATATTGGAGCTTGTGTCAATTCAATCATACGAGGATATGAAGCAAGAATTCCCCGCAGTCTTCCAAGGAGTAGGAAAGCTGAAAGGTCGACAATTGAAGCTAGCGGTAGACGAAACGGTCAAACCCAAGGCACAACCAATGCGCCGAACTCCGTTTGGACTTCGTGGGAAAGTCGAAGCCAAAATTAAAGAATTGATCGAACAAGACATTATTGAACCGGTGGAACATTCGACACAATGGGTCAGTCCCGTAGTGATTGTGCCCAAACATAAGACTATGTGTTGACATGAGAATGGCCAATGAAGCTATAATTAGAGAACGACACCCTATACCAACAGTGGAGGAAATACTTCAAGAACTAACTACCAGCAAGGTATTCTCAAAAATTGATCTGAAATGGGGCTATCATCAATTAGAGCTGGATCCAGGTTCCCGAGATGTAACTACATTTGTGACTCACTGTGGATTGTATCGTTACAAGAGACTATCATTTGGAATTAATGCAGCTTCGGAGATCTACCAGTATGAAATCCATCGAGTGATTCAAGGCATTCCTGGAGTTGCCAACATTTCTGACGACATCATAGTCCATGCACCAACGAAGGAAGAGCATGACAAACGGTTGAGGCGTGTACTATCTAGACTACAGGAGGCAGGCCTTACCGTGAATGGAAACAAGTGCCAGTTTGGTGTGTCAGAAATGGACTTCATGGGACACAGACTTACAAGGAAAGGACTAAACCCTGCAGAGGCCAAGGTGAAAGCTATTGAAGAGGCACGTGCACCTCAGAACGCAACAGAGGTGAGGAGTTTCCTGGGATTGGTCAATTTTTGTGCAAAGTTCATTCCTAATTTCGCTACAGTGGCAGAACCACTAAGGAAACTAACCAGGAAAGGTGTACCATTTCATTTTGGATCTGAGCAGAAGAAAGCGTTCACAACGCTGAAGCAGAGCCTGACAGATGCAAAAACTCTTGGATATTACGATCCGGCGGCATCAACCAAAGTCATAGCGGATGCCAGCCAAGTTGGTTTAGGAGCCGTGTTGGTCCAGATGCATGATGGAGGACCAAGAATCATTGCCTATGCCAGCAGATCGTTATCAGATGTGGAAAGAAGATACTCTCAGACAGAGAAAGAAGCACTCGGACTTGTATGGGCCTGTGAGAGGTTCCATGCATATTTATACGGCATTGAATTTGAACTCATCACAGATCATAAGCCATTAGAGGTGATCTATGCACCTAGATCCAAACGATACGAAGACTTTGTGCCATAGTTTTAATAAGAACTTTGGGACAGTATTTTAATCTTATATCATAAAGTGCATGTATGAGTGCTGTAGGAAGTAAATTTTATGTAGTTGAGTTATAGTATTACCATTAGTTACGATGTTTGTAAGTTTCCGAGGGATATTGGTAAGTGAAGGTAAAGTTTATTTCTGATTAAAGGAGGGATGTCATGATAATGAATATGTATGAGATGTACCGGAAGTCACGTGGTATGAGAGAGAGAGATAAGAGCACAAGCAAGAGAACAAAGGAAACGGGAGAATAAAAGCCGCAGAGAAGTTTACCTGATAAACTTGTGTTTAATGTTTTATTAACTTCACATTTCGGGCCACAAATGTGACAAGTGTGTTCCTAATACCACTTTACTTGATAAAGAGTTCAAATAGAAATGAACAGAGGACCCATTACCTGAGTTATTTTGGTAAGCAATAGCCTGGGAAAATGGGATTTGAAAATTTCAGAAGTATGCCTTATTGGTGCTGGACCCATCATGTTTTATTGTCTATTTCAAGTGTTTGTAAAGTACTAGTAATCAGTCCTCTTTCTCACAACAATCGATATTTATTCTATGGAAAAGTATCTCTGGCCATTCTCAATTCTGTAAAGGCATCCTTAATAATTTGGTTCTGCAACCTGACAAATGTTTCACTTTTATACTAGGCTTTCCACATCTTGAACTAATTCTAGTTAATAAACAAGACTTTATCTTGTGTTAATCCTTGAACCTTTTAATTATAATTTTTTGGAAGCTATTCTGCTTTCAGACATTTGTCCTGGGACATAAGTACTATCTAAGCCCAAACATCTATTGTTTACATTTACCTCAGTGATGTATTGATGAGCTGTTCTGTGACCTTTTTGTATGAAAACTTCTTTCTGAGGAAAAATAATTACAGCTTCAGGTTCAAATCTAGCATTGACTGTTTGGAGTTTAGACATTCTCCCCATGACCTGTGTGGGTTTTCTCCAGATTCTCAGGTTTCCTCTTGCAATCCAAAATGTTGGTAGGTTAATTGAGTGTAATTGGGTGGTGTTGGTTATGTGGGCTGGGAGAGCCTTCTACCGTGGTGTATTGTAAAATTAACAATTTAAAACATTTGGAAAAATGTAACCACTAGAATGGCTCCCTGGATTTTGGCTTACTTTCCATGGATATGTGCCCAATTCATTGGCAGGAAATGTATTTTTGATGTGCAATAAATCAAAAGGATTGATGAGAAGGGGTAGTAGACATTAACTGCTTGGACCTTAGCAGGACTAGTGTTGAGGGTCTACATGGTAGGCTGATCTTGAAGATAAAATCACATTGGGTACAGAATGAGCTAACTAATGATTGGCTTGGGGGAAGGAGTCAGAGGGTGATAATGGAGAGTTGGTTTTCAAATTAGAGGGTAGTGACCAGTGGTATGCTGCAGTAAATGGTGCTGTCATATATGTTTGTCATATATGTTAATCATTTGGATGAAAATATAATTGGTATAATGAATAAGTGTATAGGATGTTGGTAAGACCACACCTGGAATATTGTAATTCTGCCATACTATAGGAAGGTTGTGATTAAGGTAGAGTCTGTGCAGAAAAGATTCAAACTATGGATGCCTTTTTTTTTTTGCTTTGTTCACAATAATTGATGCATATCTCGTCTGTGTGCTTCAGATTCTGCTAAGGATCTCTAGCCTACGCTACTGCTCTATGAATTTAAATTCCCACCTTGTTTGTACTTTGCCGTGGACCAGATTCTCAGCATTCCTCTGTAGATGTCGCAATGTTCTCTCCAAGATCAAATGTGAGATCTTGTGCACGTAATAACTTCAAATGAATTTACTCAAACTTGACACACAGTATGCTGTCTAAAAAGATGCAAAATTTGCAGGGTTGGGGGAAGGTCCTTCAATGGGACAACATATGGACTGACAGTTGCACTATAATATCTGATTTCCCATTCCAAATTTGTTGCTCATCACAATCTCTGACTACAGTGAAATTGATCCTTCTAGTTTTGAGATACTTCGCTGAATGAAACTTTTTATTTTGGTGTCTCTGGTGTTAAAAGATTTCTCTGCCTTGACCTTCCATTGAAATTGAAGACCCGCATAGTTTTGAGACTGTTTCAAGACAATAAACATCTGAATATCCTGCAGATCTTGGTAGTCACACCCAAGGTTGACTACATAAATATGCGTGAACTATTACTTAGAGATTCATAATGTCCATCACCAGCAGCCTGATAGCAGATATTTGTTGAAACAACTTGTACATTTTTGACACAGGTAATCTTTGCTTTGAAGACGAAACTATATTACAAGAAGATAATGAAAGCTAATATTAACAATTGTTTAATTCAGCCATTGAAACATATTCAAAAGCGTGGGAATGGTTTGACTAGTTTTTGTGCTGTAACAATCACACTGGTGGAACAACATCTTTCACAGGTTTGGCAATCTCTTCTGCCCCACCCTAGCAATTGTGCTTGTGGTCAATCTATCGTTGGTAACTATATTCAGACTGTATGCCTGAAGTCAGACACAACTACATGATGAGATACAGTATTGCAATGCAAATTGGGTGTAACTCTGTACTGATGACTACTGTTGAAAAGAGATAATAAATAAATAAATGTAAAATATTTGAAAGGAGATTGTACAAACCTCACTTGTGTTTGCATGAATTTTTAAAAAATGCTCTGATCTAATGATTGAACTAAAATACAACTTTCATGTCATCAGAACAACTTTTTAATGCTGCATTAACACTAGTTATTTTCAGTTTTAAAAAAAACACAATAAAGAATATTCCAATGGGTCATAACACTTTGAAAGTGCAGTAAATCCCCTGGTATCCGATGGCGGATAAGATTCTGGTTGGTTGAGACTTGCTCCTTCAATGCCTAACTAATTCACCTACAATAAGAATAAACAGTTTAAAAGAGAAAAGGCAAAAATACTGTACTGTACTTGGACTGAACAAACTTGACTTGCATGAATAGATAAACCGTAAAGTATTTAACTTTATTTTCAATCATATTCTTTGAAAACATTTGATCTTCACTGTCAGTGTAGGTTCCTTACCCCTTCACAGAGCCTGCTGAAAGTTCCATGAAGGGTGGCATTATTAAGTTTCATCTTGTCTTGTAAGCTGGCATATACGATATGTATTACTTCAGAGAACCTTTACTTTTACAATTTTAAATTTGTGTATTTTTTACCTATTGTTTTATCTCTTTTTTAAAAAAATTTTCCTCAATTTTTTTTGCATTTTGCTTGAGGCTGCCGGTTGCTTGATTTCCAAATACCCAGGGTTTTTGCTGTATTTGAGTCTCGTGTGTGGCTGTATAAAGCAATGCATTGATCCAAGGTGCACAGATACCAAGTGTCACTATTTGCTGAGGTTTTATCTGTTTCTGGTGTTGCAAATGATGTTCCTGCCTTGTTGCCACACAGTGTTCAGTTATTCAGTTGAACTACTTGTCCTTCATGGAAAGTGTCTTACGGAAAAAACATAGATGCCTTTCACCACATCCATCAGATAGTGGTCAGCATCAAACATCATGCAGGCATTGTAGGATGGTTTCCTAAATAGATTGCCAAAATCATTCGGCAGAATGCTTCATCACCAGAAGCTGCCACCAAGCACCAAGACCTTGATTGACTGCCAGTAAGAGGGGCCTTCCCCATTAGATCCTTCCTGCACAACTGGAGTCTCTGTCCCAATATACTCTGCCCTTGGGCTTGGCTGAAATAAGTATGAGGCAATTGCCCATCTATTTGTATATGGTGTGTTTGCTAAGGTTTGGAAAAGAACACAAGGGTCCTTGTTGAGGTTCATCTCGAGCAGTTGCACACAGAGGACTCTGATTTATGCGCTGTTTCAAAGATGTAGCCTGAGACAAATGTCAAGTGCAGCTGGAATACCATCAGTTTGGTTAAGGATGCACTTTGGTCTGTCTGAAACTTGTTGGTCTTCCAGTATAACAATTTGAGAATACTGCCTAACACAGTAAGGAACACAATGAAGCTTGGTGTAACCAACACAGTCTATGTGGGGAAGGACTATGATCTAAGATCCTGCCCTCACTTGGTATCGAGGGGCTTGATCTTTGGTTACAGATCCACAACTGCTTGAGGCAGATGTATGGCATTGTTTCTTTGCAGGCAAAATGGATTAACTTGATGGCTGTACACACATGTAGACCTGACGATATTATCAAAGTATAAACTGGACAGCAACTAAACATTCAAAGAAAACAACATACATTTTAATATTTTTGGTTTTTTTAAAATCTTTGAAATAAAAGAAAAAAAGTTTTAATTAAATTACAGAGACTGAAGGTGAGAAATCGCAATTGAATGCCACCATCATCCTCAGAGCTTTAAAATGGGTCCAGAAGCCCGCATACGCATTGGATGCCAAATTGATGAGAATGTCATTGTAGGTTGTGGATTCTTTTTGATTTGGAGCATAATGGTACAGATTCCTTTTACATGACGCTGAAATTTATTTAGTTTTTTGATCTGTTTTTTTAAAAAAACTTATCAATGGCACTTAGTTTCCAGAAAAGGTCAGCATGAGTAAGGGTGACCTTGACTTTCTATAGGGCACTGCTTCAATCTAATTTTGGTGTGATTTCTTTCCCAAATGTGCCTGGTGATTACTTTATACCTTGCAGAATATTTGTCTGATTATTCAGTTAACGTCAAGTTTCTATTCAATTGTTTGAGGCTGAACATGTGCGTCTCCTACTCTGCCCACTTCATAAGATTGTTGTCGATTTGATGGTAACCTTAACTCTGAATTCCATTCTATTACAATAATTTTTCACCCTCCTGCTTATCAAGAATCCATCTACTTCCACCTCAAAAACATTTAAAGGTTCTGCTTTAAGGACATTTAAAAAGATCCTTATGTAAAGAAAAGTTCCAAGAAATCACCATTGTCTGAGAAAAGAAAAAAATGCACCTAATTTCTGTCTTAATGGCTGACTTCTTATTTTTAATCAATGAGCCTTGGTTCTCAATTTCCTTTCACAGGAACCATCTCTCCAAGTCCACCCCTACAAAATCTCTCTGGATATTCTGTATCCTTCAAGTCTTCCCCCACTCTTCTAAACTCATGGATACAAGCCAAGCAGGTCCAATCTTTCCTCTTAAGACAAGCCATCCACAGTTCTCCAGTGTTGTCTCAAAGTTGCCTGATAAAACTGAAGCACAACTTAGTATCCATCCCTTAGTAATAAACTGTAACATTCTGTTAGCTCTCCTAGCCACTTGCATACTAACATTTTGCAAATTATGAACTAGGACACTGAGAATCCTCTGCATCTCGAAGTTTTTCCACATTCAAATAATATGTTTTTTAATGGTCTAGCCAAAATGCTCAATTGCACATTTCCTCTACTGTTCTTAATATCTCATGTATTTGCTCAATGAGTTAACCTAGCAATATCTCAATGCAGCCCACTTATACCATCTTGTTTGTTTATCAATTTATTTATCTTCAGAGCACATGGAATTGGAATAATATATTGGTGTGGATTTGTTTTTAAAAAGTAGAAAGCAAAAAGTAAGAATGAAGTAATTCCTTCTCAGTTTGGCAGGCTATAAACCAGTGAGATAGTGCTGGGGTAGCAACGAATCACAACCCACATCAATGGTTTGAATGTGATGCCGGATTGTAATATTCCCAAGTTTGTTGATGAAAATAAAAATAATTCTGAGTGTGAAATGCATCAAGGCTTCACGGGGAAACAAACTAAATGAGTGGTCAGTAACATGGCAAGTAGATTGTAATGTGGAAAAACGTGTTCTCCATTTCACTACAAATAAAGCATGAAAGATTTAGTATTTCTAATTGGTGAGAATTTGGGAAATGTTGACTCAAATTAACTTGGGAGTTATTGAACACAAGCAATCAAAAGCTAACATGTACGTGCAGCAGATGGCTAGGAGGTCAAATGATATGTTGGAGTTCATCATAAAACAATTGTAAAGCAAAATATAAAATGTCTTGCTCGAATTATGAGTCTTAGCTAGGCCACAACTGGGACGTTTACCTAAAATAAACAAAGGGTGTGCAGTAAAGAGTCATCAGACTGACCCTGTGATGGCTGGTTTATCATGCAGGGAGAAATTGATCAGATTGGATAAGGGGAGTCAGAGAGGCACCTTATGGGAACACAAAATTTGTGGAGGGTTTGACAGGGTAGTTGAGAAGAGAATGTTTCCCTTTGCTCTGGACCCAAGAACTGCAGGCCACACTCTGCAAATTTAGATGTCGAGCAGTTGTTATCAACATCCACCCCCCCCACCCGCCCAACTCACATTCCACCTTAAACAATCCCTATGCCATATGCAGAGTGATTAATAAGGGATTGCTTAAGATGGTATATGGATGGAAAGTTTCAAAACCACTGTTTTAATCATGCCTAATTGACTCGTTATGTGCATGGTTTAATAATTCCAAAGGAAATAGACTAATGACAATTTTTCTCAAGCAAAATATTTCAGTAACAATTAGGTCTAGAGGAGTGGTTCTCAACCTTTCCTTCCCACTCACATTCCACCTTAAGCGATCCCTTAAGAATCACAGAGCACATGGCAAAGGATTGCTTAAAGTGGAATGTAAGTTTAGGGCAGCAGTTTGAAAACCACTGATATAGAGGTTGGTGAATTGGCTTTGGAGGCTCAGTCATTGGTTATGTTCTTTTCAGAGACTTATTAGTCTGGCTATAAGCATAAATGATTATAAGGATTGGGTAGGAAAATAATATTGGGCACCTTGCTATCTTTTTAATTTTTTTATTTTTCACACCATAAATCACATTAGCCATGATACACACTTTTTCTTTTTCACACATATACAGTGACTTTTTCTCCCCCCCCTCCTCCCAAGCCACCCCCCACCCCCCCCTCCCATCCATTTTAGGTATACAATCTAGGTTACATTAAACCAGTCAGACAATGTTGTCATTCAACAAAAATACACCAGAAATTCTACTGAGTCCATTCTTTTCTTTCCTTCTCCTTCCATCAACTTAGGTAATGCTTGTCCCCGGTAGGTTTTCGCTATTGTATTTAATGTAAGGCTCCCATATTTGTTTGAATATTTCAATATTATTTCTTAAACTATATGTTATTTTTTCTAATGGAATACATTTATTCATTTCTATATACCATTGTTGTATTTTCAAATTATCTTCCAATTTCCAGGTTGACATAATACATTTTTTTGCTACGGCTAGAGCTATCTTAACAAATCTTTTTTGTGCATCCTCCAAATCAATTCCAAATTCTTTGTTTTTTATGTTACTTAGGAGAAAGATCTCTGGATTCTTTGGTATATTGTTTTCTGTTATTTTATTTAATATCTGATTGAGATCTTCCCAAAATTTTTCTACTCTCTCACATGTCCAGATTGCATGAATTGTTGTTCCCATTTCTTTTTTACATCGAAAACATCTATCAGATACTGTTGGGTCCCATTTATTTAACTTTTGAGGTGTAATGTATAGTCTGTGTAACCAGTTATATTGTATCATATGTAGCCTTGTATTTATTGTATTTCTCATCGTTCCAGAACATAATTTCTCCCATGTTTCCTTTTTTATCTTTATATTTAAATCTTGGGCACCTTGCTATCTTGAGTGTATCTATCAATAGGGTTGCTGCTGGTTGCTTAGTTAATTTATCCAATCAAAGCAGCAAAAGCTGAAACCTGAGTGGGAATGTTTGTTTAAACAAAGTGCTGGCTTTGTTTCCACTGGGTACATTCAGTTAAAAGCAATCTCAAAACAGAATCTACTTTGTTCACAGAGGAAAGCGTATTGGATGATGTACATTTGAGATAAACAAAAACACAAAATGCTGAAAACACCAGCAGGTCAGGAAGCATCTGGGAAGTGAGAAACAAAGCTAATCTTTGAGGTAAATGTCTTGCTTTTGTGTGGAAAAGTATGTGTATTTTCAGCAAGGCAGAAAAACAAGTGAAACAAAGTCTGCAGATGCTATGATTGTAGTTAAGGCACAAATGTACTTGAGAAACTCAACATGTCCTGCAGCATCCATTGGAGAACAAAGATATATACTGTATCTATAACCAATGTTTCAGGTCTGAGCCCTTTAACAAGTATCTGTCATTCCTCCAGCTCTACATTCACAGAGTTAACCCCACTTATGATCAATTCTCAGCTTTTCTCTCCTTCCTTCCTTCCGGTTGGTCGGTCTATGTTCACCTATTATGGCTGTTGGCATGAGTTCCTCCCCTTGTTCTTCCTTCCCTCCTCCCCAGCCTTTTTATTTAGATGCCTGCTTGCTTTTTGCACCTATCTTGACAAAGGACTCAGGCCCAAAATGTGTGCTATATATCTTTGCTTCTTATGGTCACTATGGGATCTGCTGAATTTCTCCACCACTTATGTCTATTGAGGAAAATGAGAAACTTGTGGTAGAAACAGATAAAGTATGATTATATGACAAAAAAAAATGAGAGGAAAGTCAAAGAAGTCAATAGAAAAGCCAAAACAAAAACTAAAAATGGCTTTAGGGGAGGTGTAAATGGCCGAGGTTGCCCATGGAGAGAAGCTTGGAAAGTATGGAAATGGAACAGATATTTCCTTGGACAAAGAATGTGATGAAGAAATATAGGTAAATCCTGGAGTTATAGATCATCACAGTCGTCAATAAAGATTCCCAACCATAAGCACCACCCAAACCTCTCCACTTACAGTTTATATATTATAATCAACACTTTTGTACTCTCAGGAAAAATGGAAACCAGGGTCAATTTTATCCTGCTGCATTTATTGTCACTAACAGCAAAAGTAAATGTTAAAAGCATATTCAGGAGTGATTGTAAATGGTTAATGAATCATGGAATTATCTTTCATGTAAGCATGAACGAGGAAAGCAATACATAACCATATCTTTTCTGTGATCTGGGGCAGGTTGCTCATAATAACCATGTTCTCAGCTTATGATAATGATGGTATCAATGTAGCACCACATACCCTGCTTAGTGCCTTGGCAATTTACAACTAGGTCCAATTGTGCAAGTATCTGGCTGAGTGCTCCAAGAGACTGAAAAATAAGATCGATCATTCAACCAGATATTCTATTGACCAACTCGTATTCTATGTACTTTATGTAATGTACAGGGTAGTCTAGATACATAATCTGCACAGACTGAGGCCCTTGAAACAAGTAGCCTTTAGTTTTGGCATCAAGTTTATTGTCACCTGATTGCACAAGTATGTGAGTGTATATGTGTGTGTGTATATGTGTATGTGTGTATATGTGTGTATGTATGTGTGTATATGTATGTGTACGCACAATATATATACACCTATATATTATATACACCTATATATACACGCACACGCACGCACACACGCACACGCACACACACACACACACACACACACACACACACACACACACGTACACACACACATATATATACACATGCATATACATATGTACACACATGCACACACACATATGCACACATCTGTATACAAACCTGTACTCACACATCTGTACACACACTATATATATATACACACACACACACATATATATATACACACATTTATATATATATGTTTATACACACACACATATACACACACATACACACATACACACACACACATATACACACACACACATACACACACACACATATACACACACACACATATACACACACACACATACACACACACACATATACACACACACACATATACACACACACACATATACACACACACACATATACACACACACAAAATTCATATATTCAAATAAATAGATATTGCTTCATGAATATGAGAGTCTCGGATAATTAGTGCGAGTAGTTCCTTTGGACTTTCAGCAGCCTGGTGGTGCTTGCTCTGATACTCCTGTATTCACTGATGGGTGCAGATGAAAGATGCTGTATGTGGGTGGAAGGGGTCCTCAATTATTTTGTGTGCCCTCTTCAAACAATGATCCAGATAGATCATGTCGACAGTGTGGGGAGGGAGACTCCAGTGATTGTGATGTAACAAAAGTTTTGGCATCAACACGTAAAGAACTATTTGAAATCGCTTTCCTACTTCACTATTTATTCTTTCCATCTGTCTTTGTACTTTTCTTAGACAGTGTTCATAATTATGGTTCACGTTTCTTTGTTCTGTATCTTCTTGTTCTGTGACTGCCTCCCCTTTTGTTCTTTCCTGAGACTGATTTAGTTCTGTTCAAGCAGTTTTTCAAGTTCTCCTTGTTCTGCTTCAGTACAAACTCGATGCATGAACCATTAGTCCAGCACACTTATTTAGCATGTATATTTTCTCACCCCATTAATAATTTAACTTGGCAATACTCTTGCAACGTGGTTTAACATCTAATGTGCAGTTTATTGCTTACTGCTTTAATTGTTTCTTTCTTACCATCTTATTGGCTCATGAAGCATACATAGGAATATAAAGGTGCTGGGGGGATGCTGGCACAGCAAGTAGTTCTACTGTTCCAAGCACCATGAGTTTGATCCTGACCTAATGTTGTTTGTGCAGAGTTTGTACGTTCTTCCTGTGACCATGTGGATTTCTCCAGGGTGCCTTGTTTTTTTTTCCCCACGTTCTAAAAAATGTGCTGTTCATAAGTTATTTGCAACTGAAATATGCCTGAGTGTTGGTGGGTGGACTTTAATGGGTAAATTAGGGAATAGTTTACAGGGAAATGGGCGAGGGAATGGGATTGATGGATAGTTCTAATGATCAACATAAATTGATGTGTCAAATAGTCACTCCCTTGGAGGAAGGGAAGGACTGTTCATTAGATATCCTTCATCTATGTTTGCATTGGTGGTCAGAGGTGTGAACCAAAAGTTGTAAATTGGGGATCATTAGGGAGAAGATATTTGTTGTTAAATCAGAGCCACTTACGATAAACTTAAGATGTTTGAAAGCTGCAAGACATGAAGACATCTTACATGCACATTTTGTTTCAAAGGTTTTATATAAATATTAAGAAATACATGTTCATAATATTTATTCATGTCATTTTTAATCTGCTAATTTGTATTAGTTTCAATATTCAAAAAGTACACATACATACCAAGTATGTTCAAAATCCTGACTGATTTTCTGTGGATATCTCTGTCCAAGGAAGCAGTAGAGGCTGCCTTATTAAATATGTTTAAAATACAGTAAGAAATTTTGCTTCTCATGGGAATTGAGGGTTCTGGGGAAAGAGGCAGAGCTGGGTCCATGGCCAGATGAGCTGTGATCTAACTAAATGTGGGGAGCAGGCTCGACAGGTCAGATGGATATCCTACTGCTGTTTCTAATGTGTCCTCTTCGGAAGTGCTGCTGCCACTGGTCTCTCCAGATAGCCGCACCATGGCATCATCCAAAACTGAGTGCACCATGCGGGAAGCAACCTGATGCAACCTCCTGCGGTAGGGCAAGGTTAGCGGCCCCACAGCTCTGCTCCTCCCTGTCCCACCCACCTCTCTCCTCTTCCCAGTTGCTGGTGGGATGGAGAGAATGGCTGCTGGGAGCGAAGGCTGGAGTATGGAGCAGTCTAGTCTCTATGGTACCTGGTGCTGACTGTCCATCCAGTGGGGCCAATGCTTGCTAGTGACCTTCCTAGCTGCTGCCAACTCCAGCTCTGCCCTGGCTTGGCACCTGGATGAGGTCCTCATTGGGGACCCCTCCTATGTCTCCTCCCCATTTCCATCACCTTGCTTCCCCCTGCCAGAGGGCCTGCCTTGGACATGCTGTAAATACCCTACCTCTAGGGCAGGCCATGCTTCATCGGAACTCTCCTGTCCCAGCCCCGGCTTCCTGACATCTATGGCCACTGCCTGCAGAGGTCCCTCAGTGTTGCCAAACTTCCCTACAGCATACCCAATTTTGGTGGCTTTCTGTGGCTTGGCCCGAGTGAGGAGAACCCAACTCGGGCGTGCACTGTTCGCTCCCCTCCTCTGCAGGGGCTGTTCCTCCAGTGCGCATTTCCTCTTCCCTCTCCTCATTCCGGGACCCCTGGTCTGGCTGCAGGGATTAGGAGTGGCCCAATTTGGATAGCAAAGTAGTTAACTTGATCAGTAAATTTGCAGTTGACACCAAAATTGATGGTGCAATGGGCAGTGAAAAAGATATCCAAGATTACAACAGGATCTGAATTATTTGGGAAGGTCGGTTAAGGATTGGCAAATGGAATTTAACCCTGAAAATTTAAAGATGTTACACTTTGGTATACAAACAGGGCAGGACTTGCAGATTGAATGGGAGAGCCCTGGAGAATGTTGTAGACAGAGAGATGTAGAGGTACATGTGCATAGTTCCTTGCAAGTGGCAAGTCAGGGGCATAAGGTGGTGAAGAGGCATTTGATATGGTGGCCTTCATTGGGTGTGGTATAGAGCAGTGGTTCCCAACCTCATTCTTTCCACTCACATATCACCTTAAGTAATCTCTATGATATAGGTGCTCTGTGATTAGTAAGGGATTACTTGGTGGTATGTGAATGGGGGAAAAAAGGTTGAAACCAAATTGTTACTGAAATATTTTGCTTGAGAAAAATTGTCATTGGTCCATTTCCTTTGAAACTGTGCACATAATGAGTCAATTAGGTATGATTAAAACAGTGGCTTTCAAACTTTTTCTTTCCACCCACATACCACCTTAAGCAATCCATAACTAATCAGAGCACTTAAGGCATAGGGAATGCTTGAAGTAGTATCTAAGTGGAAAGAAAAAGGTTGAGAACCACTGATATAGAGTAAAATAGCTGGGAACTCATGATTCAAATGTACAAGAGATTGATAAGACAAGAAAGAGTAATGTGTGCAGTTCACCCAGCTGTAGAAAAGACATAAATTAGAAGGGGTGCAGACAAGATTGCTGGAACTCAAGGTGTTGAGTTATAGGGGAGGTTGGATAGGCTAGGTCTTTATTCTTTCAAGCAAAGAAGGCTGAGGATGATCTTGTAGAATCATGAGAGATATGGATAGTAATAGCTTACAGTCTTTTCCCAGGGTAGATGATTCTAGAACAGGAGATCAAAAGAGGGGAGACGTCATGTGATGGGGTAGAGTCAGGAAGTGGAAATCTGACTCTTCTGGGAATTAGTTAAAAAAGTGCCAAATAAGCAAAGTACTCTAAACCAAATCAGTAGAAAACTGAGCTATTTTATAATGATCTGAGAAGGTCATCTAAGAAAGGAAAGAATGTCATTGGTCCATCGGGAAGGCAATGAGAACATCGAAAAGATCAAGAAAGGAGGCCTACCACTTTGATGGATCCGGGTGAGAGCTCTTCCCTGGGCGACCATTAGATGCTCTACAATGCCATCACAGCCGCTCTTGCGAAGATGAAAACTTTGAAATGTGCATGCACAGATCAGAATAATTTCAAGATGTTGCTGGAGCAGGCAGCAATTTTTCTGGCTCCAACAAGTTTCAATTGTTACAAGAAGAAGAAACTTATTTATCTGAATCCCAGGCCAGTGATGAAGATGAGGAAGAATATTAAGAAGAGGAAGAAATAATGCAAAAGTTTCCTAAGATAAAGGTAGGTAACTTAAATTGCAAGAAGAGGAATGCTGAACTATTGAGAGAGCTGAGAGCAGAAATGAGAAATTCAAATAAACAGATGAAGAAAAATTTTGATATTGTAAATAAAATGCAAAATAAATTGGAGAGTGTGGATAATAGAGTTAAAACTGCGGAGACTGGTATGAAGGATGTACAGGACAAAATGGGGAAAATGGAAAATGCTTGGGTTATCGAAAAGAAGCAACTTTGGGGAAAAATAGACATATTAGAAAATTTTGGTAGAAGAAATAACATTAAAATTGTTGGCCTTAAAGAAAGTGATGGTCCAATAAGATTTTTTTTCAACATTAGATCCCAGAGGTCTTGGGAACAGATATATTTGAAGAGGTTATTGAAATTGAAAAGGCTCATAGAGCTTTGAGGCTTTGGCCACTACCAGATCAAAAACCACAATCTATATTGATAAAATGTCTTTGTTATCAAGATAGAGAATATTAGCAGCAGCAGCACAAGGAACTAGAGTGAGAAAAGGTGCACTGGAACTACAGAGAAACAAAAAAAAATTCTATCCTGACATAAGTTTAGAATTGTTGAAAAGAATTTTATATGATGAAGCATGCCTTGTGGCAAAAAGGTTACAGATTTGTCCTGCGTCAACCTGCCATTTTGAAGATTTTCTTGCAAGGAGAGCACAGCAAATTCTTCACAGATTATGCTCGTGCAGAAGAATTTGTGGACACACTATCAGTTAATCAACAGGCGGGAATATGAAAATGTTTTGATTAAAGATTGGGTTTTCTTTTTCTTTAAATGAAAGATGGACTTGTATAATGGGATTGGAAGTGATATAGACCGACTGCTATCAAGTGATGTGTGTAATTGTGGCAGACTCCAGAACCCGTAAAATGGAGGGGGGTAATGTTGCGTACTGTTTAAGAAACATTAATGGGGGGGGGGTGTTACTTTTTAAAATCTTTTTGAATTCAATAAAGGTTATAGTTGTAAAATTGACTTTATGTGATTTCTTTTTATGGATAGCCAAGGAAGACCTGCCTTAACACAGTAGACAACAAATGTTTGAATTGTCAAGGAGGTATGAGGAAAGAGGTGAAGGAAAAGTATCAGTTGACATGGATTAAATTTTACACCAATAAATAATATAGTGAACTTTTAAATTTTAATGTTAATGGGCTAAATGGAACAATGAGTAGATATAGCTTATTTTGCAAGAGACTCATCTAATTGAAAAAGAGCATCAGAATTTTTTTTTTAAATGGGTGGAGTATGTAACAGCTTCTTCATTTAATTCAGAAGCAAGGGGAGTGGCAATTTTGATTAAGAAGACTCTTCCAGTTAAGATGTAGAATGTGTTATTGTGTTATTGTGCATTGTCAATATTTTTTGCTTATAGAATCTTGAGTCTTATGGAATATATGCGCTGAATGTGGATGATGAAAAATTTAGACAGGAAACATTTCTTAATTTTGCAGAAGCACATGAAAATATATTAATAGATTAATAGATTTCTGTTTAGATCCAGTTTTAGATAGATCAAGTAGAGTGGTAACAAGGGTAAAGATAGTGAAAGCTACTTTGGCATTAATGAAAGACTTGAATTTAATAGACGCATGGAGAAGAATCCACCCGAGATCGAGAGAGAGATTACTCTTTTTATTCAAATAGACACGATTCTTATTGGAGGATAGATTTATTTTTAATATCAGCACATCTCCAAGGTTGAATTAGTCAAGTTGATTATAAAGCAATAATTTTATTGGATTATTCACTTTTGTTAATGATAGTTACAGTGCAGAATAATCAGTTTATAGATGGAGATTTAATTCAATGTTATTAAAAAGACCAGATTTTTGTGATTTGAAGGCAAATTCAATTTTTTTAGAGACCAATTTTAATTCAGTTAATAATAAATTTATTTTATAGAATGCAATGAAAGCATATTTAAGAGGACAAATTATGTTATATTTCTAAAATTAAGAAGGATTATATGAAAGAGGTAGGACAATTGGAGAAAGATAATATATTTAGAAAAAAAGATCTGCAAAGGTGGACTTCTGAGGATAAATGTAGATGATTTATCAATAAGAAACTTCAATATAGTATATTACAAACATACAGAACAGAGAAAGCAATAATGAAAACTAAACAGAAATATTATGAGAAGGTGAGAGGGCCCACAAGGTCCTTTCTTGGCAGTTGAAAGCAGAACAAGTCTCAAGAACAATTAATGCAATTAAGATGGATTTGAATGTAACTACTTACAAACCTCAAGAAATTAATGAAGCTTTTATGCAATTTTATTTTAAGTTGTATCAATCAGTCACAAAGAAATGATATTAAAATAGATTTTTTTTGTTACAAATAAGGTTACCAAGGTTATGTTTGGAAGAGCAAGAAGAGCCGAGTCTTCCCCTTCAACCCAAATAGAGCTCAATACAAAGCAATAAATCTCTGGGAGAAGATGGTTTCCCACCTGAGTTTTAAAAAGAATTTAAAGATTTGTTGATTCTTCATTTTATGGAGGTATTGAGTCAGGCAGCAGAAATGCATGCATTCCCAGAATCTTTTTATACAGTGATAATAACAGTTATAGCAAAAAATGGATAGGGATCTTTTAAACCATTGTCAAATATGCCTATTATATTGCTAAATGCAGATTATAAGATAATTGCAAAAATTTTAGCGAAAAGGCTGATTACATTTTTACTGAAGCTGATAAATATGGATCGGACAGGGTTTGTAAAAAAAAAAAAAGAGACAGTCTGCAGATAATGTAACTCATTATAATACATTTGGCACAAAAGAGAGGAGATTTAAGTGTGGCAGCGGCCTTGGATGCAGAAAATGCATGTGATAGATTAGAATTAGACTTTTTGTTTAAGGCGTTGGAAAGATTTGGGTTGGGACAAATATTTGCAAGTTGGATCAAAGCTTTATACAATGGATATAAAGCTTAAGTTGTTGCAAATGAGCAGGCTTCTGCACCATTTCAATTAACTAGATCTAACAGACAAGGATGTCCTTTATCACCAGCTTTATTTATCCTAGTGATTAGAACCACTTGCAGAACTGATTCAATCTGATCCTGATATTAAGGGATTTAAAGTTAATCGAGAGGAATGCAAGAATAATTTGTTTGCTGATGATATTTTGATTTATTTGACAGAACCATTAAGTTCATTACATAAATTATATGGAAAAGTGTTGGGCTATAAAATGGGACAAAAGTCAATTTATGCCCTTCATTAGAGGGGATTATACTCAGTGCCAAAGAAATTCCCAATATAAATGCCTGGCAAATAGAATAAAATATTTAGGGATATGGGTAAATAATAATTTAAATAATTTATATATATATTGAATTACTTTTCTTTACTTAAGGAAATTGGAGAAGATTTGAATAAATGGATGGAGTTGCCAATAACATTATTGGCCAGAGATAATTGTGTTATAGTGAATGTATTTTCTAGAGTTGAGTATCTTTTTTAAACTTTGCCTATATCGTTACCACAGAAGTTTTTTTTCAAGAATTAAATAACTATGTAAGAAAGTTTCTTTGAAAGGGTAAGATGTCAAGGAATTTTTTAAAAGATAAATTAACATGGAAATTTGATTTAGGAAGTCCACAGCTTCCAAATTTTAAAGATTATTATAAGGCTGCTTAAATGAGATTTCTTGCTTCATTTTTTGAAGGAGAAAAGTCTGCATGGATTAATATAGATATTGATAAAATAGGAGAGATTACCAGAAGATTTTATACATGCATGTATGTATAGATATATATATATATATATATATCTAGATATCTAGATATATAGATAGATATAGATATATAGATAGATATAGATATATAGATAGATATAGATATATAGATAGATATAGATATATATATATACATATATAGATAGAGAGAGACAGAGAGAGAGAGAGAGATATAAATGGGAACTGAAATTAATATCTGGTGAGAGGGAAACTTTTTATTGAATATTTTATTTAAATTTGATACATGTATTAATATCTAAATACAGGATTGTCTTTCATTCCAAACTAAATAATAATACATACTATTTTATAACCCCCAATCCCCCCCCAAAAAATAATAAGCCCTGATAAATAAGAAGAAAGAAAAAGATACAAAATAGAAAAAGAAAAAAAAGAAAAATACATCTGGTTACTAAAATTACAATCAATTTAATCAAATTTTGCCTCAACAGTATTAAACCTATAAACACCAAGGAGTTGATAAGAGTTTGAGGTTAAGGAGACAATTTTGTAATGTGATACCTACAGTATGTAGATATGGGCACCAATTTTTAAAGAAATTATCATATTTATTCCTTAAATTATGTGATTTTTGTTTCAAGGGGTATACAACTATGCATTTCATCATGCCATCTATCCATTCCCAATTTGAATCTGATTTCCATGATATTGCTATGCATTTTCTTGCAACTGCCAGTGCAATTTTCACAAATTCCTTATGAAATATATTAAATTTTAGTTTTGGCCTGATCCCAGATATATTAATTAATAGGAAAAGCATTGGATCTTGAGGAAATTTAACTTTAGTAACCTGTTCTAAAAATACTACCAAATCCATTCAAAAAGATCTCAATTTTGAACACTCCCAAGTAGAACGTAAAAATTTACCTCTTTCTTGATTATGCCTAAAACATTTATCTGATAAATTTGATTTCAACCTATTTAATTTCTGTAGAATAAGATATAATTGAAACAAAAAATTATATTGAACCAATCTACACCTAAGATTTAGAGAGGAAAACCCCTTTGTTGCAACATTGGATTAATATTTGGAATAGGATAAACACTGAAATTAGAATGAGGGGAATTGTGTTATCTAAAATACCTCTGACTCAAAATAGACTTATTCCATTTACAATGGATAATACATTTTTAAATATAGAGTCTCATAAATAAATTAGATTGTGACAGATTATATTTTATTTTGTATTAAGTATAGATATGTTTTTGGAAGATAGATTGTGAGGTTTTTAGTTAGGTCACACAAAAATACAAGCACTTCAAAACAGGTCTTATTTAAAATTCCTGATCTTGGCTTAAGCCAGACAGTCCAGGCTCCAAGTGCCTTTGGAAAAACTTTGAAGAATGCCTATAGAGACTTCACAAGTAGGTGTTAATTTGACATGCTGTGGAGTAATGGATTATTGTTTTGGAAAGCAACAGATGAAGGGACTCGGAAGATTGGGTCCAGTTCTGCAGTCTGTTTGAATGCAGTTTGATGTTCTAAGAGGGTCATGTGGTTTTTCTCAGAGAGAGAAAGAGAGAATTCAGTTCTGCAGTTTAGCAGCAGCAGCTGGGACTGGAACATGACAAGCTGGCAAGCTTGTGGAAAAACTCCATTTTGAAGATCCATACAAGAGGAGATGGCTGGCTGTATAATGTTTCACTTGGAATAAGGGAAACAAAAATAAACTCTGTGGTGACCTGAAAGAAAGAGGTTATCATCTGGAACACCCTGATGGGGCAAGTTTCTTCGGCAAGATACTGAAGTGGCTGATCATGAGGAATCAGTTTGTGTCTACTGAGCAAGAAATCTCTCTCTGAAAACCTTCCTGAGTGTTAACAATTTTCCCTTCAAGCCCCAAAGCCTGGTGAAGATCCATAAATGTTAAATTCTGTGCACAGTATAAGAATTGCCTAATATTAGTGAACTTGGAGGAGAGAGAAGTGAGATTGGACTGTGAATCAAAGAACTTTTCTGAGCTCATGCATACATGTGCGCTTAGAATTGGAAGAGGGTTGTTAACAGCAATAAATTAAAGTTTGATCCTGTTTTTATGTTTAAATAAAATTAAAAGTAACTTTTGTTTAAGTAACCATTTGTTTTTGTGAATTTCTATTACTGCTGAGTTTTGGGGTCCTTTGGGCCCATAACAAGATGCATAGAAGATTGCTATGGACGAGGTAATTTAATGCCATTTGAGCAATTTAAAAAAAAATAATAAGTACAGGATGCAAAATAATACACTTTTTTTGTGATTACCAGCTAAGAGCATATTTAAGAGATAAATTGGGTCCATTAATGCTACCACCAAAATGTAGTGATGTGGAGATGTTGATTCATATTAGAAATATAAATAAATTTACTTCACCCTTGTACACTTTATTGCATAAGGGAACACCTAAGCAGAGGATTCGTAAGTCTAGACAGAGAGAGGAGGTAGATTTAAATACTAATATTGATTTACAAAATAGAATAAATGTGAGGTATAGATTCGTTTAAAATAATTTTCTACACCAATTATATTTAATGCTGCAGAAATTAAATAGATTAAAGTCAGATTTATTAGATCAATGTTTCAGATGTGGCCAGGAGATAAGTACTTGGTCTTGTCCATAAGTGAGATATTTTTGGATAAGTTTGGGAATTAAATTTCCACAAAATCCAATGTTGTTTTTATTAGATAACATAAGTATAAGACCAAAATTTAAATTAACTATATATCAAAAAGAATTAGTAAAGATTGCATTTGCAAGAAAATGTATAGCAGTAACTTGGAAATCAAACTCTCATCTGGGTATTGACCAATAGAACACATAAATGCATAGTAGTGTTCCCCTTGAGAAGATTACTTACAATATAAGAAATAAATATGTATTTTTGAAAATATGACACCCATATTTACAAACCGGGTATACATTTATAGATATTTTCCCTAAACTTCGAGAACCTAGATAACCTTCTTGGAAAAAATTAAAAAGTAAATGGTTAGAACTATGTGGTGGGCAGTGTTTTCTTGGCAATTAGGTCTTTTTCTTTATCTCTTTCTTCCTTTATTTCTTTTTTACTTTATTGGGGATTTACTGTAAAGGGAGAGGGGGAGTTTATGTCAATATTTGATTATTGTATTTTTTTTTTAAAGAGGGCATTAAAGAGGTCTGAGAGGCAGTTTTTTTCATTCAGGGTGGTCCATGTCTCAAATGAGCTGCCAGAGGAAACTGTAGAAGATAGGACAGTAATAATGTTCAAAAGATATTATGTCCCTTCAGGGACTTAAAATATCCTTTGAAAGAAATATAAAATTCCCTTTAACGGAAGACCACATTCTCTCCAAGTCAATAGCAGAATGTCAAGCACCATCATGCAGAATACTGGTGCACCTTAGGGCTGTGTATTCAGCCTGCTCCTGTTCATACTACTGACCCAAAACTGCATTGCCAAATCTAGCTCAAATAGTGTTAATGCATTAGCAGATAACTCTACAGTAGTTGGCCTCACCAGCAATAACGATGAACCACACTACAAAGAAAAGGTGGAAAATCTCATGAAATGTTGCAAGAATAACAACCTGACTCTCAATATGGACAAGATGAAGGAGATGATCATCAACAACTGTAGTAGAGAGAGTGGAGAGCACAAGGTTCCTTGGAGTTCACTTAAGTAGTGACCTATCATGGACACTCAACATCTCCTCACTTGTCAGAAAGGTGTGATTGTGCTTCCTGAGAAGACTGAAGTGGGCAAGGCTACTGGCCACCATTATGTCAACGTTCTATCAAGAGTATCCTGGCTGGCTGCATCACAGTATGGTACAGTTGCTGCAGAGAAATGGATCAGAGGTCAATCCAGAGGACCATCATAGTGGCAGAGAGGGTCATTAGAGTCCCTGCCCTGCCCCCAACCTATGGATTTAATTAATCGGGATCATTGTCAGAAGAGGGTGTGCAAAATCATTGAGGGGCCCCTTCCACCCTGCACACAGCATCTTTTAGCCACACCCATTGGGGAAAAGATACAGGAGTAGTCAGAGCCAGCACCACCAGTCTGAAGATCAGCTTCTTTCCATGGGCAGTGAGAATGCAGAAAAATGACCAAACAAACTGCTCATTCTAACCACCTGAGACTCTCGTATTCATGAAATAATATTTATTTGTATACATGAAATACTAGTCTTACATATTTATTGTGTGTGTGTGTGTGTGTGTGTGTGTTGAATGTCTGCTTTTTTCCTCCGAGGACTGGAGAACAATATTTTGTTAGGTTGTACTTGTACAATCAGATGACAATAAACTTGACGAGTTGATATGGCCAGTAGATGATTGGTGGATTAAGGAGGGGTGAAAGACGAAGGACAGAAGAAGTCATATGGGAGATGGAATGGGATGGAGATGCAGGTGAGTGAATGTTGATAGACAATAGAGAAAAATGGGGAGAGAGAAAAGGGGGCAGATGAGGGGAGGGTGGATAAAGAAGCAAGTGAAAAGCAGTAACACAAAAACATGGAATCTGATAAGACAGCACAGTTGCATTGAGGATAGCACAACAGTATTACATCATCAACAATCTGGGTTCAAATCTGCTACTGTATTTAAGGAGTTTGTAAGTTCTCCTTATGACTGCATGAGTTTCCTCTGGATGCTCTGGTTTCTTCTCACATTCCAAAGACATGGAGTTAAGAGGTTATTTGGTCATATGGGTGCAACTGAGCAGCACAGGTTTGTGAGCCAGAGGGGCCTGTTACTGTGGTGTACCTATAAGCTGTAAATTGTAAGCAAGCAAGGTAATATTTGGAACCATTAGAGAGGAGGTGAAGGACTGATGGAACCAGATAAGGGAATGGGTAGTAGCTAGATGGACCCAGAAGAGGGATGAAAATACTTGGTGGTGGATGGAAAATGGAGGATATCTATGGCAAAAGGGACATAAATGAGACAATGGGAGATGAATAGAAAAGATGGAGATACAGGATGTAAAGGTTATCTGAAATTATAAATTCAATGTTCAGACACTGGGTTCTGGAATACGCAGGCAGAATATGGAGTGTGTACCTTGAGATTGCATTGGGCCTCACCCTGCCAGTGGTATTTCACCACATTAGTTATCATAGACAAAGCAGTATTCAGAAGTTGGTTCAAGTTTTCTAATGACTACTGTGAAATGTTATGAGAGAAAGTTCCCGTGAGAATTTTAAAAAGATCAGGTCAAATAAATGTCACCTGATGAACTTTGTTAAAGGCAATAGGCTAGATTTTTTAAAGAATTCAGAGGTAATGTACTGAGTTGGATTTGGATTTGTATTGGCCAATGCTGTGATTTGCAGCTTGAATGTTAGGTCACGTTCCCTGTGAATAAATGTGTCACATCTGTGAGGAAAGCAATGTGAGCATCCCAACAAAATAGAGCATCTCTGCAATCTCTTCTATAGGGATCTGAAAGCCCATGCAACTTTGTGCCAAGTAGGTGGAAGAACAGGGAAAACAAGTGAGGCATGTATCGGAGCAAGGTGATGAAATGATTGAGAGAATTTTATTTCCAAATGGCCTGGAGCAGGTGTTAGGGAGTAATGCCTGTTTTGTTTTGGAAGCCCATGCAAATTATTTCAACTGCTAAGGAGTTGACAGTGGTTTCTCCTCAATTAGTTATTTTTTTCCCAAGCCATTGTATAATGCAATTAGGAGGAGCACATGTCCATGCCCATTAAATATCCTGATTTTAAAAAAAATATCTCAACCATCATGAGTATTTTTTGAACTACTGAATTAAGTAAAGGCTGTGTAAGAGAACATTTGTCAAGGACTCAATTTAATCTGAATACACCCTTTTCATCAGTGACAATCAAATATTAATAGCAGGCCTGAGGGCCATAGGTATGTAAATGCATGTAAAACTTTGGTTGTTTGGCAATTTGGGCATGAGCTAATGCATTATGTTGCGTTCTCCTTCTCTTGTGTTTATTAAAATCTCAGCTTCCTAAAATCATCCCACATCTTTGTAACTCCTGCTTCTAGTCAGTGGGGAAATGAGAAATTCATCTCAAGAGATGATTTATTCAAATTATTTTCAGAGAAAATGGACACTGAAGGTCTTTTTCATCTTCAACAATGGCATTATACAATTTTCTTTTCCACTAAAGTTGATAGATAAATTAGTGGTGAGTAAAAGATGGCTAATCCACCTTTTTCAGAATTGCAATTCTATTGAAAGGAAAAATGACATTCAATGTTCTCTCCCACCATCTATCAAAAATAACCATTGTTTTTCCTTTTATTCCTCAGTTGATGTATCAATAGTGACAGTGAATATGTTAAGCAGTTCAAAAATGTAAAATGGGAGCAACAGATTGATATTATGAAGGCAATAATGCTTTTCATATTGCCCAAGCCCACCCATTCTGAATTGCAATTATTAGATGATTTAATTTAAAAATGTGCAAATTCTGTAAAATCTATTTTTATAAGGCTGGAGCCATAGGCCAACATTGCTAAGAACTTTACCCAGTATTTAATGCTCCTTTTCCACATGTGACCTACTGCATACCTCCAGATTTTCAGGGTTTTTTTTTGCCCTTGGGAAATGTCATTCTGGGAGAAAGGTAATGGGACTGTGGATTTATAGGTAAGGATTTAGCCTCAAAGCCCTGTAATATAGTTTTACCAATGTTTTCTTAGTATCAGATGAAGAAGAAGAAAATTTACATCTATGTATTTTGTTTTGCACCTTATGACACTTCCAATTTACCTGCAACATTGTAGAATGTGGTAGGTTAAAGAAAAGTAAAAGAAATATATCAGCCTTTCATCTGTACTTTATCTTAAAAGTATTGAGTCGATTCTGGTTACTTATTTATTGGTGAAGTTCAATAGTACAGAATGTCCCATAATTGTTTCTTCCTTTTTTTGTATATAGATTGTTTATGTTGTTACAGCCCAATGCCTTAATTTACCTGGGGGCTTGTCAAAGAACATGATGATCGAAGAGAAACGTACTTGTCCTGACTTGTCATAGAAGAAATCACTTTGCTTTTTTATGAGAGAGACTTTTGCTAAGGAGAAGTTTTCCTTTGGCAATATCTTATCTATCATTTTCATTGTCTCTTTAGAGTCAATGCACAAATTGATGGTTGTCCATGTTGCATATTATTCTTATCTACCTTATTCTACTTTTGTTTCATAAATCCATTGAACTGTGGTATTTTTCTTGATCCATCATTTAAGTATCTTTCTTTCTCTTTGTAGTAACTTTAAAAAAGTCAAATTCACTTTTGAGGATCATAATAGAATTATCAAATCAGATCACCTCCCCTCTCCTACTTTTCATTTGATTATATCTAGGAACTATTCCATTTGTAGGCACTAAGCATAGGAAAAGAGTTGAAAGAGAAAAGACTATTGAGTCTTCATCCTTTTTGTGCTGCCACAAAATTTCCTGCAGATTCACCGAGGGGACAAATGACGCGCTCTGCTTCATTTTGATGTATGTCATAAGAGAAAAAAAATCTGGAAGAAATTGCCAATATACTATGAGGCTGACTGTCAATTTAAGTCAAAGCAGATGCAGAGAACAGGAAATAATTCCAGAGTAGCATAAAAGGTCAGGTAACTATTTTTCATCAAAATCCTTGAAATTGTTGGATAATATCTGTAAGACTGAAGGTGTGGGTAATCCCATTGCCCAAAAGAATTTTGACTGAATTTCCACTTCTCTATTTGGTCTTTGCTGGTTTTTTTTGCACAAAAATTTAACACCTCTTAATATTTTCTCAGTTTTTCTCATCTCTTGAAGGCACTGAGAATAACACCACAGGAACTAGTAAATCAAAATGAAAACTGCTGGAAATCTGAAGTAAAATGAGAAAATGCTGGAAAATCTCAGGATCTGGCAGTATTTAGGGACAGAGAAACAAAATTCACTGTATCAAGTCAATGATGCATTACATACCTTTTCTAAATATGTTTGAAACATTAGACAAACGTGACTATGGAAGAATGTTGGTTATGTTATGAAACTGCGCTGGGTAGGTCACGTCTCCAGAATGGAGGACCATCGCCTTCCCAAGATCGTGTTATATGGCGAGCTCTCCACTGGCCACCGTGACAGAGGTGCACCAAAGAAGAGGTACAAGGACTGCCTAAAGAAATCTCTTGGTGCCTGCCACATTGACCACCGCCAGTGGGCTGATATCGCCTCAAACTGTGCATCTTGGCGGCTCAGTTCGGCGGGCAGCAACCTCCTTTGAAGAAGACCACAGAGCCCACCTCACTGACAAAAGACAAAGGAGGAAAAACCCAACACCCAACCCCAACCCACCAATTTTCCCCTTCAACCGTGTCTGCCTGTCCCGCATCGGACTTGTCAGCCACAAACGAGCCTGCAGCTGACGTGGACATTACCCCTCCATAAATCTTCGTCCGCGAAGCCAAGCCAAAGAAAGAAGATAAAGTACACGGTTGACTTGCTGAGTGCCCCCAGCTTTGTGTTTTTACTTGTATGAAAAACATGACATCTAATTTGTTAACTGACTGTTAGAGCATCTGGGGCAGTCTCACTTAAGTTTTCTGATAAGAGAAAGAAATAACGTGATTTTTCTACAAATGCTACCTGATTTTCCTTGTATTCTCTTATTTTTACTTTTGATTTCTAGATTGCAGTTTTTTAAAAATTCATCAAACAATATTTGAGATTCAGATGGAAACAATGTGAAAATAATGAAGCGAAATAGTTTAGATTTAAGAAATATTTAAAGCCAATAAGGTCAATCAGTTTGTTAGTTCATAAGATGTAGGAGACCATAAGACAACTGAGACTGGTGAACCATCATGAACAGCTAGCCTCCAGCTTTAGTGGAGGCTAGCAGTGCATTTTGGCAGGGCAAGAAAGGAGTTTAATTTATAGAGTCAACAGGCCTGGATCATTGAAACAGAGAATCCAATCATGGGGGCCTCTGAATTTAACTTCACGTAAATGGACAGGTACATAAACAGGGAATGTTTAAATGGATATAGGCCAAATTCAGAAAAAATGGGACTAGGTCATATAGGCAACTTGGCATGGATGAATTGGAAAAAAGGCTTGTTTCCATAGCATGGAATTATTGGAGTGTTGTCAAAACTTAACTAAGTGTGACACCAGAACTAATAATATAGTTGGCTTTTATTTGCCTTCTTGAATCAGGAACAATGAAGGATCGACAAGAAATGCTGAATTGCCACATTTGTGAATGAATGATTAAATAGATAAATGAGATACATGTGTAATCCAGACTGCAATAACCTGAATAACCAATGGAAAGTAACTCATTCAGTGTTTTCAAGCAAATCATACTCTATGCTGATCATTTGGGCCTCTCTTCAGAATTCTATGTGCATAGAACAATTGTGTTTTGTTTTTTTTTTAAAATTTTTTATTTTTCACACCATAAATCACATTAGCCATGATATACACTATTTCTTTTTCACACATATACAGTGACTTTTTCTCCCCCCCCCCCCCTCCTCCCAAGCCACCCCCCACCCCCCCCTCTCATCCATTTTAGGTATACAATCTAGGTTGCGTTAAGCCAGTCAGACAATGTTGTCATTCAACAAAAATACACCAGAAATTCTACTGAGTCCATTCTTTTCTTTCCTTCTCCTTCCATCAACTTAGGTAATGTTTGTCCCCGGTAGGTTTTCGCTATTGTATTTAGTGTAAGGCTCCTATACTTGTTCGAATATTTCAATATTATTTCTTAACCTATATGTTATTTTTTCTAATGGAATACATTTATTCATTTAAATTTAGTAGTTTCTTCCTTTTAATTTGGTTATGTATTCCATTAATATTTAAAGTCATATAGTTCAGCGTAGCCCTTTTATATTTTGTTTATCTTCTCTTTCCGTTTTTCCATCATTACCTTTCCTCCTTTTCCATTTCTGTTTTCTTATTTTCAACTCTTTACCAGACAACATTCCTACAACATCCAACATTTTCCTTATTCTCCTATTTCTATCTTATTTATCCCCAATCTCCCCTTCCCCTCCTGAGTTGTCCTTTATCCCTTGTCGGACAACCACATCTCCCCTCTCCATTTGGATTTGCAAATCCACTCGCAAGCGTCAACTGATTTTGCAGTGACCGCTATTTCCCCTCACCCCGCCCCCCCCAGAAAAGATTTCACTTTTCATATGTCACAAAGGTCACTCTTTTAATTCGCTCCTTATTCTCTCTATTCCATTACCTTCCCTTATTAATTCTTGTCTCTACTATCTATATTTTCCTCTAAGTACAGATACATTCACGTATGCACATTGTCTCTATTCACTCTTATACCTCTTTACCCGCATACATATCAATCGTGATCATTTTTACTCTCATTACCCGTCTTCATCCCTCAGTCTATTTTTGTCTTTACCCACATACATATCAATCGTGATCATTTTAACTCTCATTACCCGTCTTCCTCCCTCAGTCTATTTTTGTAATTGTTCTGCAAATTTTCGTGCTTCTTCTGGATCCGAGAATAGTCTGTTTTGTTGTCCTGGAATAAATATTTTCAATACCGCTGGATGCTTTAGTATAAATTTATACCCTTTCTTCCATAAAATCGCCTTTGCTGTATTGAACTCTTTTCTCTTCTTTAGGAGTTCAAAACTTATATCTGGATAAATGAAGATTTTTTGCCCTTTATACTCCAGTGGTTTGTTGCCCTCTCTTACTTTTTCCATTGTCTTCTCCAGTACCTTTTCTCTTGTAGTATATCTTAGGAATTTTACTACAATAGATCTTGGTTTTTGTTGTGGTTGTGGTTTAGAGGCCAATACTCTATGTGCCCTTTCTATTTCCATTTCTTGCTGTAGTTCTGGACATCCTAGGGTCTTAGGGATCCACTCTTTTATAAACTCCCTCATATTCTTGCCTTCTTCATCTTCCTTAAGGCCCACTATCTTTATGTTATTTCTTCTGTTATAATTTTCCATTGTATCTATTTTTTGAGCTAGTAGTTCTTGCGTCTCTTTAGTTTTTTTATTAGATTCCTCCAATTTCTTTTTTAAGTCTTCTACCTCCATTTCTGCTGCTACTGCCCGCTCTTCCATCTTGTCCATTTTCTTTCCCATTTCTGTTAAGGTCATCTCTATTTTATTCATTTTCTCTTCTGTGTTTATTCTTTTTCTTAAATCCTTAAATTCCTGTGTTTGCCATTCTTTAAATGACTCCATGTATCCTTTAATAAGAGAAAGTATATCCTTTATCTTGCCTTTCTTTTCTTCTTCTATTTCACTGTACTCTTCCTCTTCCTCTTCTTCTTCCTCTGGGTTGGCCATCTGTTGTTTCTTTGGTGCCCTTTCCTTCTCTTCTTTCTTGTTTCTATTGTCTTCTGTGGTCTCTTCTTGCTGCAGGTGTTCTGCAGCTGTCGTTGCCGGCTGTGGAGATCGACTCCCCAGCTGGTCCCCCCTCCCGTCGGTGTGTTTTTTTTCATTCGCATCGCGCATGCGCGATTCCTCGCACATGCGCGGTTGCGCACTTTTAATCGGCTCAGCGAGCCATTTTTGTAGTCCATTATTTACCGACCTGAGGGAGCGGGTTTCTCTCTCCGCAGCGGGCCTCTTCGGACAGGTAAGGCCTTCACCTTTTTCCTCCTTTGTCTTCTCTTCCTCTCTTCTTACCGTTGCTTTTGATTTTTCTTTTTTTGTCGCCATCTTCTTTCCACCTTTATACTCACTTTTCTGTAACTTTTATTTCTGTGCCTTTGTGTTTTCCTTTGTTTTTCCCGACTTTTCTGGAGAGGGCTGGAGTTCACCGTCCGGCCACTACTCCATCACGTGACTCCTCGGTGCATAGAACAATTGTTGAGCACAGTTTATTCTTTGATTTTAAACTCTTCTGTTTGCATTGTTCTTATTATTTTTTTATTTTTCACACTGTGAACCATATCAATCAAAATGCATACAAACATTTCCCTCTTAAATATACACAGTGGCATTTTCTCCCGTTTTTTTTTTCCCCCTACCTTCCCTCCCCCCTCCAAACCCATTAAACATTCAACATATACAATACAATAAAACCCTTAAACAATGTCATCACACAATGAAAATAAACAAGAAAAATGTGTCATCTACTTTTACACACTGGGTCAAGTCATTTTGTCTTCTTATCATTTTCGGGGGTGGAGGTCCGAGGCAAGCCCTCTCTGTTATGTTCCATGTACGGTTCCCAAATTTGTTCAAATAATGTGACTTTATTTTTTTAATTATATGTTATTGTTTTCCAATGGAATACATTTATCCATTTCCATGTACAATTGCTATATTCTCAAGCTCTCTTCTGATTTCCAAGTTGACATTATACATTTTTTTTGCTACAGCTAAGGCTATCATAATAAATCTTTTTTATGCTTCATCCAGTTTGGGGCCTAATTCTTTATTTGTTATATTACTTAGAAGAAAGATCTCTGGATTTTTTGGTATGTTGTTGTAATAGTACAGACCTATCATCAATGTATATAGTTACCGTATCTAGAGTGTAATGACTGTGCTTACAGCGATTGGCTGAGAGCTTAGCCACGCCTACTGTCTGGGCCTTAAAGGGTTGTGTCCCTAGCCAGGTCGGATCATTCCGGACTGGTCGGCCACCTGTGAAGAGCTCCTGTCTTTTGCTAATAAAAGCCTTGGTTTGGATCAACAAGTCTTTGGTTCTTTCGACAAGCTCTACAGTTGTTTTTTGTGATTTTATTTAATACCTGATTTAGATCTTCCCAAAACTTTTTAACTTTCTCATATGCCCAAATTGCACGTACTGTTGTTCCCGTTTCCTTCTTCCAGCGAAAACATCTGTCTGATAATGTTTCTGTTTGCATTGTTCAATATGACCCTATAAAAAGAGGTAGAGAATCATTGCAATGAAATCTTCTCTCTTGCTCTCTCTCTTCACCCCCCCCTCCCCCATTGTTAGAGGAAAGGACAATATGAGAAAGCATGTTTTATGACTGGCATACCATATATTTTGATGTATAAGCCAACACCCCCCCCCCTACTTTCAGCCTTATTTTAATGGTTTAATGATATATCTGGTGAATAAGTCTACCCTCCAGTTTAGGGCTGTCTGGGTCTCCCAGCAACAACCCAAATTTGTTACAACACCCCAATTGCCAAGTAACAAAGCTGTAAATTAATCGAGCAAGTAAAAAAACAAGTTTAAAGAAAACCTTTGCTTCTGGCCAGGAAGATGACAAATGGAGCTGGGTCAAATCTTCAGCATCGGTGATGGCAACTCCATTCTCCAAATCGGGTATGGTGCTGTCTGGATTAAAGAAGCTACTTCGCTGCCCAAATGTGTTTGGTGCAGGAACCATGGTTATGTGTCAGCTTCCAGGCAGGAGAGGCGACCTTGTTCTCCCTGCAGGAATGGCAACCAGCCAGGACTGGTAGCTTTAGCTTTCTGGGCAAGAGTGGAGACCTCAGGCTCCCAGGTAAGAGCAGGGACTTCAGGCTTTACAATTGTAGAATATCTTGGTGGATTATGACGGTGCCCGATGGTGGGGAGAGTCAACCTCTATATCAAATCACTTTGTAGGAGCTTTTGCACACAAAATGAACTACTATCCCTGCCACTGTTTTGCTTCTAATTTCTCTTTTAGAGTCATTTGTGCTCAGGTGAACTCAAGGGATAAAGCAGTATCTATAAAGGATGCCATAGTGCTCCATGGTAAGTAAGGGATTTCTTTAGGTGGTATGTGAATGTAAAGAAAAAGAGTGAGAATCACTGATCTAAGGAGAGAGGAAAACACAGAGGTAACATCTCAGAACAATGATTTGACAAAGGTTTTGATGTAAAATCATCAATCTCTCGCCACAGGGGTTCCCTGATCAGTAGGCTATTCCCATAACTTTGCCAATAACTTCCATATCTCCCATAAAACAATGTGGAAAATGGCACTGGAGATACAGTGAGTCCAGCAGCAAGGGAACTATGACAAGATAATGGAGCATCAGTATGTGGAGCTGTCAGGAGACATGGTGTGAAGCAGCAACAACAATGACATGTAAAGGTAAAGGATCCATTATTGTCACATAATATTACATTTAGAATGTAACATGAAATTATTTAACTTTGTCTACCATAAGCAAGGCAGAGAGTCACCACATTGTCCAGCACCCCTAGTGCTCTGTATTCAATTATGATTGTAATACAGCAGGAAATTATAGCTTAGTGGTGGTGAAAAATTTTGGATTCTAATAAAAATACTGTAATAGGATTCAACAGCATCAAATTGGATGTATAAATGGAAAATTATGATTGATAAATCATTTGGAGATTGTTGTGATTATAATGAACAGAATAGACAAGACTGAATCAGTTAATAAACTTGGGTTATTTCTTGTATAACCTCTGTAAAACCCCATAATATGTAGGCATTAATATTATAAATTTATTTGAAGAAATTAAATGGTTATGTGTACATTTCTATCACCTATTTCCTTTGTGCTAAGTATTTATATTTATTGATACAATATCCCAATTTCAAATGCCAGATTTTATTTGGTGGCATTAGCACATGAAGTTCATTATATAGATTGAATTGTCCCTCTCCATGGCAAGTTATCATTCAATTTCTGACGACTGCTTCTCAAGGGAAACAAAAACTCCAGATGCTGCAATCTTGGGTGAATGGAGAGAAATGGTCGGTCAGTGTTTCAGAACAGGATCCTTTGTTGAGATTAAAATGAGGAGCTAGCAAAATAAAAAGAGTGGAAAGGGGCTGAGAGGTGAAAAGATAGGGGGTTATCTAAATTTAACCAACCCAATATTCATTTTGACGGGTTCTATCATATTCCAGGAAGAATATAAAACGTTGCGCCTAAAGTTTATGTTTGGCCTCATCTCGACCATGGATTAGGCCAATAACAAATGTATCTGTGGAAATAGTGAAGGGAATTGAAGTGGCTGGCAACTGGGAATTCCAGCTGGCACCCAAGGATAAAGAGCCAGTGCTTGAAGAAATGTTTGCCTAATCCTACATTTGGACTTACTAGTGTATAGGAAGCCACTTCAAGTACTCCAAATGCAGTTGACTACATTGGGCATGGTGCATGTGAAACTGCCTAACCTGGAAGGTTTGTTTATGGCCCTGGGCAGAGGTGAGTGAGGGGATGTAGGGACTTGTAGTGTCTCTTCTTTGGTTTCAGTGGGTGGTGCCTTAAGGCATAGAAGGGTGGGTGGGGAGGGATGAGGGAGTATTCCCTGGTTCACTCCTCCCTCCCCACCCTTCCTTCCTCATAATCACACACTGGATAAAATGATGTTCTTAAAAGTATCTTGTTTCATAAAATGTTCATATAGAAATAGACATTGCTGAGAGCAATTAACAAACATTTGTTCTTTAGAAATGAAAAAAAATGGATCTTAGTCATTCAGTCATATGTCATCTTGCAGTACAGAACCTACCATGTTTCACCTCAATCCATTTCACAAGGCCATCCATGTGTTCTAAGGAGTTATTAGTCTCATTATCACAAAAATTAAATGTATTATTTGCAAGGTTGGAAACTGACTTTGTAAATGGGTCCTTGCTGAACCCTTGACAGATGGTACACTTATTGACTCACCATTTAAGATCTTTTCCACTCCAGCAACAATTCATAATACTCCCTTCTTAGCCTGGGCATACTTTTTCTCATTATTGTAAATCCATTTGGTTTTTGCCAGATTAAATTTTCATGTATCATAAAAAAACTTTAAAAAAAAACACTCCCTTCCCAGATTTTTCATAGGTAAGTTATTTGCTTTTTGCTCAGCACCCCACTCTGTCATTGGATCCTGGATTTCCTCACCTCCAGACCCCAATCAGTAAGGATTGGTAAGAACATCTCCTCCACAATCTTCATCAGTACCAGCTGTGTTCTTAGACCCCTGCTCAACTCACTTTAGACCTACAACTGTGTGACTCGGTATGACTACAACACCATCAAAACATTTTCTGATGATACCATAGTAGACCCTTTCATGCCAACCTCTGCCTGGAGGCCAACTATAAGTGAGGAGGAAAAAATATAAACTTTCATGGAGCAGTCCTAAAAGGCTGCTCTTGTGTTGGATTCACGTTGAGCGGCACCTCATAGCTCTCTCCAGAGCTAATGGAGGTGGGGGCGACTGATGCTGTGGAGCTGCCCATCATAAATACGCAATAGAGCAATGGCTGTCTTCCCTACCCATAATCCCCCATGCTCTGTTTCCCAGAATGGTTCCAGCTGACTAGGTGATTATGGGTAGGGAAGATGGCCATTGCTCTGCCACGTTTTGAGCTGCTGACAAGTGGTCCAAAGGCCAAAGCGGCCCAGCGAGGTGCCGGAGTGGCTGGTGGGGATGTCACAGCCCCCGCCAGTCACCCCTGCCCTGACATCTCCCTTCAGACCCCCTGCCCTGAGGGGGTCATGGAGAGAAATGGGTGAGTGAGTGGGTGGGAGAGAGAGGGGAGATGTGTCGCGGGCTGATGGTGTCATCATGATGTCATCTGTCCACCCCTAGGCCATTTATGTGAGGTAGCAGAGCATTGTGCTCCACCAATTATCCTTCCTTGGAGCTGGTCACGGCTCATTCATTTGAGGTAAGTCCCCAACAAAAGGACAGACAATCTTTGCCTTTACTGTCGGACTTTTTCACTGCATGAAAGGACCTAGTGATGGGTTGTATATATAAAAAAAAACAATGAGTCAGCATACAGGAGGGAAATTGAAAACTTGGCTGAATGATGTACTAACAACTGTGACAAATTGTTATCTTTTATTGTATATAGAAATGTTTTAAGAGGAGATAAATTGTGGCAGGTATTTTTTTCGTGAAGGTCACATACAAATACTTCAAAACAGATCTCATTTAAAATGCCAGAGCTCTGCTCAAAGCCAGCTACAGGTGCTTTTGCAAAAACTTTGAAGAATGCCTATAAGGACTTTACAAGTCGGTGTTAATTGGACATGCTGTGGAGTAATGGATTATTGTTTTGAAAAACGACAGTTGAACAAACTCAGAAGATTGGGTCCGGTGCCGCAGTCTGAGTTTGCTGCTCTAAGAGGGTCATGTGGTTTTCTCTGAGAGAATTCAGTTCCACAGTTCAGCAGCAACAGCTGGGACCGGAATATGGCAGGCTTGTGGAAAAACCCCATTTTGAAGACTGGTTGTGAGTTCATAGTTCAACCTGTTCAAAGCCCTTGTAGTCCATACAAGAGGAGATGGCTGGCTGTATAATGTTTCACTTGAAATAAGGGAAACAAAAAGGAACTCTGGTGACCTGAAAGAAAGAGGTTTTCACCTGGAAGCAAGTTTCTTCAGCAAGACACTGAAGTGGCTGATCAGACGGAATCAGTTGTGGGTGCCCATCGAGCAATAAATCTGTCTTTGAAAACCAACAAGAACCTTCCTGAATGGTAACCATTTACCTTTCAAGCATCAAACCCTGGTGAAGATTCATAAATGTTAAATTCTGTGTACAGCATAAGGATTACCTGATATCGGTGAACTTGGAGGAGTGAGAAGTGAGATAGGACTGTGAATCAAATAACTTTTCTGAACTTGTATACATATTACATACACGTGTGCTTAGAATTAGAAGGGGGTTAAGTTAGCTTAAGTTAATAGTAATAAATAAAAGTTTGATCCTGTTTACATATTTAAAGATAATTAAAAGCAACTTTTAAGTAACCATTTGTTTTGGTGAATTTCTATTGTTGCTGGGTTTTGGAGTCCTCTGAGTGCATAACACAACCTAGCACTCAGTCACCAAAACCAAGGACCCGATTGTTGACTTCAGGAAGGGGAAACCAGAGGTATAGAATCCAGTGAACATTGGGGGAGAAGGTGAGCAAGCATAAGTTCTTGGGAGTCACTTTTCTGGACCCAACACACTCATGGCATCATGAAGAAAGCATGCCCATGCTTTTACTTCCTCAAGAGTTTGCAGAAGTTTGGTAGAACATCAGAAACTCTGGCAAATTTCTGCAGATGTGTGGTAGAAAGTGTGCTGACCAGCAGCATCACGGTCAAATGTAGGGACACCAATACCCCTGAGCATAAAGCCCTCCAAAAGGTAGTGAACATAGCCCAGGACATTACAGGCAAAACCCTCTCTACTATCGAGAACATCTACAGGGAGCACTGCCGTTGGAGAGCAGCAGCAATCATCAAGGATCCATACCACCCAGCAGACGCTCTGTTCCCATTGCTGCCATCAGGAAAGAGGTAAAGTTGCCACAAGACTCACACCACCAGGTTTTGGAACAGCTACTACCCCTCAACCATCAGATTCCTCAACAGAAACTCAATCAGGGACTCATTTAAGGACTCTTACTTTTGCACTTTTTAAAATTTTTGTCTGTATTGCACAATGATTTGTTTACATTGTGTACAGTTTTTTTTTGTACTACCAATAAATGGCAATTCTGCCTCACCCACAGGAAATAGAATCAAGATTGTATGTGATGTCACATACAAAGCTATCTACCACAATTCAATTTTTACATAATTTCTCAGCATCAACAATATTGCAGGATCTGGCAAAAATCTGGCATACTACTTGATTCAGTTGCTTAAGACTGAAATAAATTCTGCAATGTTTTCAGGTTTTCCCATTTACACAATTACTTATGTTATTTCTTTCGCGGGTTGCAATCCACTTTGTGTCTATTACAAATCAATACAAATTAAACTATTTCAGAGATGGACATCACAGGCAGCTAAATAGTTGGAAGAACTATTTGCTGATTGTTTCATGGACCAAGTTGATTGATCAGGTTCTGACTACAAAAACAGGCAAATGTGAACAGCTGGCAGGTTAGACAATTCTGTTCACTGCAATCTTTATCAGCAGGGCTCTATTGAATTACCTGAGGTGGCTATCTATGCCCACAAGTGCCACATTAATGCAGTGACCCCTTTATTCCTATATCATTCTGCTTACTTCCATTGCTGTGGTGGTGTATTTGCTATTTAAACCAATTCTCAATATTCTCATTGGCTTCATTTATTTGTGAAAACCTCTTCTTGAATAAATCACTCAATTGAAATTGCTTTTATTCATTACCTTGATGCATCTTTCTATTTGTTTAACAACCCTGAGGAAAATTCTGTTTCCTTTACATTACAAACTTTTCATTCAGCAGATTCTAAGTCCCAAACTTGCAGTTCTGAGACCGGTGTTTCAGTTATATGATTTACTCAGCTGCCTTCTGATTTCTTGTTCTGTATTTGTGACTCTATAGCTCCTGTCTCCTTAGGTTTGAAATGAATGTGTAATTTTGTACAGGTATTGCATTATGACTCAAAGCAGATTTTGTTTTTTTCTATATGAACATAGTCATAAGTGTTTTATAAATTTTGGAATTAATTTTATTTAGGTGATTTGAGTCATTGGGATGCCATATAACATCAGTTAATGCAGGCAAATTTGCACCATCACGATTCATCTCCATGTTGCCTTTTGCTTTTTGTATATTAAAAAAAAATTCTCTGTGAATTGAATGGTTTATGTACCCTATCATATGCACCAAACCCTCCAATGTAACCATCTTGAGTTGGAGCAATCACGTTGACATGTTCCCTCTCTGAAGATGATGCAGTTTTTTCCAAATCTGGTTCCATGAGTTCTTCACGGAAAGGGGTTTTCACAGCAAGACAAACAAAGGCCAATGAGACTTGTATAATATAAACAAGCAATAACAGAAACAGAACAATTATTTACTGTGTCATTACTTTCTTGCCCTTTTCATTCAATCATAATTTCCTCAACTCTGTTAAATTAATCCTTGTGCTTTGTCAATGAATAAATCAGTGGCTGCACACTTCCAGACTCACCCCATAAACTTTTTTTTACTCAAACTCATTGTAAGACTTTGCATACTTGTTGGCCTTCTTCACTCACTAGTAATGAAAAATGTATGTGTATGTTCCTGACTTCAAAGCTGAACAATGCAGAGTATGTAGAAAAACACAAAGGACACGGAAGGTGGCTGAAATATATGGCTTAGTCAACTCTCTGACTGCACTGTGCTTGTGCACATGCTTCATGTGTAGAAACAAATAAATAGATACAGTGGTAGGCCATTTTCCCCTTCAAACCTGCTCCTCAATACATTATGATCATGGCTTAAAACCATATTCCTGCTCTCTCTCCTTATATTCATTGATGCCTTTTGGCTCTCAAAACACATTTACCTTCTTAAATATGTTGAGCAAATTGAATTCCAAAGCTCTCTGGGGTAGAGATTCCAAAATTTCTCCAGCCTCACAGTAAAGATATTCCTCTTCATCTCAATGTCTTACCGTCTATGATCCCTGAAATCAGCAACCAGTCATGACAGTATATTTCAATGAGATCATCCCCTACATCCTAATTAATGCAATCTAACCAATCCAATTTAATTTTAAATTAAAAAAATTGAATTTAGACATAAAGCATGGTTACAAGCCATTTCTGCCCATGAGTCCATGCCGCCCAATTTACACCCAATTAACCTACAACCCAATATGTTTCGAACAGTAGGAGGAAACCGGTGCCCCCAGGGAAAACCCACGCGGTCACTGGGAGAACAGAGAAACAGGCAACATGGAATTTTAACCCCGATCACTGGCACTGTAAAGCCGTTGTATAATAGTCCTCCCAGTGAGGAATCAGAGTGATTATTGTTGCATTCCCTCTATAAATAAAGAGGAAAAAATTAAATGAATTTTTATTGAATTTAGCATGTTTAATCACATAATGATGGTGACCTAAAAATGTTTAGCTATTGATTTTAGTTTGTACTCAGCATCTGATGCCTCTCATGTCAGATGTAGAGTTCATTTGCTTTCTTAATAAGTGCAGTCATGTTGTGTCTTTGAGCCATAAGTGCACAGTTGCCACAAAAATAACAGAATGCTTCTCAGCCGCTGCGACATTGACAAGACATTTCAGCTGTTTTGAATCTTCCAGAAGACAATAACTGCTGTTGTTAAGTACACTCACTCTGCTATTGTCTGAAGAACATGTGCATCAATAAGTGTTCAATCAATATAATACATATTATCTGTACATGGAGCTGTTTTTATTGCCTGCCTGCATCTATCCTGATAGCATGCCCAGGCCTAAGAACATTTGTATAGCACTTGCAACTTTGTGCACACCCAGGCATGCTTGAACTGAACAAAACAACTTGCTTTGTGGATAGTATTCTAGTAGACTTAAAATGTGACAGGAAATCACAAAAAGTAGGATATATCTAAGAAACAGTATGTGATGGGAAGATTTTGGGTGATTTTTCTTGATCAGAAACCCAAAATTCATAAAATACACCAAAAAGTGTTCAGGAAGAAAATTCTTTGTTGTTCAGTATATTTTCTGTTATTGTATCTTTTATATAGACCAACCTAACCGAAAGATCAGTCTGTGCAGGTTGGCAGCAGAACGTCGAGCACTGATGCTCGTCAGGACTATGTGCTCAACCCTGCTCCTGTTCACACTACTAACCCAGTTAGGAGAAGGCAAAAGAACAGGCAGGCAGTTCAGGGCACAACCTACTAGGGACAAACCATGACAATCAGGTCTCTGGCATGGAGTCTGGTTCTGTGGCTAAAAAGGGAAGGGAGGAGGAGGAGGCAAGCTGTAATGATAGGGGGACAGATAGGAGGTTCTGTGGAAGGGATTGAGAAACCCATATAGTATTTGGCCTCCTTAGTACCAGGGTCTGAGATATCTCATTGACTTTACTGCATTTCTCAGGAGGGAGGTTGAGCAGCCAGAAGTTGTGGTCCATACAGGGACCAATGACATAGGTAGGAAGGGTGAGGAGGTCCTGCAAGGAGAGTTCAGGGAGTTAGTTGCTAGGTTCAAGGACAGGACTTCCATGTTGTGATCCCATGATTGCTTCCCATGCCACGTGTCAGTGAGGTTAGAAATAAGAAGCTTAACGTGGTGAAAGACAGGAGAGAGGACTTCAGGGTTTGGATCATTGGGCTCTCTTCCAGGGAAGATGGGACCTGTTCTGACGGGGCAGTTTGCATCTGAACTGGAGGGGGCTAATGTCCTTGTGGGAAGGTTTACTAGTGCTATTCCAGGGTGGGGGGGGGGGGGGGAATGTTAAACTAGATTTGCAGGGTGATGGAACCAGAGTACCAGAGCAGATAGAGGAGGGAAAAGATTGTGAAAATTGTATGTAATGTTAGGAGTCAACGGCTGTACGTGGTGAAAATGTTCTAAGGTGCATCTATTTCAGTACAGGGAGTATTCTATGGAAGGCAGATGAGCTTAGAACATGGATTGGCACGTGGAATTATGAAATTGTGGCCATTAATGAAACTTGGTTGCAGGAGGACCAGAACTGGCAGCTCAATGTCCTGGGCTTCCATTGCTTCAGACCCCATAGAATGGGGGGTGGAGGGGAAGAATTAAAAGGGAAGGAGTGGCATTGCTCATCAGGGAAAATATCACAGCTGTGCTTAGGCAGAGACCTATTTACTGAGACTATGGGTGAAGCTGAGGAATGGGAAAGGTATGGCCACACTTACACGGTTGCATTATAGTCTGCCTAATAGCGAGAATTGGAGGAGCAAATCTGTAGAGAGTTAGTGGACAGCTGCAGGAAACATAAGTTTGTGATGGTGAGTGATTTTAACTTTCTACATATTGACTGGGACTCCCACACTGTAAAAATGCTAGATGACTTGGAGTTTGTCAAATGTGTTTAGGAAAGTTTTGTAAATCTGTATATGGATGTACTGTCTGGAGAGAGTGTAATACTGGATCTTGTATTAGGGAATGAGACAGGACAGGTGACAGAAGTATGTGTAGGGGAACATTTTGGGTCCAGTGATCATATTGCCATTAGTTTCAAGTTAATTATGGAGAAAGATACATCTGGGCCTCGGGTTGAGATACTTAGTTGAAGAAAGGCCATTTTTGAGGAAATGAGAAAGGATCTAGAATGTGTGAATTGGAATAAATTGTTTTCGGGCAAGGATGTGTAAGGTAAGTGGAGAATCAATCTTCTTCAGCATGATGCTGAACCAAGCCATGAAAGACCTCAACAATGAAGACGCTGTTTACATCCGGTACCACACGGATGGCAGTCTCTTCAATCTGAGGCGCCTGCAAGCTCACACCAAGACACAAGAGAAACTTGTCCGTGAACTACTCTTTGCAGACGATGCCGCTTTAGTTGCCCATTCAGAGCCAGCTCTTCAGCGCTTGACGTCCTGTTTTGCGGAAACTGCCAAAAAATTTGGCCTGGAAGTCAGCCTGAAGAAAACTGAGGTCCTCCATCAGCCAACTCCCCACCATGACTACCAGCCCCCCCACATCTCCATCAGGCACACAAAACTCAAAACGGTCAACCAGTTTACCTATCTTGGCTGCACCATTTCATCAGATGCAAGGATAGACAACAGACTTGCCAAGGCAAATAGCGCCTTTGGAAGACAACACAAAAGAGTCTGGAAAAACAACCAACTGAAAAACCTCACAAAGATAAGCGTATACAGAGCCGTTGTCATACCTACACTCCTGTTCGGCTCCGAATCATGGGTCCTCTACCGGCATCACCTACGGCTCCTAGAACGCTTCCACCAGCGTTGTCTCCACTCCATCCTCAACATTCATTGGAGCGCTTTCATCCCTAACGTCGAAGTACTCGAGATGGCAGAGGTCAACAGCATCGAGTCCACGCTGCTGAAGATCCAGCTGCGCTGGGTGGGTCACGTCTCCAGAATGGAGGACCATCGCCTTCCCAAGATCGTGTTATATGGCGAGCTCTCCACTGGCCACCGTGACAGAGGTGCACCAAAGAAGAGGTACAAGGACTGCCTAAAGAAATCTCTTGGTGCCTGCCACATTGACCACCGCCAGTGGGCTGATATCGCCTCAAACCGTGCATCTTGGCGCCTCACAGTTTGTCGGGCAGCCACCTCCTTTGAAGAAGACCACAGAGCCCACCTCACTGACAAAAGGCAAAGGAGGAAAAACCTAACACCCAACCCCAACCAACCAATTTTCCCCTGCAACCGCTGCAACCGTGTCTGCCTGTCCCGCATCGGACTTGTCAGCCACAAACGAGCCTGCAGCTGACGTGGACATTTACCCCCTCCATAAATCTTCGTCCGCGAAGCCAAGCCAAAGAAAGAAAAGAAGAAGAAAAGGCAAAATTAGCAGGCATAGAGAATCTTAGTTTTTGAGGGATATTGGGGATCTAGTTTGGAAGAAGAGTGAGGTGTAAAGAGGGTATAGGCAGCACAGAGCAAATGAGGTACTTGAGGAATGCAAAAATGCAATAAAAAGAAAGAAATCAGGAAGGCTAAAAGAAGACATGAGATTGATTTGGCAGACAATGCCAAGGAAAATCCTAAGGGTTTCTATGGCTATATTAAGAGCAGAAGGATGGAAAGGGACAAAATTGGTCCCCTCAATGATCAGAGTGGTCAGCTATATATGGAGCCAAAAGAGATGGGGAGATCTTAAATGTTTTTTTAAAATCAGTATTCACTCAGGAAACAGGCACAGAGTCAAAGAAATTAGGAAAACAAGCAGTGAGGTCATGGAACCTACTATATGCAGATTAAAGATGAGGAAGTGCTTGCTCTCTTAAAGCAAATAAAGTTGGATAAATTCCCAGGACCTGACAAGATATTCCCTTAGGCCTTGAGGGAGGCTAGTGTAGAAATTGTAGGGGTTCTGGCAGAAATATTTACCTTCGCGTGTGGTGCCGAAGAATTGGAGGATAGCTCATGTTATTCCATTGTTGAAAAAAAGCTCCAAAAGTAACCCTAGAAATTATAGACCAATGAGCCTGATGTCAGTAGTAGGTTAATTATTGGAAAGTGTTTTAAGAGATCAGATATACAATTATTTGGATAGCTAGGGATTGATTAGGGATAGTCATCGTGGCTTTGTGCACAGTAGGCAGTATTTCACCAATCATAGAGTTTTTTGAAGTGGTTACCAGGAAAGTTGATGAAAGAAAGGCTGTGGATGTTGTCTACATGGACTTTAGTCAGGCCTTTGACAAGGTCCCACAGGGGAGGTTAGTCAGGGAGGTTCAGATGCTCAGTATTCATGGTGAAGTAGTAAAGTGGATTCAACAATGGCTGGATGGGAGAAGCCAGAGAGTCATGGTGTATGATTGTTTCTCAGACTGGAGGCCTGTCTGGAGTAGTGTGGCTCAGGGTCATTGTTGTTTGTCACCTATATCAGTAATCTGTATGATAATGTGATAAATTGGAGCAGAAAGTTTGCAGAAGATTGGAGGCATTGTGGACAGCGAAGAAGGATTTCAAAGCTGGACCATATAGAAAAATGGCAGATGGAATTTAAGTGTAAATTGTTGTATTTTGGAAGGACAAACCAAAAAAGGACATACATGGTAGGGCATTGAGGAGTGCGGTAGAACAGAGGGATCTGGGAATACAGATACATAATTCCCTAAAAGTAGTATCACAGGTGGATAGGATTGTAAAGAGAGCATTTGGGATATTGGACTTCATAAATCAAAGTATTGAGTACAGGAGTTGGGATGTTAAGGTAAAGTAGTACAAGACATTGGCAAAGCTAAATTTAGAGTATTGTATGCTGTTTTGTTCACCTAACTACAGGAAAGATATCAATAATGTAGAAAGAGAAGATTTACTAGGTTGTTGCCTGAGTTACAGGGAAAGGTTAAAGAGGTTAGGACTTTATAGAAGAATGAGGGGATATTTTATAGAGAATCAGTATTTAAAATTTTGAGGGGATAGACATTAAATATAGGTAAGCTTTTTCCACTGAGGGTAGGTGAGATACAAACCAGAGTATATGGGTGAAGGGTGAAAGGGGAAGAGGGAAACTTCTTCACACAGAGTGGTGAGAGTGTAGAATGATCTGCCAGCTGAAGTGGTGAATGTGGGCTCAAATTTAACATTTTTAAAAAAATGTTAAATTTGGACAAGTACATGGATTAAGAGGAATGGAAGGCTATGGTCGAGATCAGTGGGACTAGGCAGAAAAATTGTTTGACACAAACTAGAAGGGCTGAATGGCCAGTTTCTGTGCTGTAATGTTCTGTGGTTCTAAAATTGCAACACTAGATCCAGTTCCAACAGAGTCATTGCTTGCAGATGATACGACAATGGTTATTCTCATCAGCAACAACGATGAGTTGCACTACAGAGAAGAGATAGGAAGTTGCTTGATTATGGACAAGACAAGAGAGATGATTGTGGACTTCAGGAGGATCAGGAATGACTGCCCTCCCCTTAACATTAATAATTCAGTTGTGGAGAGTGCAGAGAGCACCAAATCCACAACAATTGACCTATCCTGGAGACACAACATCTCATCTCTTGATAGGAAGGGGCAACAGCGACTGTACTTCCTGAGAAGAGAGGCGGGCAGGGGTACCAGCCACCATCCTGTCAACTTCCTGTCAACTTCCCACAGGAGCTCTATCAAGAGCATCCTAGCCTGCTGCATCACAATATGGAATGGTTGTTGCAGAGCATTGGATCAGTGGTCAAACCACAGTGAGACTGCTGAATGAACCAGCCAAGATCTTACTATTTATTAAATAATATTTATTCTTCTACATGTATATATGTACTGCATATGTATCATTTGTCTGTATCTGTGTTTTGTCTGGTTGTGTGTTTGCATGTTTTTGCTCCAAGGACCAATCTGTTTTGTCAGATTGTATTTGTACAGCGCTTGACGTCCTGTTTTGCGGAAACTGCCAAAATGTTTGGCCTGGAAGTCAGCCTGAAGAAAACGGAGGTCCTCCATCAGCCAGCTCCCCACCATGACTACCAGCCCCCCCACATCTCCATCGGGCACACAAAACTCAAAACGGTCAACCAGTTTACCTATCTTGGCTGCACCATTTCATCGGATGCAAGGATCGACAACGAGATAGACAACAGACTCGCCAAGGCAAATAGCACCTTTGGAAGACTACACAAAAGAGTCTGGAAAAACAACCCACTGAAAAACCTCACAAAGATTAGCGTATACAGAGCCGTTGTCATACCCACACTCCTGTTCGGCTCCGAATCATGGGTCCTCTACCGGCATCACCTACGGCTCCTAGAACGCTTCCACCAGCGTTATCTCTGCTCCATCCTCAACATTCATTGGAGCGACTTCATCTCCAACATCGAAGCACTCGAGATGGCAGAGGCCGACAGCATCGAATCCATGCTGCTGAAGATTCAACTGCACTGGGTAGGTCACATCTCCAGAATGGAGGACCATCGCCTTCCCAAGATCGTGTTATATGGCGAGCTCTCCACTGGCCACCGTGACAGAGGTGCACCAAAGAAGAGGTACAAGGACTGCCTAAAGAAATCTCTTGGTGCCTGCCACATTGACCACCGCCAGTGGGCTGATATCACCTCAAACCGTGCATCTTGGTGCCTCACAGTTCGGCGGGCAGCAACCTCCTTTGAAGAAGACCGCAGAGCCCACCTCACTGACAAAAGACAAAGGAGGAAAAACCCAACACCCAACCCCAACCAACCAATTTTCCCTTGCAACCTATCCAACCGTGTCTGCCTGTCCCGCATTGGACTTGTCAGCCACAAACGAGCCTGCAGTTGACGTGGACATTACCCCTCCATAAATCTTCGTCCGCGAAGCCAAGCCAAAGAAGAAGATTTGTACAATCAGATGACAATAAACTTGAACAAATTTACAACTATTGATGTTAAATAATTTTTTTCTTTTGTTGTTTTGTTAATAGTGGGGTTACATTTGTCACTTCAGTATGTAGAAAGTGAATTTCAGAAGATGGTAGCCATGCATCCACTATTTCCAAGGCTACCTCTTTTAGTACCTGGGATTGAGATCATAAAGCCCTAGGAATCTCTTTCTTTTGGCTCTATTAATTTATCCAGCACTAATTTTCACTAATGTCGGTACATAATCTTTTATCCAAAATTCTGAAAACCGAGCGTTTTTTCCATGGATGTTGTCTGCACACCAAAGATTGCGATTGGAGTCAAACATGACCTGAAGTGACCCACCTTCATCCAGCGCCATATCTCAGTGCCCCTACCAGTCGGGCGTGCCAGGAGCCTGAGGTCCCTGCTCCTGCCTGAGAGCCCGAGGTGACTTCTTCAATACGGTCGGCCGGCCAGTTCACAACTATGGTCCCCGTTCCTGCCCGGGAGGCCAGTGAAGCTGGAAGAAGTCTTTAAGAGACTCCAACCTGAAGCTGATGGTCACGATATTTTCAGGTGTTTATCTTATTTTGAGCCACTTAATGTTTTACTTAAAAATAAAAAGTATGCTAGTAATTTTATGGTTTATCTTTATTTTACTTCATTTACCACCTCCTCCCCCAGATGAGTGTGGCCTAGCGTCGCATCAACCCCCCCCCAACTTCCGGGTACCCTTCTAGTTGGAGTGTGTCTTTGTTTTGTGCCAATCTGAAATCAGCTCAATCACTTAATGCCATTACTATCATTTGAAAAATTCTGAATTCCAAAAAGTGTCCGGTCCCAAGGGTTTCGGAAAAAAAGATTATGTTCCTGTGTTAATTTTCTTTAGGTTCTTGGCTTCTTGCGTTTCTTCTGTTTGTTTAATCGCTCTGCTGAATTCTAAATGATTCAGAATGCTCAGACCTGCTGCTACTTTCTCTAGTAACTTTATACTTCATTAGATTTGATACTATCCTTGAGTTCCTTCATTAGTAATGGTTGGGCCACTTCCTGCTATTATGCACAAGAAGGGAATGTAGTTTTCGTATTCTTTCCTTAAAGTTAGTCAATGCCTCTAAATCATCATACCTTTCAGTGAATTTTCCAATCTATAATAGCCAACAACACCTCATACCTTCAAAATTGTCATTATTTAGATTTAGGGTCATAATTTTGGTTTGTATACTTCACTTTAAGAATTCTACTATTTAACAATCATAGTGGAAATGGGCCCTGCATAATACAATTATTAAATTACATGATTTCATGTCACTGTAGCAAGCATATTATATTGTAGGCTTCTTAAAGCACTAGTTTAAAAGCTATTCTATAAGTATTCCACAAATTCAGGCTCCAGAATCAGTCAATCTTATTATTCATTAGTCACCCATAATGACTGTAGTTCCTTTCTGTAGGACCCCTGCCACAATCATGACTAACAGCAGTTTAAACTAAATAAGGAGGTGGGGGCAAGTGGGGAGGAATCTAAAATGCTAAAGAGAAAAGTAAGCAATTATGTCAAGTGATTGGGGTAAGGATTGTAGTAGGAAGGGACTGGGTGCACAAATAAGAACTCCTCCAAACAGAGTCCAGATAAGGAAAATAAAGTTAGATAAATGGGGCCATAGTGCAAAAAATACTATAAATCTGCTGTATTTGTGATATGATAAATAAAATGCATTCATAATGTAGACAGAATTGCAGCACTTGCAAATATGATATACCATATATATAGTCTAATTTTGTGGACCAATTTTTAAGGTATTTAGGATGTAGACTATTATATGAATACTACTTTTGACTGCAGTAAGTACCTGCGTCATTCAAGGCATTGGGAACTTAGATGGGCGGGCATGCAGCTGGGACCAGGTGGTAAGTTTGCGTTTAGGACATCAGGAGCTAGGAAGGGTGGGCAGCCAGGGCCTATGCAAAAGTCCACAGTCAAGGAATCAGGACCTCTGATTAGTGGGTGGCTGGGGCCAAATATAAGGGGTTGACTTTTACATGTGTTATATGAAAAAAAAGATCAGGGCCATAAAATGGAGGGGGGTGGGGGGGAGTCTACTTTTACATGGTATCAACTATTACACACGGATATACAGTAATTGTCAAATGAATTCATTGTTGCAGGTGCTGAATATCCAAGGATATGCTATCTATTGCACAGGCAAAAACTAAAATGAGTGAGCTGACATGATTAGTAAGGGAAGAAATCAGAGCAATGATGAAAAGAGGTGTTGGTTCAGAAAATCAAGGTGAAAAATTAGGTTTGGTAGAGATAAAAATCACAAGGGACCAAAACATCGATGGAGTTTGTATAGAGGCCTCCAAAAGTGGTGATAATATGGAAGATGGCATCAAGCAGGAAATTAGAGATATACATTTCAAGATTCAATTTATTGTCATGTAAGAAAAGCAGTGTTATATTACATAAAATTGTTTTATTCCAGACAGATTCGCCATTGGCAGAAATTGTCTGAAGCACCTCTTACAATCTGAGAAAGAGAAGCAAAAGGGAGTTCCCCCAGACTCATTGTGTGTCACGGTTTCGTCTCCAGCGATCCTGCACAGAGTTCAATCCAAACCATTGGTAATCCATGTTCCAGATCCGAACCTCCAACGTGATTAGGAACAGGGGTGCAGTGCTAATTTTTTAGGTGGTGGAACTCACGAAAAACAGCCACAAGGAGGTCTTGAAAGACACAGCCTTGTTGACCGCCATGTTTCGCATTGTATAATTGAGAATGTTGTATAATTTAATGACAATGTATAAGAAAAAGACAGCAATCATATATTTTACCAATTTAAAACTAATTACCTACTTACCAAATGCCACCAATGAGAAGTTTCACAATAATTTCCACAAAAGGATAGGCATTGTATGTTTTTGGAGATCTGAAGCAACTCTTGTTCTGGTATCATCTGCTGATCTGTGGTACCACAGCTACAATGTGGCATATGGTTCAGGATTCCACTGAACTAGAGGAGATTCGTGTCATTTAACAAACATAAGTGCTGATACATGATTTATGAGAATTCTTGTTGTTATTATCAAGTTCCTGATAATGACTGAATCCTCTCTCACACTCAGCAGTACTAATAGGAATAACTTGTGAACAGCTCAATAATAGGAATAAATCTTAGGAGATGTGGTGTCCATGATACTCCACGTAATCTCTGAAGACATTTATTACAGAGAAAGAAGAAAGCTTAAACCTCTTATGGAGAGATGATATTGCAGATTCTCCATAATTAGGCGGCATTTCAGCAAGCCAGAAGCCTTTATCAAGGACACACATTTCATTAAGCAGGGATTTATACTTAATTCTTTTGAATATTTTATTTAAATTTCATACATGCATTAATATCTAGATACAGAAAATATCCCACATATGTCTCAAATCAGTAATACATAATATTATATCCCCCAAAGTCCTCCCTCAAATCATAATAGCCCAAAAACATAAAAGAAGAAAAAAGAAAAATAAAGAAAAGATACAAGAAAAGAAGAAACACATCTGGTCACTGAAATTAACAGATTCATTCAAATTTTGCCTTTACAATATTAAGCGTATGTTAATTTCAATGAGTTGATAAGGTTCTTGAGGTTTAGGGAATAGTTTTCATAATGTAATACCTACAATATGTAAATATGGGCACCATACTTTTAAGAAAATATCTTTTTTTTTCTTAAATTATATGCAATTTTCTCGTGGTATACACCAATGTATTTCAGCATGCCATCTATCCATTCCTAAATGCAAATCAGATTTCCATGATGCTGCTATACATTTTTTTGCAACTGCTAATGCAATTTTCATGAATTTCTTTTGAAACATATTTAATTTCAGTTTGGCCTTATTCCAGATATATTACCCAGTAAGATAAGCATTGGATCTTGAGGAAATTTAACTTTAGTAACCCATTCTAAAAATACTCCGAATTCCTTCCAAGGTCTCAATTTTGAACATGACCAAGAGAAATGTAAAAAAAAAGTACCTATCTTTTGATTACACCTGAACCATTGATCTGATAAATCTCATTTCAGTCTCTTTAATTTCTGTGTGTTAAGATATAATTGATGGAAAAAGTTGTATTGAACCAATCTATATCTAACATTTATTGTATTTGTCATACTATCATGACACAGTTCCAACCAATTTTTCTCCCCAATACTAACATTTAGATCAGTTTCCCACCTTTGCCTGGATCTGTGAATTCCTTGTTTTCAAACTTTTTTTTGCAGTCTCTAGCTCCCCTCAGCCTGAGTGGGTTCCTCTCCTTGAGTCACCAACAATCTGCCACCTGTGTTCCTCAGTTGAAGAACCACTCACTGGTCTGCTGCTATGATCACCATACTGTGGGTCATCTCCTCTGCTTCTCCTTCTCAGTTGGTGGTGTGGTCTCCCTGTTTACTGGTGCCTCGCGCCAGTACTCTGCTTCCTCAAAGTCTGTAACCCCTCATGGCCTGCTGCTGATCATCTTGGGCGCAGACCCTGCGGTCTTGGATTTAAAATACTACTGTTGGATCCTTAACAGGTCATTTAAAGCCTGTACAGAGCTGACAGCAGTCAGACTGAGCGGTTGTACCCCACGGGAGCGCTGTGTCTCCCTGCTCTCTGCGGGTTGCGAGAGCTCCCGTTACAATATATGGGATATGCCATATATTGATCAACATTACAATGAATTCAATAGTTTCACCACTGTCTGTGTAAAGAAGTTTCTTCTGGTTTATTATTTAACATATTCTTTTCTTTGGCTTGGCTTCGCGGACGAAGATTTATGGAGGGGGTAAAAAGTCCACGTCAGCTGCAGGCTCGTTTGTGGCTGACAAGTCCGATGCAGGACAGGCAGACACGATTGCAGCGGTTGCAAGGGAAAATTGGTTGGTTGGGGTTGGGTGTTGGGTTTTTCCTCCTTTGCCTTTTGTCAGTGAGGTGGGCTCTGCGGTCTTCTTCAAAGGAGGTTGCTGCCCGCCAAACTGTGAGGCGCCAAGATGCACGGTTTGAGGCGTTATCAGCCCACTGGCGGTGGTCAATGTGGCAGGCACCAAGAGATTTCTTTAGGCAGTCCTTGTACCTTTTCTTTGGTGCACCTCTGTCACGGTGGCCAGTGGAGAGCTCGCCATATAACACGATCTTGGGAAGGCGATGGTCCTCCATTCTGGAGACGTGACCCATCCAGCGCAGCTGGATCTTCAGCAGCGTGGACTCAATGCTGTCGACCTCTGCCATCTCGAGTACTTCGACGTTAGGGATGAAAGCGCTCCAATGGATGTTGAGGATGGAGCGGAGACAACGCTGGTGGAAGCGTTCTAGGAGCCGTAGGTGGTGCCGGTAGAGGACCATTAAATTCGGAGCCGAACAGGAGTGTGGGTATGACAACGGCTCTGTATACGCTTATCTTTGTGAGGTTTTTCAGTTGGTTGTTTTTCCAGACTCTTTTGTGTAGTCTTCCAAAGGCGCTATTTGCCTTGGCGAGTCTGTTGTCTATCTCATTGTCGATCCTTGCATCTGATGAAATGGTGCAGCCGAGATAGGTAAACTGGTTGACCGTTTTGAGTTTTGTGTGCCCGATGGAGATGTGGGGGGGCTGGTAGTCATGGTGGGGAGCTGGCTGATGGAGGACCTCAGTTTTCTTCAGGCTGACTTCCAGGCCAAACATTTTGGCAGTTTCCACAAAGCAGGACGTCAAGCGCTGAAGAACTAGCTCTGAATGGGCAACTAAAGCGGCATCGTCTGCAAAGAGTAGTTCACGGACAAGTTTCTCTTGTGTCTTGGTGTGAGCTTGCAGGCGCCTCAGATTGAAGAGACTGCCATCCGTGTGGTACCGGATGTAAACAGCGTCTTCGTTGTTGGGGTCTTTCATGGCTTGGTTCAGCATCATGCTGAAGAAGATTGAAAAGAGGGTTGGTGCGAGAACACAGCCTTGCTTCACGCCATTGTAAATGGAGAAGGGTTCAGAGAGCTCATTTCTGTATCTGACCCGACCTTGTTGGTTTTCGTGCAGTTGGATAATCATGTTGAGGAACTTTGGGGGACATCCGATGCGCTCTAGTATTTGCCAAAGCCCTTTCCTGCTCACGGTGTCGAAGGCTTTGGTGAGGTCAACAAAGGTGATGTAGAGTCCTTTGTTTTATATATATATATATATATATAACATATATAACACAATTACAGCACGGAAACAGGCCATTAGGCCCTTCTAGTCCGCACCGAACCAAACACCCCTTTCTAGTCCCACCTCCCTGCACAATGCCCATAATCCTCCATCTTCTTCTCATCCATATACCTGTCCAACCTTTTCTTAAATAATACAATTGACTCCGCCGCCACTATTTCTCCCGGAAGATCATTCCACACGGCTACCACTCTCTGAGTAAAGAAGTTCCCCCTCATTTCTTAGTTGTTGATTTGATTTCTTCATTGTTGATTCATGATCTTGATCTACCGCACATCCATGCAATCAACACCTTTCATTCTTTTAAAGCATTAATTCAGTCACCCATTGGGTTTCCTTTTCCAGAGAAATGAAACTCCACATGGTTCAGGTGTCCTGATAGCATGACATAGTATTCTGACATCGTTCCTGTAAACACTATTTGCATCTCTATTATTTCCATAATTTAATAATCAGAGCTATACACAGCAATGTAACTAAAGATAAATTAAGATTCAATTAAGGTTTCTATTTTTCATTTTTGTCACTCCATAAATAAGGCCAGAACATATTTTTCTCATATTTTGCCTTATTAAAGAGGCATCACTCCTTTGTGATTTATATATTTGCACTCTGAAATTCTATAATTCCTCAACCTTATTTAGAATATTGTTTTTCAAACATTATGAAATATCTTTTGTTTTTTCTGACCAAATTGATAACATGCTTGTAACTTGTTGCAGGTCTCTCTCCTGTGAATCTATCCATTTCATTGAAGATTAATCTGCAGATTTTGAAAACAAAAAGTATTTTGCTTTGCAAAGTAGTCAAAAGAAACAGAATTATTTCAATCCCGCACTACCTAAGTCAAAACCATTAATATAAATTGTGAATGTTCCAGCCTTCTTCCTTCACTCTGCTCTTAGTTTTGTGGATTTCAGTGTTGTTCTCCTCTGCGTGGCCCGAAATTATTGATTAATTTGAAAAGTGACATTCTATTGAAGTACTTCATGGAAATCTAAATAGGGTGAAATGAATAAAGATAAGAAGCTTGTGTGCAGTGTAAATACCAGCATGGACCAGATGGATCAAATGGCATATTTGCACTGTGTACATTTACATAATGTTTCCATGTTCTTTCATGTACATCAAATGCCTATTGAAACAAATTCAGTATAATTCTGTACCTCCTTGAAGTCTCAATTGTATATGAGAAAACAATGATGTACTCTTAAAGCACACTGTTATAATACTGGCAACTTCAATTATTGTGTTGCCAACTCTGTGCGAGATCATACATTCCTGGACAGGAAATCACAATTGGAGACATATCCTTTTCCTGAATCTTATGGCATATTGTAATCCAACTGAAATAATCATAGTGGATAGAATCATTGCCTAGTAACTAGATACTTACTAATAAATGTCCTCCTTGATGTGTTGCAGTATGAAGAAAGTGCAGATTGGTAATGAAATTTTGACTCAGTCTTTTGAACCCTGGTTCAATGTAGAATTAAATCCCACTTTTATTGGTACACAGAATAGCTTGTATAATGTTCAGTCCAGGTATTTGAAAGTTAATCAGCAGAGATGGTTCCGTTTGTACTATGGGGTAAAGATAAGAACATGCCAATTGGATGACATCAAATACTATTGATATCATCTTGTTAAAATCTATGTTGCTGGGCAACATGAATGGCTGTTTGTGATTCCAGTCTGTAATCCATATCATAGAAAGCCAAGCTGAAATTAAACTTGCTCTTTAGAGCAGAGTGTATGGTAAGTAAAGACAAGCATTGTTAATACTTAGAACTTGACTTAACCTCTGACTCCATATCAGCAACATTACATTGGTTATGTAGACAGATGTAGAGGCCTTTTGGACTTTAGCTATCATGTATGATGTTTGAAATATTGTGAGCAGTTTCGAGCCCCATATCTAAGGAAGGATGTGCTGGCTTTGGAGAGGATGGAGAGAAGATTTATGAAAATTATCCAGGGATAAGAGAGTTAATGTATGAGGAATGTTTGATGGCTCTAGTCGCTTGAGTTTAGAATGATGAAGCGGGATCACAGAGAAAACTTCTGAATATTAGAAGGACTGGATAGAGAGGATATGGAGAAGATGTTTCTAATAATGGGAGGGTGAAGAACCAGAGGGCATTGTCTCACAATAAAAGGACATCCGTTTAGAACAGAGATGAGGAGAAATTTCTTCTGCCAAAGTGTAGTGAATCTGTGGAGGCCAAATCTTTGGGTATATTTAAAGCAGAGGTTGATAAATTCTTGATTAATAAAGATATCAAAAGTTATGGGGAGAAGGCAAGAGAATAGGATTGAGATGAAAAATATATCAGACATGATATGAATGGCAGAGCAGACTTGAGAGTCGTGTGTCTCTTGGTCTTGTTAGGTTTTTCCTACATAATCTTAAGTGAATCAGGAAACAGCAACATGTACAAGTAATAAATTTTGATAGTCAAATGCAAAAAACCATTGCATTGTGGCGGTACACCATTAGGCAGGCGAACTGGCCCCACTTGTCACACACGCGGTGGGGCAGCCGGCCAAAATGGTGCCGTCGGGGGAGTTTCCTCCCGACCTCGGCACCAGGCTCAGAACCCCGTGCTTGGGGACCCACGTGATGCCCCAGCGCGGTTCTCAGCCAGGTCCAAGCTGGGAGTATAAGATCAGCCAGGCAGTCTGTAATAAATCAGTTTTTGCTCACTGAACTCAACCCGTCTGGTTGTGCGATCCTTCAGTTAGCAGTGTAGCTGCCGCTACAGGATGCTCTGTTCCTTGCATGTGTCTCAATGAACAATGTTTCTGAGTGGCCACAGAGTGATAGTGGAAAGGCAGTGATCAAATACTTGATAAAGTTCCAAAAAGGACTCCACAGCTGATGGGCAATAGTTTCATTGTGCAGAGCTCCAGTGTAACATTATCTGGTAACAATGCAATATGACATATGCAGAGCAGATGGCATGCACAGCTGCACCAGAAAAAGATGTAGCCCGCACAGGTTAATTTACTCCTTCTGCGACTAATTGCCAGATGTAGTCACTTCATGCACAGGTTGAAATGTATGTGCATGCTGGGTCAATCATGTCCAGACCTTATCACTAGCAGTCTATCATTTAAGACAATTGTTGTTCCCGCAAAAGGCAGAGGCATTATAATGCAGCATATAAATGTGGGCTATTTCTGCCGCAATAATCCTTTGCATGAGCTGATGAAATTTTTGCATGAAATGCATATATGAGCAAAAATGGGTGTAAGTACTGATTTTTATAACGAATTAAGTGCATAAATATAATGCTGCATCAAAAATTTTACTTTTTAAAAATTGTATTTAAGTTTGGCAATCCAAAACATTTCACTGAATTTTATTGCACAATTAATTTGTCCACAAACTGCCATTCCTTCCATGCTCGAGTTCAGGGATTGGGAGGAGTTGAAATGTTAAAGTAAAAGAAAAAGACATCAAATGTATATTTCTTGTGTGGGCCCAAAAACCAGGTGATTAATTACAAATTCCTCAGTTGGCAGATACTGTAGCCCTACTTGATGGCAGTGCACATCCTGTGGTCTCTCTCTTCAAAATTTTCAATGTTGCTGTCTGCAAAGATAGCTCATTACAGTTCATTGCCCTTAATTCAAGGTTTGGATTATAATCTTATGAAGTTCACAACAGACCAGAACATCATGGCTCACCTGAAGGTGAATTTTGCATTGTGGAATCCTGGCTGCACACCAGATACCCTCTTTGCAATTGTATGCATATGTATGTGAGAGCTTGTATTTTACCAGACTCAGATAAGGTACCAAAAATCATGCCTTAATTGGGTGGCCTAAAAGCCACCATTAATCTGGACATATCTGAATTATGCTGCTTTATAAGATGCTTTGGCAAATAATGGAAGAGTCACGTGTGGTCCCATGGTGGTTTGTACTGACACATATGGTACACAGATGTGCACCACACCCAAGTATCATAGTCAGTGATTAGAATTTTTTCTCCTTTATATTACTGAACACTTCTTCTTCTCCACTCTCCAGAAAGGAAATTCTATTGGAAATCAAATACCCTCTCATGGCCCACAACTCCAGCGAGAATTCTGGCAACAGTGACTTGGTGAATTTTGGCCCAGTAATTTTGTTTGCACTGGAGACTACCTGGGTATAAAACTTCTAGAGCATTGTCACTCTTAGTATCTGAGAACAGGAGTTGGTGGATCACATAGACACTGCAGCATGTCTCTAGTGACCCAAAACCCACTCACAGTTCATCACTCAGCAATGAATAAAAGCCTCTGCCATAGACCCACATAGGAGGTTAATAGCCCAGTCAAAGCTGCTTTCACTAATGCCTGTGGACTCTCAGCAAGTCAAGATTGTCTCCAAAGGATCCGATAGTAGATCAAGTGGAACCAGCTTCGGAGATTCATTACAAAATTATGTAGTCCTACAGAGCATTGTGAAATGAATGGCAGGGGAATGAGAGAGAACATTAAATAGAAGTGCCCAGTTATAGGACTCCTCTGCTCTGATATGGGTAGATGCAGAAAAGCAGGCCTCTGGCTGGTTTGTAAAATGGGAGCTTGCAATATAAATGGCAAGAAGTCCTCTTTTGGTCCAATCAGGCAGCAGCCAATTCTTACTTATGCTAAAATGAAGGTTTTTTTTTAAAACCACTGCCTTCATTGCTGCTTCGGTCTCCACCTCAACAAATGATTTCTTGATTCTCATGACTTGCTCCTTAGAAGTTTCTCCTCATGAATTCTTGGTTCCTTCTCAATTTCCTTCATTCACTTCCTTTGGGTTCTATACTGTCTTGCAAATGGAGCAGTTTCCTTCCTTTCACTGTGCCTGAACCTACCCCATTGGTATCTAATGCCTCTGTCAGATCCCTCTCTCTATCTGCTCCAGATTTTTGAACACATGATTGTAGCTAATTAAGGTTCTCGTCCCTTACACCATTCCAGTATATCTCCTCTATATCCTCCCAAAGGCCTTGAGAACAGACAAAGCCCTGAAATGCAGTGAACTGCATGAGCTGCATGCATAAAGCTCATGATCTTGCTTTATATTTTCATTCCATTTTTCCACCATACCTTGCACTTACTTCAATCAAATTGGCCACTAGTCGACGTCGCCTTTCCTACTGAACTGCAACACTTGCCGTTTTGCTGGCTGCATTACATTCATCTGTCATATTAAATTTAAATTTTAAATTTAGACATACAGCATGATAACAGGCCCTTTCGGCCCATGTGCCTGTGCTGCCAAATCTCACACAATTGACCTACAACCCCTGGTACGTTTTGAAGGATGTGAGGAAACCAGAGCCCTAGGGAAAAGCCACACAGACACAGGGAGAATACGCAAACTTCTTGTAGAAAGCGTGGGATTCAAACTCCCAATCGCTGGTGCTGTAACAGCGTTGCACTGTGATAACCTGCTGCCCTTTGAACACTCAGTCCTTAAGCCTGTCTATCCCCTCCTGAAGTCCATATCTACTTATCCTAGCTTTGGTTTATCTGAAAATTCATAAATTGTACCCTGTACAACCAAGACTAATTAAGACACCAGGACCTATGTGTTGTTCTGCAGGTAGTCCAATGGTAGAAAAGAAACGTCTTCAAGGCATTTTTTTTACATCATCTACCACACTCTCTTTTCTAGCACTTTGTCTTTATTGTTACATCCTAAGGACTCAAAAACCAGCAGCAAAAGAAATTCACCAAGACAATGGCTACTTAAACAAAACTGGTTTTATTGTCTTAATACAGAATAATAAGATCAATATTTAACTTATCACTGTTAAGTTACTTAACTTTGACCCGTCCTAATTCTGTGTGTGTGTGTGTGTGTGTGTGTGTGTGTGTGTGTGTGTGTGTGTGTGTGTGTGTGTGTGTGTGTTCAGATAGTTCTTTTCCACTGTCCAGTCATTTACTGTTCACTTCTCCAAGTTCTCTGGTGTCAGGCACTTTTCAATACTGTGCACAAAATTAAACAGTCATTACATTTAAAAGGCTCTGGTGCCTTAACTTAAGTTGTTAACAGTCAGGAAGGTCTTTGGTGGGTGCACAGAGATGTTGTTGGACATGCAAACTGATTTCCTTCAATTAGCAGCTGAAGTGTCTTCTTTCAGTTACCCCAAAGTTCTTCTTTTCTCCTATTTCAGGAGAAACACAACAACTAGTCACTACAGAGATTTCAAATAGGCTGAACTTGGAACTCAAAACCCATCTTGAAAAGGGATCTTTAGCAGGCTCTTCACTGACTGTTGCAGCTTTTATTTCCCCCTCTCTCTCTCTCTCTTTCTGTTCTTTTTTCTGTCTGTTTATGTCTCTGTTTCTATAATGTGATGTCTGCTTGTGAAAAGTGACCAAAACTACATAATCTTATTTCCCCCTCTTTAAACATATATTTTATTAATTTACTCTGTGTGGTGCGCTGTGGTGCGGCAAACAGACACAAAACAACAGGCTTTAATCCACTTAAACTCGATAGTCTCGGTAGCTCCACATGTGTCTTGCCCAGGAAGGGTCGGCTCAAGTCTATATGCAGGTCAGTGACTGACAGCCAGCTAGGTGGAGTCAGCCTACCAGGTGGTCTTCCTGCAGTCGGCTGGTGGGAATGCAGCCCTGTGCTGTGGCTGTATTAGTACATACCGTTGCAATAGCTTTCTCAGTTTGTTCAATTTAAGTGCTCATTTTGATATAGTGAGAATTTTTTTTGCCTTTTACCTCAGGCAGGTTGTAATCTTCGATCATACTAAGTGAAAAGAAAATCTTCCCAGATCCCCTCTAAACCTCCTACCCCTTATATTTAGTTTTATTTCAATGGTCTTAGGTACCTGCTTGGGGCAATGTTTCATACTATCCATTCTCTCCATGGGCATCAGAATTTTAATGTCCATCAGGTGTCTCCTCAGCTCCCAGGAAAACATCCCTTGCCTGTTCTATTTCTCCTCTGTCTAAAGTGCTCTATCCCAGGTGAACCTCCTCTGCACCCTCTCCATTGCAACTCTGTAGATGCACTGGCTGTCCTCCTTAACCACCATAATATACTTCTCCGCCTTGCAAATTTGCAAAATACCACACACATCTCATGACATTGCTGGTAAATCACTTGATCTCTTGTGGCTGATGAACCACAGAATAATTTGGGTAGCAAAGGTGATAGAAAGTTCACAGTTAAACACTAGTGACTAACAAAACTTGCTTTTTTGTATCTGTTTCGAAATGAATAAGGCTGTAATCAGTGTGAGTAAGGATGGCCCAAGTTGAGGACAAGGACTTGAAAAGTTGGCATTTTCCTATTTCTGCTCATGAGTTCCCTCTGTCTTCTTCCCAGCTACTTCTGTTCTTTCCCCCTTTTTTTCTCCTATTCCATTTTTATTCTCCTCTCCACTTATCTTCATCCATTTCCCCTCCATTCTTACTCCATCTGCCCTCTTTGGGTTCCTCTGGTTCTGTTTTTCCAGATCTTCCCCAACAGATCTCATCAGATTTCAGCACTAGAAGCCTTTAGCCCCTTTCACACTTGCAAGTGAACCCAGAAATCAAACGCCAATCGGCCTTTAAAGTGCCAAGTGTGAAAGCGAAATCAGCTCAACGATGGCGTCAGATGATGTCATTTCATGCCGGGAATTGATTGTCTCTACCTCAGTACAATCCTCAGCGTCTGCAGATGCCAGCATTGCAATCAGGGAAGTGTGAAATGGGTAATTGCACCAGAAGAAGGTAGAACAGTCCTAACCCCAGGGATGGCTCCTTGCAAGTCTCTTGTCTCCTGCATTTGTTGCAGTTCTATATATTGGTCCTTTGGATATTTGGATTCACATAATAAATAATGCAGTGCAAAAAATGCAATAAATAACTTGGACATGAGTGCCCACAATAATTCAAAGCAGTCAGAAGTACTGTCAGAGTAGATACATGACATCACATACAACCCTGAGATTCTTTTTCCTGTGGGCCAGGCAGAATTATCACTAATTGGTAGGCCAAAAAAAAACTGTACATAATGTACACATGTAAACCAATGTAAAAACTAACATCAGTACAGAGAGGAGAAAAAAGACAAACAATGAAGTGCAAAATTAAGAGTCCTTAAATGATTCCCTGATTGAGTTTGTTGTTGAGGAGTCTGATGGTGGAGCTGTTCCTGAACTTGGTGGTGTGAGTCTTGTGGTACCTATACCTCTTTCCTGACGGTAGCAGAAATCACAGAGCACGTGCTGGGTGGTGTGGATCCTTGATGATTCCTGCTGCTCTCCGACAGCAGCATTCCCTGTTCAAGTTTTCGATAGTGGAAGGGTTTTGTCTGTGATTTCCTGGGCTTTTCTCTCTGGGTATTGGTGTCCCCATACCAGACGGTGATGCAGCTGGTCCGCACACGTCATTGGGCCCGTGTCCTTCCCTCTGTCCTGCATGATTGGTCTAGTAGAAATGGAAGCTATCCTAGTGACAAGAACACGCAGTGTCTTGACTTGAAGCATTGACTATCCCCCTGCCTCCACAAATGTTACTTTGTATGCAGCATTCTTCCAGCAACTTTAATTCCACTTCCTATTCCCAAGCTGAATGATTGGGATGCCTTCTTCATGATGGTTGCCTCAAAGTGCTGGATCCAGGAGAGTCTTCAATATGTGAACCCTTAGAAACTTGAAGGTACTACCCACTCCACTCCTGTTCCACCAATGTGTTGTTTCCCTGGCCTCCCCTTTCAAAAGTCCATCATGAGCGCTTTGGTTTTTACTGAAATTGAGAGCAAGATTGTTGTTCATTGGGGGAGCCAGAAACCAGTTAAGGTTAAAATGTGTTTGGGAAACAATTCTCGAATTTAGGGCTAAGGCAGTTGAAAACTTGGTAATTATAATAGCCGATTAAATTCAGGGGAGTTCAAATGTAAAAACATAGGAAATGAAATCATTCTGAGCACCAGTATTCTCAAGAAAATAAGAAACGGGAGCAGGAATAGTCGATCTGACCCATTTACCTATCTGTGCCTTAAGTACATTTAATGAGGCAGAGAACTTCACACATTCACTACTCTCTGGGTGAAGCATTTCCTCTTCATCTCTGTCCTAAATCAACTCCCCCAAATCCTGAGATCCCTTAGATCAAGTCTCACCTGCTAGTGAAAATAACCTCCTTTCCTCTATCCTATCTATTCCTTTCATAATTATAAGTTCCCTCCCAATCCTTCTAAACTCAACTCCCAGGCTACTCTATCTCTCCCCCTAAGCCAACGCGCACCCCCCCCCCTCACCACTTCCAAAATAGCCTCACACAATTTAAGTAACTTTCTACCTTTTTATTCTTCCTACCAAAAGTGGATTATGTGACATTTCCCCATGCTATCGACCATTCCTCATAGCATTACCAACTTAATTTTACTGATTATACTGTGCTTCTTTATGGACGTTGTGTGACCGCCTTGTAACTTAGTTTCTCTGCAAGGACCAGAACTGCCAAACCAAGGAAACCAAGGAGGGGTGGAGCCAAAAGAGATTGTAGAGATAAGAAATTTCAAAAAATGGAAATTTTAAGAACAGATACCCAGCATAGATATGATGTAAAATGAGCTGTGCCAGGTTAAGATATAGGCACTAGAGCAGGGGTGTCAAACTCTAATTCACAGAGGGCCAAAATTAAAAACTTGGACTAAGTCGTGGGCCAAACTAAATATTTATTGAAAATTTTCAACAACATCTGCATGTTTTCTCTTCTTTCAACATATGTAATGTTAAACTTTTTCTTATTAAAATAAATGTTTAATAATAGTTTTGGTTAAACTCTTTCCAGAAGAAGCATTAACAAATGAGAAATAAAATATTCAATAAATAATATTTCTCTATCGCTTTAAGTTCCTTTTAAATATATTTTTTTCACAAGCCAACGTCAAAAAAATAACAACATGCTTCAATGAAAATCCAATCTTTCAACTATGAACAGTCCAAAGTTAACCAAAGAAAATATGAATCCAAGCTTAGCTTGCTACGCTGTGATTTACTCTGATGCTCCTGGGTCTAAACCAGATACTTGGCATCTCTTCTTAGATGCAAGTTCATCAAACTCTGGGGTCAGAGTTTGCCTCCCACCAGTCTTGAAAGGTCCTGTTTTCTGTCTTTCGTTTGGCCATTTTTCGTAAGGGGTTTATTACGTGTGAGTTGGGCGACAGGTCGCAGATGGTAATGAAAGTAAAGAGAGGAGGTGGGGGCGATTAGCGGGCTGACAGGCCGGCGCCAACGCATTTGCAAAGCATTCTGGAATTTGTAGTATTAGCTGTGCATGCGCTATACTGGCGCGGCGGCCAGCAGGCCAGCTCTAATACATATTTGATATGATCTTGCGGGCCAAATATAATTATATTAAGGGCCAAATCTGGCCCGCGGGCCTGAGTTTGACATGTGTGCACTAGAGGTTTGGATAAGGTGGTTTATATAAGGTGGAAAATGGAAGTCCACCTAAATCTAGTGGTAATGAGTACTTGCAGCAACAGATGAGCCCAGACAGGGGTAAAATTAGGTGGTTATGCAGAGGGAATAAAAAGTTTTACCAAAAGAAAGGAAATGTGGACAAAGACACAACATCAAGGTTTCAATCAATCTGACTCAGAAATTGTGGAGCAGTATTTGTGGTATGGAGCAAAGACAATTATTTCAGTAGTCTCTCTACTTCCATCTAATTTTGAATACTAGATTTTAAAAATATAACAAATATGGGAAAGTTGTGTATTCCACAGAAGTGATAAAGCTAAGTGTTATCTATATACTAATGGAACCTGATGTAGTGAGTTTGAATTATACTTTGAATAAAAATGCTGGGTCAGTCTTTGGGAGTGAAGAGCCAGCAGGAAATCTAAACTGGGATCACAGCACTGTGAAGCTGCATCGTGTCAAGAAAGCAAATTTTACAGAAACATTGTGTATTTTATTTCTGTTAAAAATGGATTGAAGGCATTGCATAGAATATCTGATATGATAAAATTCCTGGCCTGCTGTTTCCTCATCATTGAATAAATGAGGGATTAAAAATAAGTTTCTTTCGTGCTGTTATCAGTTTTCTAAATGAAAATTATACTGCTTTGGTCTGAACCAATGAATCTCTCTCTGTAACTTTGCAGTTCTAGCTGGACTACACAAAACAAACTTTACCACTGTATACGTGGTATACATGACAATAAACGAACCTGCAAAATTTTTTTTGGATAGCACTGATATATTTCATCAAGTAAAACACGAAAGTCTGCAGACGCTGAGATTATTTTACAAACACGCAGAAATGCTGGAGTAACTCAGCCGGTCTCACAGAGTCCATAGGAGGTAAAGATATACACTATGGACCTGAGCCCAGCTCAGGCCCGGAACATCGAAAATATATCTTTACCTCCTATGGATGCTGTTTTTGATATATTTCATCTGCTGCCACACTTTTGTGAGCTAAGTAAGTGTTATGGTTGCAAGGATCTTCATGTTCATGCTGGAAACAAGCTCTTTCTTTTCATTTGTGCTTACAATTTCTAACTTACATCTTTATCTTGACAGAAAGCTTTCAGTTTTTGAGTACTGTAGTTAAATGAAAGGTGAGATCTGTATTTACTCACCTAAATATTTGCTGCATGTTAATTTGTTCCTGTATCTGAAGGGTTTGTTTGCAATATCACCCCACCTTGGTGATGAAGTGAAGTCACACCTGATCAATGAGGAACCGATGATGCCTGTTGCCTTTGCATTTTGTTTCCACACATGCTTCCCTGCACACACCCCACCACCACCCCACCCCACAAAGTGCATTGATTTGTTACAGAGATTTTTTTTAGAACTGCTGACAGTCTGGAATAAACATGGTGGGAAAACTGAGCTCCTTTGTACTAAATGCATTCTTGTTTTATCAAGTGCCCAATATAAACAACCCGATACATTACTTTGACCTGAATTGTACACCGTCGCATTGTCTTGTCAGATGCTGCCTTACCCACTGAGTTCTTCCAGCAGCTCATTTTGTTTTCTCCAGATTCCACATCTGCAGTCTCCTGTTTCTCCATAAAATCAACATTTTTATCTCAAAGTGACAATGGAATGGATATGAATTTAACTCCATCATTTTTTAAAAAATCCACCATGGTTGCACTGACATATTTCTGCTGGTATTTGGATTAGAGGACTAAATATAAGGAGTTAGAATTCTAATTACATGAATGATACAGTATCTGAGCATTAACATGTGAAGATTGAGATATAATGCTTTGGCAGATTTTAGAGAGTAGACAACTTTAGGCTGCAATTAATTGTACCTGATTTCCTTGGAAAAGCATTTCCTGCCAAATTGGATGAAACAGCTATTATGCATCTTTCAGATGCAAATAGAGGCCAATTAACAATTTCAGGGTATGATTGAGATTTGCCTATGCAAGGGCTTACATAGATTGTACTGTGCAAGAAGGGTCCTTTGGAAAGTATTCAAAAGACATCCAAAAATCATTGAAGTGTATTCAGGAATAATATTTCCATAGAAGTACCATTGTTGAATGCAAATAAGGACAAAGCTGAATTTTGATCAGTCTGCACTGCATCATGAATCAGTTGCTTTCATGGCATTCCAAATGTTTTTGCTATAGAGCTGACCTTTTAGCGTTAGTCTTTTAAAGATTATAAATTGATGTGATTGACAAGAGAATGTAAAACATTGGATTAGGTCCCATGATCCTGAGATGATAGAATCAGTGGTTTCCGCGATAAGAGCGGGTACAGTAATTTGAGTTATAGTTATCCTGCCAGCTCTCTGTTTAAAAAAAATGAGTTCTCTGCCTCTTTCCTATAACCTTTCCATTAACAGTGTGGGTGAAAATCACACGTTTGTGGCTGATGGAAACTTATTCAATATTCATCCTATCAAACTCAACAGAAACTGACACCTCTTTCGACTTAATATTTAGTCCTCTAATCCAAAGGGAGTCAATATCTTTAACCTTTTCTGTGCCCAGGCCTCTCATTCCTGGAATAATTTTAGTAACTTTTCCTCCATGCTTTTTGTCATTGAATCCTGTTTTTGGAGTTTTGTTTTTCTGCTCTTTACAAATGTAACATTTTATTATTGCTTACATAATAATTCTTCAGACATCATGTTGTGCTATATGGGCATCCTTATCTTATTATTCTCCCAACCTCAACGTACCGATTATTGATATTTAAGAGCATAATAAAAGAAAGGGAAAAAGAGAAACTCAAGCCTAAACTGCCATTCAAAAAGATTCAACTGGAACCAGAGGCCATAATCTCAAGATATTGGGGAATAGATTTAGGGTGGAGATGCAAAGGAACTTCTTTTCCAGAGAGTAGTGAATCTGTGGAATTCTCTGCCCAGTGAAGCAGTAGAGCCTGATGGCAGTGATGCTGCTGGTGTGGACTTGGAGAGAGGGGGAACGGAGACGCAGCAATCCCCCACAGGGTCCTACCACCCAGTCCTACTGCCGATGGCTCCGTGCAGGCTTTAAACAGCCTGTTAAAGGAGCCAATGGTGTTTTATTTAAAATCCTGCAACTGTGGGGTCTGGACCCAAGATGGCAGCGCCCGTGTTTGGCAGTGGCCTTGAAGGGGTTGAAAACTCTGCGGGAGCAGCGGACTGACGACAGCTCGGTGTTCAACACTATCATACCAGCAAGACTCATGGCCCAGCTAAAGGACCTGGGACTCTTTTCAACCCTCTGTAATTGCATCCTTGACTTCCTCATCAGTAAACCTCAATCATGTGGATTGGCAACATTACCTCCTTAATGCTGACCATCAAGACAGGCAGTCCAAGGCTGTGGGCTTAGTCCCATGCTCTATTCCTTGTACACCCATGTTCAGCTCCAATTCAATCTTCATATTCATTGACACCACCACCATTGTTGGCCAAAGAACTGGAAATGATGAATCAGAATACAGGATGGAGATGGAGAACGTGGTTGGATCATGCTAGAACGACAAACTTGCTCTCAACATCACTAGGACAAAGAAGCAGATGGTTGATTTTAGGAAGGAGAGGCCGAGAGATGACACACCTATGGGCATCGACGGGAAGGAAATGAAGAGAATCCGAAACTTCAAGATCACGTGAATCCATATCTTTAAAGACCTTTCCTAGAGCCAGCACATTGAGGTAAACATAAAGAAGGCAGACCAGCACTTCTACTTTTTAAAGGAGACTGAGAGATTTAGAATGGCATCAAATACTCTATCAAACTTCTTTAGATGCACTAGAACATAGAACACTACAGCACAGAACTGGCCCTTCAGCCCTCAGTGTTGTGCCAACTCATAAATTCCTTACAAAAAGTACTAAACCCTCCCTACCCTCAATTTTTCTTCCATCCATGTGCCTGTCTAAGAATCTCTTAAATGCTCCTAGTGTGTCAGCCTCCACCACCATCCTGGTCAAGGCATACAAGGCACCCACAACTCTCTGCATATAAAACACTTACCCCAATGTCTCCCCTAAACTTCCCTTCCTTGCACTTTGTACACATGTTCCTACCAGGATTAAAGGCAAAATTAAGAGGCATAAGGGAACCTTGGTTTTCATGGGATATTTGTGATATGATTAAGGAGAGAGGTGTATAACCAGTATAGGCAACAAAGAGCAAAGGAGGTACTTCCAGAGTATATAAAATGCAAGAGAATGCTAAAGAAGGAAATCAGGAAGGCAAAAAGAAGGTATGAGGGTGCTTTGGCAGATAATGTGAAGGTTTCTACAGTATATTAAGAGTAAGAGGATAACTGGGACAAAATTGGTCCGCCAGAGGATCAGAGTGATCAACTATGTGTGGCGCCTCATGAAATGGGGATGATCTTAAACAGTTTTTTTGCATCAGTATTTACTCAGGAAACTGGCAGAGTGCATAAGGATGAAAGAGAAACAAAGAGAAATGTCATTAAACATATGGAGATTAAGTAGGAGGAGGTGATTGCTTCCTTACAACAAATAAAAGTAGACAAATCCCCTGGACTGGATATGATATTCCCTTGAGGGAGACAAGAGTTGAAACTGCAGGAGCCCTGACAGATATATTCAAAATGTCCTTTGCCACGGGAGAGATGCTGGAGGATTGGAGAGCAGCTCGTGTTGTTTAAGAAACGCTCCAAAAGTAAACCAGGTAAATATAGGCCAGTGAGCCTGACATCAAGAGTAGGTAAATTATTGGAAGGAGTTCTGAGAGATAGGATATATAGATATTTGGACAGCCATAGGCTGATTAAGGTCCGTTAGCATGGCTTTGTGCGTGGTAGGTTGTGTTTAACAAATCTTGTTGAGATTTTTGAGGAAGTTACCAAGAAGGTAGATGAAGGAAAGGCTGTGGATGTTGTCTACATGGACTTTAGTAAGGCCTTCGACCATGTCCCACATAGGAAGTTAGTTCAGAAGGTTAAGGCACTGGATATACATAGAGCGGTTGTAAATTGGATTTGAAATTGGCTGTGTGGGAGAAAACAGAGAGTGGTAGTAGATGGTTGCTTCTCAGACTGGAGGTCTGTGACTAGTGGTGTGCGGGATCGATGTTGGGACCATTGTTGTTTGTTGTCAATATCAATGATCTGGATGATAATGTGGTAAATTGGATCCGCAAGTTTGCTGATGACACAAAGGTAGGAGGTGTAGTGGACAGCGAGGAAGATTTTCAAAGCTTGCACAAGGATCTGGACCAACTGGGAGAATGGGCCAGTAAATGGATGATGGAGTTTAATGCAAAAAAATGCGAGGTATTGCATTTTGGAAGAGCAAATCACAGAGGTACACTGTAAATGATAGGGCACTGAGGAGTGCGGAGGAGCAAAGAGACTTGGGGATACAGGTACATTGTTCCCTGAAGGTGGTGTCGCAGCTGAACAGGGTTGTAAAGAAAACTTATAAATCAAAGTTTTAAGCATAGGAGTTGGGATGCTATGTTGAAGTTATATAAGACATTTGGAATATTATGTGCAGTTCTGGTCGCCTAGCTACAAGTATATCAATAAGATTGAAAGAGTGCAGAGAAGATTTACTAGGATGTTGCCAGGTCTTCAGGAGTTGAGTTACAGGGAAATATTAAACAGATTAGGACTTTATTCCTTGGAACAAAGAAGAATAAGGGGAGATTTGATAGAGGTTTACAAAATTATGAGGGGTATAGACAGAGTAAATGTGAGCAGGCTCCTCTAAGATTAGAAGAGATAAATACAAGAGGACATGGCTTTAGGGTGAAAGGGGAAAAGTTTAAGGGGAACATTAGGGGGAACTTCTTCACTCAGAGAGTGGTGGGAGTGTGGAATGAGCCTGCCATCTTATGTGGTGGGTGTGGACTCAAATCTCGAGTTTTAAGAATAAATTGGATACATTCATGAATGGGAGAGGTCTCGAGGGTTATGGAATGGGAGCAAGTTATTAAGAATAGCTGAATGATGGTCAGCACAGACTAGAGGGGCAGAACAGCCTGTTTTTCTGTGTTGTAGCTTTCTATGGTTCTCTATCCTCTGGTGTTTGCTATTCTTGCCCTGGAAAACAACTGTTGGCTGTCTACCCTATCTATGCCTTTCATAATCATGTAGACCTCTATTAAGTCTCCTCTCATCCTTCTATGCTTGAAAGAGAAAAGTCCCAGCACTACTAACCTTGCCTCATAAGACTTATTTTCCAATCCTGGTAAATCTCCTCTGCCCCTTCTCCATAGCTTTCACATCTTTCCTATAATGAAGTGACCAAAACTGAACACAATACGTTAAGTCTGGTCTCACCAGAGATTTGTAGAGTTGCAACATAACCCCTCTACTTTTGAACTCAACCCCCCTATAAATGAAGCTCAGCATCCCATAGGCCTTCTTAACTATCCTATCAACCCGTGTGGCGGCCTTTAGGGATATATGAATTTTGACCCCAAGGTCCCTCTGTTCATCCACACTCTTAAGTAACCGACTGACCATTAACCCTGTACTCAGCCTTCTGGTTTGTCCTTCCAAATGCATTGCCTCACACTTATCTGGATTGAACTCCATCTGCCACTTCTCTGCCCAACTCTGCATCCTGTCTATATCCTCTTGACAACATTTAGCTCCATCCATAACTCCTCCAATCTTAGTATCATCTGCAAACTTAGTGACCCATCCTTCTGCCTCTTCATCCAGGCCATTTATTAAAAAAATCACAAAGAGTAGGGGTCCCAGAACAGATTCTTGCAGTACTCTACTAGTCACTGACCTCCAAGCAAAATATTTTCCTTGCACAACTACTCTCTGCATTCTACTTGCAAGCTAATTTTTTATCCATACAACCAAGGTTCCAATGGCTCCCATGCCTCATAACCTTCTGAATGAGCCTCTCAAGGGAGACCTTGTCAAATGCCTTTCCAAAATCCATATAGATGACATCTACACCCTACCTTCATCAATTTCTTTTGTTACCACTTCAAAAATCTCAATTAGTCTTGTAAGGCATGGCCTTCCCTTCAAAAGACCATGCTGACTATTTTTGAGTAGACTGTACTTCTCCAAATGCTCATAGATCCTATCCTCAAGAATCCTCTCCAATAGTTTGCACACTACTTATGTAAGACTCACCGGTCTATAATTACCAGGATTCTCTCATTACCTTTTTTAAACAAGGGGACTACATTTTCCATTCTCCAATCTTCTGGCACCTCCCCCTGTGACCAAAGAGGACTCAAAGATCATAGCTACTGCTTCAGCTATCTCTTCCCTCACTTCCCATAGCAACTTGTGGTATATCCATAATGTTCACATCATGGACACAAGCCTGTTCTATTCCAATCTCACCCTGATCAAGGTCCTTTTCTCTTGTGAATACTGAAGCAAAGTATTCATTTAGCACTTCCCCAACCACCTCTGCCTCCAGGCACATGTTGCCTCCTTTGTTCTTTAGCGGCACCACCTTCATTCTCCTCATCCTTCTATTCTTCACATATGCATAGAATGCCTTTGGTTTCTCCTTAATCCTACAGGCCAAGGCCTTCTCATGCCCCTTTCGAGCTCTCCTCTTCCCTAAGTTCCTTTCTGGCTACCATATACTTCTCATGAACCCTTCCTGTTTCCTGCTTCGTACATCTAATGTATGCTTCCTTCTTTCTCTTGACTAGCTGCCACGCTTGTTTCATCAACCACAGTTCGCTTTTCCTACCATCTTTTTTCCTATCCCAGTGGGACAAACCTATCCTGAACATAACACGAGGTCCGTGCTTTCACCCCTGAACATGTTTCCAATTTACTCTCACTAGTTCCTGCCTCATCCAGTCACAATTAGCCCTTGCCCAATTAAACATTTTCCTATTTTGTCTGCTTTTATCCTTATCCATAGCTATGTGGAAAGTAAACTGACTGTTTGCATCAGAGCCTTGTTTGGCAATACAAGTGAACGGTTGGCGTAGCATTTAGCACAATGCCTTTACGGTGCCAGTGATTGAGATGGGGGTTTGAATCCCATGCTGTCTGTAAGGAGTTTGTATGTTCTCTCCGTGTCTATGTGGGTGCTCCCTGGGGGCTCCGGTTTCCTTCCACCATTCAAAATGTACTGGGGGTGTAGGTTAGTTGGGTGTAAATTGGGTGGTATGGACTCGAGGGCCCAAATGGCCTGTTACTGTGCTGTATGTCTAAATTTAAATTTTAAATTTAAACACAGAGGGCTGCAGAAGGTAGCAAACATAGTCGGGTTCATCATAGGCGCTGACCTCCCATCCACTCCAGATAGCTATGCGAGCTGCTGCCTCAATAAGGCGGCCAACATCATAAAGGGGCAGCTTCACCCTGATCACAATCTCTTCTTTCCTTTTTCAATATTTTTTATTGGTTTTATCAAATAAATGTTCCATAGGTACATAACAATAAAATAAAGTATTAACAAATCTCATATGGCAATACAAATAGTACTGAAACCTATGCTACATTAAAAAGAAAGATAAAAAGAAAAACACTATACTTAGTATCTAATTCAATCCCCTCCCTTCAGAAGGTACTGACTAACACGAACAGTCCACTACTAAGGCAGGTAAACACTGAGTTAAAAAAAAAAACAAAAACTAGTTAATCTTACAAATTTTGAAAGCAGTGGAACGTCTAATTTTTTTTTCTCCAAAGTCAAACATGCCATCACATTGGACAACCACTGATTATGAGTGGGAGGGACAGCATCTTTCCATCTCATTAAAATGGCCCTTCTTGCGATGAGGGAGGATTGTGAAGCAGTCAGAATTAAACCCAATGGCCCACTTATTCCAAAGAGAGCAATAAAAGGATTTGGGGTCAAAATAATATTAAGAACTAAAGAGCAAAGGTACAAAAACGTGAAAACCAACACCTCTAGGTTACAGAACACTTTCCAGTAGTTATCACACTCTTGAACCTCCCTTTGTTACACTAATCATGGATTGCCTACATTATTGCAAGTCACTTTTTGCACAAGGATTACTGTGAATATTATTTGTTATGTATTATCTCCTTTAATATAATTCATTGACTGTACTATTCTAGTTTTCCTTTATAAGTAGATATTCAGATGCAGCAAGTAAAAATTTCAGGCATATGCCCATTTTTCAATGTATATGAAAATAAACTCAATTATCAGGGGAATTAAGGGTATGGGGGAAAAAAAAAGGCAGAGAGATGCATCTAAATCCACAAACAGATCAGCCATGATTTTACTAACTGGCAGAGCAGGCTTGATAGGCCAGATGTCCTGCTCCTGCTTTTATTTCTTTTGTTCTCAGATCATGACTGATTTTCTACTTCAACACCATTTTTCTGCCATCTTCCTTTCCCTTGCAGCAGAAATCTATGGATTTCAGTTTTAAATGGAACCATTGACTGAGCCCTGCAGTCCTCTGAATTGAGAATTCTAAAGATTCACCACCCTCCGAATTGAATACATTTTTCCCTTTTCATTTTGATCTCCTCCTTATTTTGAGAGTGAAACTCAAGAGTCCAGAACTTCTCAGTTGGGGGAAACATCCTGTAACAATCATATTAAGTATTTTGTCTGTCCACTTAATCTCCAGAGAATAAAGACCCAGGATATTCAGTCTTTCCTCATATGGTGGACACAACAACTCGAGAACCATCTGGTGGCTCTTCATAGCATGGAGTGAAACACAAAAGTCTGCAGATACTGTGAATGAAGGAACTCAGCAAGTCTCGCACCATTCACAGATGGAAAAAATAGATAACCAACATTTCAGAGACAGTAAAAATATATAACGAACGTTTCAGGGCTCAGGCCAGAAATGTTGCTTATATATTTTTACCACCTATGGATGCTGCAAGACCTGCTGAGTTCCTCCAGCATTTCTGTGTTTTCACTCTTCACAGCATTATTACTGGAGGAAAATATACCCCTTTACGGTAAGGACACTACAACTCTCTCACCATTACACTTTCTAATTGCAGTCGGACACCTTTACTTGTGTATTCATATCCTTTTCCAATAAAAGGCAACATACCGTTTAATCTTCAAACTGCCCACTGTATCTACGTGTACGTAAATGCTTAAGACCTTCTGAACATCTAAATTTTCCAATCTCTTAATATTTAAAAATATACACTTTTTAAATTTTCTTTCTAAGTTGATAACCTCAGTTTTCCACATTGTATTCCAGCTGCAATGTTCTTGTTATCCACTCACTTGGCTGTCTACATTCTCTTGAAGCATCCTAATTACTGACATTCACTCTTAGTTTTGTGCTGTCAGCTGCAGATGCTAGCAAAATTGAAATGCTCCTCTCAGCCAAATTTGGCAAATATAAAGTCCCAGACTGACAGAGCTTCAAGGTTGTAGTCTAGTACAAAAATATGGAGTGAGGGCTGGTGCGTTAATTTATTAGAAAATAGCTACCAATCCTTACAGATATATTAATCCAATTACTACATTTTGAAGACGAGCAGGGGTTATTATCACAGTTGTCGTATGTGGAAGCTAACTGTGTGCAAATTGGTTACCTAGTTAATCTTATAATAAAAGTACTTCATGGATCCTAATGTACTTTGAAATACCCGGGGACATGAAATGAATTACATAAATGCAAATCTTTCCTTCTATATGTTAAGAACCAATGATCCCAACTCTGATCTCCGTTCAAGGATTTAATTAAGATGTTCCACACAGCTGTTTTTTTAGAACCTTTTAATTAAATGTTTATTGCTAATTAACATTTGGAACTATTCCAGTTCACATGTTAAATTTCTAATTTGCATTTGAAGATGTCACCTCTGAGAGACTTGCTCAGCTAACCTCTGCTCATTCCTGACTCACAGTAATATCAACTGACATACAAATGCAGTCTGGCATGTTACTTCAAAAGGCCCATGTTCTCGTCATGCAGTGTCAATATTATTTCCATAACACAATCAGATCAAGAAACATATTTTTAAAAATGTCAAGTTGATTTCTTTATCTTTGACCTGCAAATAATATTAGTTGGGGCGTGGGATATTAAAACAGAATTCTGTTGCATAAATATGACTTCCAAAAGTACTAAGACAGATGTGCAAACAAATCCACCTTCCAATACTTTCACACCCATTCTGTTGTGGATGAAGCCACCTTCAGTCAGAATCAAGAGCGAGGGGACCGAGTAAGTTACTTGAAGTTGGAGAATTCAGTCCCCATGATGTTGGGTTGTAGACTAGAAGTAAAACATTAAAGTCTGTTGACACCGTGGTTGAAGTAAAAACACAAAGCTGGAGAAATTCAGCAGGTCAGTGTCCTTAATATAGCTATATAAATTATATTGCTGTATAAAGGACACCGTTTGACCTACTGAATTTCTCCAGCATTATGTTTTTACTTGGGTTGTAGACTACCCAGGCAGAATACGAGGTGCTGCTCCTCTAATTTGCATTTGGCCTCACCTTGGCAGTGAAGGAGAGAGAGGAAAGACAGGCCTGCAGGAATGGAGAGGAGAGTTAAAATGGCTTTCAACTTGGAGCTCCAGATGGTTGTGAACAGAACATAAGTGCTTGGCAAAATTGTCATCTACACTGCACTTGGTCTCACTGGTGTAGAGGAGGCTACATTGAGAGCACTCAAAATAATAAACAAGGTTAGAAGACGTGCTTTTGAAGCTATGTCTTAACTGGAAGGGCTGTCTAGGTCCCTGGATAGATGTGAGGGAGCAGGTGTTGGGATAGGTAATGTACCTGGTTGCAGGGGTGTCACAGAGAGAACATTCCTGTGGGTGGCAAAAAGGGATGGGAGGAAATGATCCAATTGATGGTGCAAACTGGTGATAATGTCAAAGAATGATGTGCTGGATGCAGAGATGGGTAGGGTGAAACCTTTGTCCTGCCTGAGGGGAGGCAGGATGGGAACACAGGTGGGAAATAGAGATGTGGGCGAGGGCCCCATCAGTCACAGTAGAAGGGAAGCCATATTTCCTGAAGAAGAATATTTTAGATGCCCAGAAGTGGGCAGCCTCATCTCAAGGAGGAAAATGAGGGAAAGGTTTGGTGTTCTTGCATCAGACAGGGTGGTAGGTGGTGTAGTCTCAATAACCGAGTCTGGGCTTGCAGTAAATGTCTTGAAACATGAAAATCTGCAGACGCTGTGATTGTATGCCTCCCCGAAGAACGCTCTTCGAAGGGAGATTTGTGAGAGTCTCTCTCAAGGCTCCCCATCTGCAGTCAACGATTCTGTGCTTTTACTACAGTAAATGACAGTGAATAGTTTGTCTCCTGAGAGAGAGATTCAGAAACTGGAGAGAGGTGTCATAAATGGTGCAAGTGAATTTGAGGGCAGGGTGGAAGGTGTAGCAAAGTTAATAAAACCAGAGTTCCACAGGAGGTAACACTAATGCACTCAGCTAGGTTGCGATGAGAGTTGTTGAGTGGCGCCAGGTGAACAAGGACGGCTCCCAATAGCCAATGCAAGGGTGGACATAACTAGGGCCTCTGTGTACCCATGGGTACACCTTAGATTTGTAAAACGTGAAAAGAATCTAGAGGTGACATCACTCATCTAGATCCATGTACCCTTCATCTCACCCAGATCCAGCTCTCGCTCCCCAGCTCTTGTCCCATCCTTCTCTCTCGCTTCTTTAGACAGGCTACCTCTCCTTTGCACTCTCACTCTCGATGCAGGATCCCAGTCCCAAGCCATCCCTTTGCCTGACCAGCTGAGTTCCTTCAGCGGCTTACTTTTCGCGCCAGACAAACACCAGTATCTGCAGTCTCGCGTTTCCGTTCCTTCTGGCCGATTTAGCAGGGGCAAAGTGGAGGTGTCAACGGGCCACCAGCAAGCAGCTTGTTGCATTTCCGGATCTGACAGAGACGAGCTGTCCGCACCGCTTGGCTTTGCCAGGCTAGATGGGGTTGGGGGGGGGGGGGGGGGGGGAGGAGGCTCCACCCAGTTCTTGGTGCAGCCTCCGAGTGACGAAGCCGGCCGCCAGTTAAAAGGTCGGCCGAGCCGTGACAGGAGCCGAACGCCGCTCCCCCGCCCCTGTGCTCCTCGCTCAGGCTCAAGGCGGCCGCCCGATGAGAGTGCGGCTCCCGAGCCCGAAGGAGCGATCGAGCGACGCCGACTGCCTGCAGGATCTCCGAGGTTGACCCCCGCCTCCCCGAAAGGTAGGAGCCCAGTGGGGTGCGGGGGGGGGGGGGGGGGGACTCTTCCACCAATCTCACCCCCATGGGGGTGGAGGGGATCTTCTCTCCTCCCGTGTCCCTCACCCCACCAGCCGTGAGGAGGGGAGCAATTTTCACCTCCACCCCCAGTTGGGGGTGAAGGCTTATCCCACCCCCCCTCTCTCTCTCGCTCTGAACGTGGTCCTTTCATGATCATCCCCGGTGGGAGTTCTTCCCTTGTGGGAGGTGTGCGGGCCGCCGTGGACTGAGGGGGCCGCGGGCAAGTTTGCGCCGGCTGGGCGGTGCTGGCTGCTCGGTCACGACCCGCCCGCTGCTGCTGGGAACATCCATTGTGCACGTCCGAGGTTTGGGATTCATTATCCGGAGCATTGTTGGGAGCGGGGCCCTGCGTCCCCTGGAGGGGGGGGGTGGGGGAGGAAACGTCAGCGGGGAGGGAGCGTCCTCCCGTCTCACGGGCGGAGGAAGAAACTTCTTTCATGACTTTGGATCGTGTTGTCAACAGGTCGGCGGGCTTCCTCGGGGCGAGCATGGAGAAGCGTTTGACGGTGTCGGCGGGCGGCCGCCCAAGGACCTCGGGCAGGGCGGCAGGGCTGGACTGCTGCAGGCCTCCAGCCTTTGCCCCGGAGCTGGCTCCCGGCACCAAAGTGCCGCTTCTCAACCCCTTCCTCAAGAAGAAGCACGCCCAGAGGCAGCTGGAAGCGAGGAACCTCCGAGCCCTGGGACTGATCCTCACGAGTTTGCTGCGATCGGACAAGCTGGGCGACGGGGTGTTACTTTCTCGGAGCTGTGAGGGGAATCGAACCGGTTTATTTGAAAATGACTCCGATGAGAACCCGAAATCGGGAAGCGGCGTCTCCACGCTCATGCCGTCTGCGGGGGACCTTGAGCAGACGCGGCCACCTGCAGCCGTGCAGCTCGCTGTCCAGGAGCCCGGGGGCCCCTTCGTCACCGAGGCATCTGCAATGATCGCCACGGCTGCCAAGTTGCCATTCCAGATCGCCACGCATTCCGCCCAAGAGGCTGTCGCCGCAGAATGCTTCGACCGCGCGGGCCAGTCCCAGGTCAGCAGCTTGTATCAGAGCCCCTTGTGTCCCGATCGGCTGAACCAGACCAAGAGCGAGAAAGATTTAAAGACTGGCCTTTTTCAGGAAAAGAGCGAGGAGGCATCAATCGACCTCGTCTTTGATCTCTTGACCCAGTTACAGTATCACACTCATCAGGATAATGGAATCGAAATATGCGAAGAATTTCTGCAGGGAATTTGTGCTTATGGAAATGACTGTCCGAAACATCACACAGTGCTACCTTACCAGTGGCAGCTGAAAAATATCATCACTCAGGCTTGGCAGCCAGTGCCGGACGAGGCGCAGGAGCATTTAGAAAGACTCTACTGCAACCCTGAGCACGACCAAGTCAAACTCCAATACCAGTAAGTAACAGAAGCTGGATAGATGTTCTCTTCATTCTTCTGGTTGTTGTCAACTTCAATACCTTCATTCGAGTTTGTCTCATTCCTGGGTGATCATTTTATAGCAGTGTCAATGAAACCTATTTGAGTAGAGATGCATTTTAAATCTTTTTGTACTTGGATGCAGGTGAGAAATTGGGTTGAATGGTCGATTGTCTGTGCACAGAAGCTCAGTTCCATTGTGAGGTTGTGTTTCCATAGTGACAAGATGGAGATAACAGCATTCAATGCCCAGCCAAAATAGTTGTCAACAAGTTGGTGCAGCACATCACTTGCATGGTTACCATGCTATTTGGTTAATGCTATTCATCATTTGTGGTTAGCTTGGCTTTAGTGAAAGTTTGTTTGGATGCAAGAATATTGCCAGATCAGCACCTCACTCGCAGAAAGATCGAGTAAAATCTGTAGTAGTCAACTGATTCTGCAAGTCTGCATACACTGATCAGACATGTCTGCTTAAATCAGACAACTATTGGTGCATTTACCTGACTAAAATTACATAGTTCTGACTTTTACCAACAAAACAAATCCACGTTTCATTATTTTCTAAAACTGATAGTCTGCAAAAAAGGCTGTGATAGACCGGTATTTCACATTTAAAATTCTAGAATGTAATGTGCTGGGTGGTACTGTTTGCTGGTACTGCACCAGTACATGTTATTCCTCTTTACGGCTGTCCAGTTACAAACAAGATTTAATAATGTGTGAAGGCTCTGGAGAATGCACATGATTTCATCCTTCAAGGGGATCAAAGTGGGATTTGAATAGACTTAAACGGTCTTTCTTTGTGACACCATGGCCAATAGAGGCACGTCGATAACCCAGACTTGAGATCCACACTCTTCTCCGCTTTGACAAATGTCACAATTCCACAGAGCACAATATGTAATGGAGAGCATGTGTAGTTGCTGGCATACATCCTTTATAATTTCATTTTTAATCGATCTTTCGTTGAAAATTGGTAACTTTAAAAAAATATAATTTTCAAATTTGATTTTGTTTCTGAACTGCAGAAGAGGGGAAATTAGTTTTTTTAATCAACGATGGCTATAACGTAAATTTCAAAATGGGTACAATTCAAGTAGAACAGGCTCAAATGCCTTTACAATCTGTCTTTAGAGAGCTTCATGCGACATGCAAATTATCAACTGGTTTCAATTAAAAAAAACAAGTATTCCCACTTCTCTGCTTGTATGGTAATTCTTAAATGCAAGTTAGCAAAGTCTTGCTGTGACCTGCACAGTAGGGTGTGCTGTCCTTATTATTCTGTTGGTAAAATGTCAAGATGAGTTTTGCTTCAGTAATGTTTTGAATTGATATTTGATAAACTGCTTCACAAGAGCTTTTTTGGGGCGGGGCTGCTTGATCTACTGTAAAATTTACATTTCAATTGAAGCTTGCCCTGGAAAATTCAAAAGTCAAGAGATTCCAAACACAAAATTTGTCGGGCACAAATTTCTATATGATGCTCAAAAAAAATTGTGATTAGTTACAGGAAAAACAGTATTTTCCTGAGTTTTGATACATTGTATGTCTTTGCTTTGAGACTTTTCTAGAAAGTAGGACCATTATTGGTAATAGTTGTATGCCAAATCAACACCTAACGTTGCTTTCTTCCATTAAATGTGTTTACTGCAAAAATGCATCATAATATAAAATAGAAATTGTGTGCAAATATTCCACTCATGTTTTTGGTTGTGAATTTGTAGAAACATCTCAACCCTCCCACTTGCTGTGTCATCAGAGGAATTGTCTCTATCCACTTGACATCTACCTATTAGAATAATTTCAGTTTTATGTCATTGGTATGATGGGATACATGGGAACAGCTCTGAGTGGATTGGAGGTCAATCCACAGGAGCATAAGAGTGGCAGAGGATCACTGGAGTCTCCCTTTCTTCCTCCCTCACCCCACCCCCATCCCCATTCAATGTGATCTACTGTGATTGTAGTCTGAAGAGGGCATGCAAAATCATTTGAGGACCCCTTCCACCCTGCACACAGCATCTTTCAGGTTCTCCTGTCGGGGAAGAGATATCAGAGCCAAATACTATCAGGCTGAAGATCAGTTTCTTCTCACAGGCAGTGAGAAGGCTGAATGGCCAAAGGAACTACTCACACTGACCATCCAAGACTCTCATATGTACAAATAAATATTTATTTATTTGATTTTGCCTATTGAAATACTTGTCCTAGATCTGTATTATTTGTCTGTATGTGTGTTATGTCTGGTTGTGTGGCTACATGTTTTGCATTGAGGAACGGAGAATGCTGTTTCATAGGGTTGTACTTGTACAATCAGATGACAATAAACTTGAGTTGAATCACTTCAACCCTGTACACTCTTCGAAGGTGGCTGGAACTGAAGCACCTAGTGTAAGCCCACGCAGACATGGGGAGAATGTACATACTCCTTATAGGCGGTGCCGTATTCGAACACTGGTGCTGTAATAGCGTTGCACTAACTGCTAACCTGTGCTGCCCTAATGTGGATCAAATTGACTGATCAAAATTAATAGTTATATTGTTCTAAGATTGAGTTATCAGATATTTTTAAAACATTTTGCATAATCTTTTTAAGGACATTTAAAAATAGGCAAGGAAAGAACAATTAGTTGATCACTTGGTCACTCTATTTCAGTGCCTCTAATTTTTCCTCAAACAAGGATTCTCTTCCATTGCAGTGAATGGGACCTCAATTGTGTTCCTTCCAGTGCCTGCACTTCCAGTCATTAACATTTCCTGTATTCTCAATTTTCACTCTCTAGTCTCCAACATTCATTGCTTCTGCCATTACCAAATGTACGATTCCTCGTTCTACAATATTCCAAAGATATCTAAACCTCCAGGCTATCCTGATCTATTCATCAGTTACTCCATCCCCTTTCCAGAAAAAAAATCCCTGAACATGCACACACAAGATGCAAAATCTGCTGATATGCCTCCTTCAGTATCTTTGTCTTGTAATGTCATTTTATTTCTCCTGTTTTCCTTCCTTAGACAGATTTTTTTATTCTCTTGTGCTTCCCACTAAAACAACCTTTCTACTTTCTGAACTGCCCATTACTTTCCAATGCGCAGTATTTACTTAAAATGTGACATTAATATTTTCAAATTCTGACATAAAAATACACCTGTTAGTTTTTGCTTTCTTAACAATTTGAGCCTCTACGACTTTGTTTTCTGCCAAGAAATCAATCTTGGGTTTGCACACATCTGAAGTACAGAGGGTCAATATATTATTACTACCAGAACTTCCTGATTTTTGTTTAAACTGTGAATAATTTTTCTACAAAGAAATAAATAGCTGGAGGAACTCAGTGGGTCAGGCAATATCCATTTTCCTCCATGGATACTGCCTGACCTACCAAGTTCCTCCAGTGGTTTATTTTTTGCTCAAGGTTCTAGCATCTGCAGTGTTTTGTGTCTCGATAACTTTTCTGCACCTACTTGAACCTTTCCTTAAGGTTGTACAAAAAGGGGTAAACGATATGCAAGCAGACAAGTGTTTGTGTTTTTGTTTTGTGAGATTGCAAAGACCACATAGCAGCCTTGAAATAATCTCGAAATGATTGGCTAGCCAATTATTGATGAACAGTGGAGTAACATTGGGATTACTTGCCTGTTATTCAACTGAACTATGCTATTGTCCCATTTGAAAGAACACCCCTTCTTTCAATGTAGCATACATTCAGAACTGTCAAGGCGAGAAAGGATTATAATGTAGAAGAGAATTAAAGGGAATCTGAAGTATTTAACCCAGAGCATGAATGGAACACACGGTCTGAGTGGGCGATGGAGCAGATACCCTCACAGCACTGTGGTATCTAGATGTGTACTTGAATCATCAAAGCAGACCAAGTGCTGGTAAGTGGAATGGGTCGACATGGCTATTCTACGGTTGGCATGCTCTTGGTAAGTGGTAAAAGCCTGTTTCTGTTGTATGACTCTATAGGCACTTTCAGGTGGCCAATTGGCCCGCATGTCAAGCCACATGTGTGGGCAATAAGCAGCTGTTTGGAGGCCACCTGAATGTGCAGGAGATGGTCTTGAGGCGAGCTACGTAACCCTCCTCCGAGAGGGATAATCAGCTCAGCGGCTCCCCCAGCCACCTGAATGCAGCTGGCTGAAAGGGGATGTTAAAAGGTCAGGCTGGTGATGTGGCAGTGACGTCGTCAGCCTGAGACGCCTGGCGCGAATCTTGAAGCACATTGTGCAGGCAGGCTAGTGCAGATTCAGTCGTTTTGTTTAGCAGTTTGTTTAGCCAGCTCCCCACATCTCCATCGGGCACACAAAACTCAAAACGGTCAACCAGTTTACCTATCTCGGCTGCACCATTTCATCAGATGCAAGGATCGACAATGAGATAGACAACAGACTCGCCAAGGTAAATAGCGCCTTTGGAAGACTACACAAAAGAGTCTGGGAAAAACAACCAACTGAAAAACCTCACAAAGATAAGCGTATACAGAGCCGTTGTCATACCCACACTCCTGTTCGGCTCCGAATCATGGGTCCTCTACCGGCATCACCTACGGCTCCTAGAACGCTTCCACCAGCGTTGTCTCCGCTCCATCCTCAACATCCATTGGAGCGCTTTCATCCCTAACGTCGAAGTACTCGAGATGGCAGAGGTCGACAGCATCGAGTCCACGCTGCTGAAGATCAAGCTGCGCTGGGTGGGTCACGTCTCCAGAATGGAGGACCATCGTCTTCCCAAGATCGTGTTATATGGTGAGCTCTCCACTGGCCACCGTGACAGAGGTGCACCAAAGAAAAGGTACAAGGACTGCCTAAAGAAATCTCTTGGTGCCGAGGGAGTCACGTGATGGAGTAGTGGCCGGACGGTGAACTCCAGCCCTCTCCAGAAAAGTCGGGAAAAACAAAGGAAAACACAAAGGCACAGAAATAAAAGTTACAGAAAAGTGAGTATAAAGGTGGAAAGAAGATGGCGACAAAAAAAGAAAAATCGAAAGCAACGGTAAGAAGAGAGGAAGAGAAGGCAAAGGAGGAAAAAGGTGAAGGCCTTACCTGTCCGAAGAGGCCCACTGCGGAGAGAGAAACCCGCTCCCTCAGGTCGGTAAATAATGGACTACAAAAATGGCTCGCTGAGCCGATTAAAAGTGCGCAACCGCGCATGTGCGAGGAATCGCGCATGCGCGATGCGAATGAAAAAAAACACACCGACGGGAGGGGGGACCAGCTGGGGAGTCGATCTCCACAGCCGGCAACGACAGCTGCAGAACACCTGCAGCAAGAAGAGACCACAGAAGACAATAGAAACAAGAAAGAAGAGGAGGAAAAGGCACCAAAGAAACAACAGATGGCCAACCCAGAGGAAGAAGAAGAGGAAGAGTACAGGGAAATAGAAGAAGAAAAGAAAGGCAAGATAAAGGATATACTTTCTCTTATTAAAGGATACATGGAGTCATTTAAAGAATGGCAAACACAGGAATTTAAGGATTTAAGAAAAAGAATAAACAACACAGAAGAGAAAATAAATAAAATAGAGATGACCTTAACAGAAATGGGAAAGAAAATGGACAAGATGGAAGAGCGGGCAGTAGCAGCAGAAATGGAGGTAGAAGACTTAAAAAAGAAATTGGAGGAATCTAATAAAAAAACTAAAGAGACACAAGAACTACTAGCTCAAAAAATAGATACAATGGAAAACCATAACAGAAGAAATAACATAAAGATAGTGGGCCTTAAGGAAGATGAAGAAGGCAAGAATATGAGGGAGTTTATAAAAGAGTGGATCCCTAAGACCCTAGGATGTCCAGAACTACAGCAAGAAATGGAAATAGAAAGGGCACATAGAGTATTGGCCTCTAAACCACAACCACAACAAAAACCAAGATCTATTGTAGTAAAATTCCTAAGATATACTACAAGAGAAAAGGTACTGGAGAAGACAATGGAAAAAGTAAGAGAGGGCAACAAACCACTGGAGTATAAAGGGCAAAAAATCTTCATTTATCCAGATATAAGTTTTGAACTCCTAAAGAAGAGAAAAGAGTTCAATACAGCAAAGGCGATTTTATGGAAGAAAGGGTATAAATTTATACTAAAGCATCCAGCGGTATTGAAAATATTTATTCCAGGACAACAAAACAGACTATTCTCGGATCCAGAAGAAGCACGAAAATTTGCAGAACAATTACAAAAATAGACTGAGGGAGGAAGACGGGTAATGAGAGTTAAAATGATCACGATTGATATGTATGTGGGTAAAGACAAAAATAGACTGAGGGATGAAGACGGGTAATGAGAGTAAAAATGATCACGATTGATATGTATGCGGGTAAAGAGGTATAAGAGTGAATAGAGACAATGTGCATACGTGAATGTATCTGTACTTAGAGGAAAATATAGATAGTATAGACAAGAATTAATAAGGGAAGGTAATGGAATAGAGAGAATAAGGAGGGAATTAAAAGAGTGACCTTTGTGACATATGAAAAGTGAAATCTTTTCTGGGGGGGGCGGGGTGGGGGGAAATAGTGGTCACTGCAAAATCAGTTGACGCTTGCGAGTGGATTCGCAAATCCAAATGGAGAGGGGAGATGTGGTTGTCCGACAAGGGATAAAGGACAACTCAGGAGGGGAAGGGGAGATTGGGGATAAATAAGATAGAAATAGGAGAATAAGGAAAATGTTGGAGGTTGTAGGAATGTTGTCTTATAAAGAGTTGAAAATAAGAAAACAAAAATGGAAAAGGAGGAAAGGTAATGATGGAAAAACGGAAAGAGAAGATAAACAAAATATAAAAGGGCTACGCTGAACTATATGACTTTAAATATTAATGGAATACATAACCAAATTAAAAGGAAGAAACTACTAAATTTAAATGAATAAATGTATTCCATTAGAAAAAATAACATATAGTTTAAGAAATATTATTGAAATAGTCGAACAAGTATAGGAGCCTTACATTAAATACAATAGCGAAAACCTACCGGGGACAAACATTACCTAAGTTGATGGAAGGAGAAGGAAAGAAAAGAATGGACTCAGTAGAATTTCTGGTGTATTTTTGTTGAATGACAACATTGTCTGACTGGCTTAATGCAACCTAGATTGTATACCTAAAATGGATGAGGGGGGGGGTGGGGGGGTGGCTTGGGAGGAAGGGGGGGGGGGAGAAAAAGTCACTGTATATGTGTGAAAAAGAAATAGTGTATATCATGGCTAATGTGATTTATGGTGTGAAAAATAAAAAATTTAAAAAAAAAAAAAAAAGAAATCTCTTGGTGCCTACCACATTGACCACCGCCAGTGGGCTGATATCGCCTCAAACCGTGCATCTTGGCGCCTCACAGTTCGGCGGGCAGCAACCTCCTTTGAAGAAGACCGCAGAGCCCACCTCACTGACAAAAGGCAAAGGAGGAAAAACCCAACACCCAACCCCAACCAACCAATTTTCCCCTGCAGCCACTGCAACCGTGTCTGCCTGTCCCGCATCGGACTTGTCAGCCACAAACGAGCCTGCAGCTGACGTGGACTTTTACCCCCTCCATAAATCTTCGTCCGCGAAGCCAAGCCAAAGAGAAAGAAAACAGTGCATTTGAACAATGGCTCCAAGAAAGGCTAGTAACTGATCTGAAGAAGAGGTTAGACTGCTTCTAGAACATCTGACTCAGGAATCCCAAGAAAAGGAGCTCACTGGGACAGTTAGGGATGGTCCCACTTTTGAGCGGCTGTCTGAAGAGCTCGCAGCACAAGGGCACAAGCACAGTGAAAACCAGGTGGTCACGAAGCTGAAGAGCATGAGGAAGAAATTCCACGCAGTCCACAATAGGAGGAGCGGCAATGAGCGCAAGGAGTGGCAATACTTCAACCAGTGCCACACTCTCTGGGGGGGCTAGCTGCTCAGCTACTCCCTTGAATGTAGCCAGTGCTCTAGAGACCCCCTGATTCCCCAGAGCTCATCCCTGAGGGATCTCAGGGTTCACACAGCGACAATGGAGGAGACATGCCGGTCCAGGAAGAGGAGGCCACTGCCGAGGACCCGGCAACCACGGATTTGGATGCCTCCGAGAGAGGAAGCACAGAGGTCACTGTCCCTGGAAGTGGCGAGACTGCACTCTCAACAGAGAACACAGGTACAGTAGCATTGAGGTTGTGTTTATGGAGAAGCACCGAAGTCCAATGCTGATGCACTTTTACTGTTTCCACCCACAGCCTCTGGTCCCAGACACAAGCGCCAGCAACTGATGAAGGGGCAGGTTCTCGCGAAGGAGTGATGATATTGGCACTTGACAGGGAGGACAGTGAGAGAGACCGCCAGCGTGTAGAGGAGGTGCTGGATCACGAGAGAGTCATGCTCACCGACCAGAGGGAGGACGAGGAAGCAACACGCCACTCCAAAGTGGAGAAGCATGCCCAGTCGACGTCTGAGTTTGCGGCTTCCCCGCAATGGACAGGCAGTCAGTCATCTTCAACAGACTGGTCACGTGATTGGAGGCCTCCCATCCCCATTCCCACAGTAATATGGTCAGCCTCATCCCATGTATCTGGCCCCTCCATCCAGCATGCCATTTCATTCCACACCAGTGCATCACAGTAGTGGATGCTTTGGCATGACTGAGATGCTGGGGTCCAGGACCGGTTCCTCATTTTCCCACCCCCTCCAACTCGTTCCTCTCAATGCTGGAATGAGGTTTGTGTCGGATTAAACATCCTTCATGCTGCTACCTCACTGCTCACTTTTGTTGTTCATGAAGCCCCTCATAAGTGCAGTGTTATGTGCGACACTTTAAGGATGGAAACATTCAGCTGTGAGATGCTATGGTGCCGGGTGGTTGTGTTTACTGTTTTAGTATTTGATCTGATGTGTTCAAGTGTGGAGTGGATTTGCACTGTTATTTGTCCATTCCATGGTTTCCTTCAAGTTTAAGAAGGATGTGAAGTGTTAACGTTGCGATATCTACCTCAGATATTTATGAAGCTTTGTGATTTCTCAAAGAACGTCTTTTATAAAATATTATTAAATTTTTGACAAGCACACAAGTCACAAGTTTCATTTATATGCACCCGTTCATTCGTGAGAGCACATAACATGCCAGGCAGCAGGCTCATGTCGCCACATTGGGTGGGGAGGGTGGAGGGGGATACAAGTCGTGGAAAATGGAGAGCTGGATAGCAGGGACATACCCTTACAGGATGGACATGATGGCAGAACGGATGGCCTGGTGCCCATGGCCCTACTGATCAGCACAATCTGCGCTATTGGGTGCAGGACCATCTGCCTCACTCTGAAGGGAAGTCTTCCTTGTTAATATCACATATATTGTGCAGTACACAGCAGGCAAACACATCTGGGACTAAGGCGGTAGAGATATCTAAACACTTGCACGGCCATTGGCAATAGCCTTTTAGACGGCCAAATGCATGTTTCACCACTATCCTTGCTGAATTAAGAGCCTTGTTAAATCTTCACTGATCTTGATCCAGTACTCGGTGCTGTGTGAACCCCTTCATCAGCCAGCTTCGTAGGGGGTATGCCGTATCACCCACAAGATGCGCTGGAACCTCCACTCCCTCAACATCCTTGGACACCTGCAGGCACAACGATGCAGACATGTAGTTAATTCATGTACCTGAACGTTGACACAGCAAGCATGCATAACATTTGAAACACGGAGCTTTGAAGGGTGAACACTCACGTCACGTGGGAAGAGGTATCCGCCCTGGTCCTCAGCTTTTCTATACAGAGGAGAGTTGGCAAGCACTCGGACATCATGTGTGCGGCCCGGCCACCTCACAAACACATCTGAGAAGCTGTAACATGAATGGAAATCACAGTGGAAATCACATAGTGAAGTTATAGTCATTGGAAATGTGATGTAATGTACATCAATAGAGGCTTAACTCACCAGAATCTGTGGTCAACCACCGCTTGCAGAACCACCGAATGCCACCCTTTGCGATTGTAGTAGGGTAGCTGCAGCATCCACGCTGGATGTGATAATGGGAATGTGTGACCCATCAATGGCACCAGCACACATTGGGTATCCCCTTTGGGCAAAGTCATCAATGGTCTCCTGGAGACATGTTCCACTTGGCAGGAAGATGAAACGTTTACCGAGGAACTTACTCAACGCAGCAGTCACCTCCTGCACCACCATGCACATGGTGCTGACGCCTATTCCAAAGATGGTACTGATGGGTCGATACTCACAAGGGTGGCATACCACCAGAAGGCCACAGCTAATCGAAGTCTGGGCTCCAATGGTCGCTACAAGTCCGGTCTATGCACCGTCAGGTGAGATTCTATGAGTTCCAGCACGAAGTGAAAGGTGCCACGCGACATACGAAAGTGTCTGCTCCACTCAGCGTCATCAAATTTGCTGAGGACATTACTCCAGAACTCAGCATCCTGCAGTCGGTTCAACCGCCAGAGAGACCGATGTGGCACCATAGCTAATTGACTGACCAGCAGCATTCACCTTCGTCTGCGGTGCTTAACGCTCCACGCGCCTTTTGACTGCTAACTGCTGTCTTCTTGCCCTCAACCTTTGCAGGAACCTTCTCCTGATTGCACCATGTGATTTTCAGATCTCAAGGACAATTGAAGAGCTTCAACAGCACAAATAGCCTTACCAAGGATCTGCCGTATCTCATTCTGAACACTCAGAAACGTTGAGGGTCTGTAGAGGGTCTGCCATTGTCCTGTGTTCCTTCTTGTCACGCTCAAAATGACATCAGTCAGTGGGCAGGATCACAGCTGATACTGGGTAGGAGCCTGAGTGTGCTCAGAGCCGCATCCTGTGCAGCTGTGTCCTTCAGGTGGCCAGCATTGCGCTTTAAATGCTGCCACCTGAACGGCAATTTAAAGGGCTGCTTCTGCTTCTGCAGCTGCATTCATAGTGTAGAATGCACCTGAAAAAGCCTAATAAGTTGAACCCTAATGTGGAGCTCGAGCCTGCAACCTTCTAAGTACATTATCTCATAAAATCATCATGTCATGTGGGAGTTGCAGATGGGGTGACGTTTCACACAAATCAGAATGGGCTGAGTTGTTACCATAATAATAATGCCTGTTTGACATCCTCCTGCGAAGGAACTGTTCCGTAACTGGTGGTTCCCCAAAGAATAGTATACTGTATTCATACCATTTCAAAAGAGATTGCATTGTACACTTTCAATTTAAGTTTGAAATTGATCACAGTATATTTAAGAAATTAGTGAAATGTACATCATTAAAGTGGCTGCTCTGTAATGGTTTATGTGATGGTGATGTCACCAGGTTGACAATGTCACAACGGCTGAATGGTTGTGAAAACAGGGATTTGTTTGGTTAGAAACAGCTGATAACACAGGCTCATTAAAATTCCAATTGTTTCTCATAGGAACAGGAATAACCTTGAAACAAAATCAGCACAAAGAAATAAGCTAATGAATTTAGAGCTGTACTGATCTGAGAATTTTGAAAAGAGTTAGTTTAAGGGTGTTCTCAGGAGAATCAGTTTCTGATCTGTGTGTTTTGATTTCATGAAATAATTTATATAATTGGTATCATGCGGGTTTCAAATGTATATCTAGTCTTGTGTGACTTTTTACTTTTGATTTTATTTATTAAGATATTGAAAAGTCACTAAGGAAACAACTGAAAGATTACACTGGCTTTGGGCAAAGCCCAGTACGATGCACAACTGAGCATGCTTTCACGAAGTATTTATGGGTTAATAGTTATTGAGGATAATTGAAATATATTGGGGCCAGTACATGGGTAGGGAAGGTTGAGACAGTAAATTGAATCTTGAATAATGTTTAGAACAAGGAAACATTAATAATGTTCCCAATCCCTTTGTTCAATCCCCTCCCACTCTCGTTATGCAGATTAAGATGATTTAACACTAATTTACTTGCGTATGCATTTATATATTCAAGGGATTGCTGCAGTTTTGTTAAATTGGACAAATATGTGTTATCCAATTGACGAAATTTGTGTATTGTCAAAAGCTAGGTTTGAGTACTCTGAGCTTTTCTGATGTGTTGTAAAATACGTCCTAATTTCCTCCACATTTTCTTTAGATTCAATAATCCTAACTTTTCATACAAAGGTTCAAACCAAAAATGATAAGAGCAAGTTGCACTAAAAGTCAACAGTCCTGTCTTCTGTTTTCTGTTACAGTTCATTCAGTTGATAGTGGATCATATTTTCTCTAATACTGTTCTGTTCATGATGGAAAGCATCTGAGACCATTTTAGGGTTACAGTTTAGTTCTGTTTAGAGAATTAGAACAGCTTAATTTATATTTCTCACAATCTCAAACAGCTCAGCAGCAAATGAACACTCTGATCCAATCATTGTAGCATTTTTCATGATTATTTGGAAACAAATATTACCACTCATTTGCTTTTAAGAAGAATGCGGTATCAATTTTAAAAATCTATAGTATCGTGAGGATGACTGGTATGAAAAATATTACAAACTTTCAAGTCTTTACACGCACAAGTGAACTTTCACCCATTTCCATAATTGCAGTTAAAGAGGCGTTGTCTCTACAAGGGAGTGTTTGCTTCAGTAAAGTTTATGGAACAGGCATGAATAACCTTGTCTGAAAATTCTGCTAAACCAGTACTGTTTTGGTTGTGTCAGTGAACCTACAGACCTTAAAATTTGTATTTTATTTTACTTTATCAATATTTTTTATACAACGCTTACATTTACTGTGCCACAAACAAACTTCACATTTAAATATCCTATTACTTATTTTACATTTAATTTTGCTTTTTTTAAAACTGTATTGTGTTTACTGTTTTAGCTGATGGAAGTGTCAAAGTTGTGTTCATCATTATGGTAGATGAAGGGTGTTTTTTTTTTAAAAAAAAAAGCTAGATTTCCTGCTTCTAATTAGATAGATGTGACTAAAATATCGTGACCGAAAGTCGCACTGTATACCATAAGCAATTTGTGAATGATTCAAATGGAGGAAGATACTTAAATATTAGTCACTAGTCAGACAAGAGACTGCAGATACTGGAATCTGGATCAACAAACAATCTGCTGGAGGAAGTCGGTGGGTGGAGCATCATCAGTGGGAGAAAAGGATTGTCGAAGTTTCGGGCTAAGACCTTTCATCAGGACTGACTTGCACAAAAATTGTTGGAGTCTTTTTGCATGTTAATCTAGGTTTGGCTAATTAAAAACCTAGTTGAAAACTGTTCTAATCCTAGTGGGTTTGTAAACGTGGAATATATGAAGTTCATCATGTGAATTGAAATAGCGCTCCAGAATCAATGGGTAACTGCTGGTAAATGAAGAGGTGTTTAATGGATAAATAAATCAATAATAGATATTTTTTTTTAAATTAAAAGCAATGGTAGAACACCTATTTTTATTTTTAGAGACAGACCTGCCATCACATCCGACAACCATTGAGTATGAGTCGGGGGGGAGGGGGGGGCGGGGAGAAGCAGCATTCTTTCATCTCAGCAAAATGGCCCTTCTAGCAATGAGGGAAGCAAAAGCCACCACATGGGATTGTGGAAAAAGTCAGTATAAAATCCATTGGCCATTCACTCCAAAAGTAGCAATAGCTAGGAGTCAAGTTAATATTAAGACTAATGAAAAGGTGTGAAATACCCCTCGCCAGAAATTAAAGAGAGAAGGACAAAGCCAAAACATATGATACAACGTACCTTCCTCAGTTATGCATTTATCACATTTCGAGGTAATATTAGGATAACATTTAGCTAGCTGAACCTTGGAAAAGTGTGCTCAATGAACTACTTTAAAATGAATTAATGAATGCCTAGCACAAAGAGAACATGTTTCAAAATAGAATCCCATGTAGTTTCGGCAAATGGTTGTTGAAAGTCTTGTTCCCATAATTTCATTAAACCACCCAGGGGACTATCCCTAGATCTTGCGAGCAGTTCATAAAGGGCAGAAAGCAATCCTTTATGATTAGGTTTAAAATGATATACTTCCCAAATAAGGTTAAGATGTAAATCCTGGGGAAGTTTCTCTTTGGGGTCCTTTTCTCAATTACTTTCAAAACTTGTAGATTAATTATCTTTTTTTTTCTTGACCCCACAGTTACTATTAATAGTAGTGGACTCCTTAACTTGGCCAGCAGCTCTCATAGGGTGGGGTTTGATTCTTAGTTTAGAAATGTATTTTTTTCCTTTTTTCCATTTAATGATATGGGTTCATGTGTACTTTGTTCATTGTTATTTGATACTTGTAGCTTGATATTAATTTACTTTATTAGTAATACTATATGTACCTATGTATTTTGGATATGTTAAAACCAATAATAAAATTGAAAAAGAAAGAAAAAAAGTAAAAGCTATTTTTCTTTTTACATGGGCCTAAACAAAGATTTTATACCTCTTTTGTTCAGTAGCCATGTCTACCTCACTGGCTGAACAGGGCTTTTAAATAATTATTACAAGATCAAGATTCAATTTATTATCATTATAAAAAGTGTCATATTACAAGAAATTTTATTTTGCCTGCTGCAAGGCAGACCGATTCGCCACTGGCAGGAATTGCCTAAGCGTCTCTTTTCGATTTACAGTCAGGCTCACAGTCAGAGAGAGAGAGAGAGAGAGAGAGAAGCAAAAGAAAGGATCCCCCACCCCCCCCCTCCAGAGTCACCAAGTGTCCGTAGATTCACTTCCACAGGCCCCTCAGCCACATAGAGTCGAGTCTAGTTCAAACCATTTGCAACCCGAGCTCCGGATCTGAACCTCCAACATGGTCAGGCACCCTTCAGTGCCTTTGGCACCTCCTCGCATCTTGGTTCCAGCACTCCTCCAACCACTTCAAGCCAGTTTTCAGCAGTCCGCAGCCTGGCACGAGTCTCTAGATGGCTGTTTCCAGCAGTCCACAGCTTCTGTGGGTTCCTCTCCTCGAGCTGCAAGCAGTCCGCCGCATGCACTGGTCTGCCACCATGGTCACCAACCCTGCGGATCGTCTCCTCCGCTTCTCCCTCTCAGACGGGGGCGGGTGATCTTCCTATCTTTTGGTGCCTTCTGTCCTCCGCTTCTCGAAGTCTGCAGCCCCTCGTGGCTGCTGCCGATTAATAGGTGCTGCCATCTTGGACTCAGACCCGAGGTCGTGGGATTTCAAATAAAACCACTGTGGGCTCCCTCAGCGGGCCATTCAAAGCCCATGTGGAGCCAATGGCAGTTGAATAGATGGCTGGACCCCACAGGAGTGCTGCATCTCTGCTCCCTGTGGGTCCACACAATCGGCAGCACTCCACTGCTACCGTTGCCTGAAACAATTTGTTGTCTGTACAGTCAATGATGGAATAAACCACAACCCTTTTGAATTCTTTCATTTGTTCACGAGAAGTAGATATAATTGGCAAGGGCAGTATTTATTGTACAACCAGAATTGTCTTTGAACTAAATAACTGTCAAAGTCAGCATATTTCTGTGAGTGGGGTCATGTACAAATTAGACAAAATAAAGATGGAAATTACAGTTTAACTTGAGCAACCATCGTCAGGAAAAGAGACAAGCAATCACTAAAAACATAGTTATTCCAATGAATTTTTTTTTGGACATGATTTCTTCTCAAAATCAGGCATCCTGTTTTAAGAACAAGAACAAGTGATAGTCACAGAAAGTTCCAGTGTGGTATGAATGGCTTCCTCCAGGCGAATGTGGTTACGGTTATGACCCTTTCAGAGGCCGTATCCAGTATTCTGACTCAGCAAGTTGGTTAGATTCCACTAAAGAAATTGGTCTAACTAAAGTGCAGTAGATTGTGGGTACTAAAATTAGAAATGTATTGGAGGTGGGAAGTGTGCATTCTCCATTCACAGGCAGATTACCAGCAGCAATCTGAACCAAAACCAGCTGTCTGTGAGTTGCGCAAGTGGAGTCGCTGCACTTTCTGTAAAAAATGTACTTCATAAAAAAAAACTTTGCATGCACAAGAATTGTGCTGCAATCCACGGAGTGTGAAATGCATCTGTGATGATTACAAAGAATGTGTTAGTCATTTTGCACCATCTGTGAAAATAAGCTTCACCCCAAGAGATTTCCTCCATAGCACCAGCTGTAAAATCATAGGAATTAGTATTTACCAATGAAATGCCAGTTTAAGAACAGAATTTTACTAATTCTTATTTCATCTTTGTTTAATAAAGTTTGCCTTTTCAGTTTCATGTTTCTGAAACCAAGGTGAATTAAGATAGGATTTTTAAAGATCAAAAGATGTTACTAATATTCTCACATAGTGTTTTCACCTATAATTGCTAGTGGCAGAATTGGATTATCTATTAAACATTTGCATTACAGATGTGAGTTTCGCAAGTTGCTGCTTAAAAGTACCATGTACTAAAATAAAATGGCTTGCTTGTTCCAACAACTGCCCACCCTTCATCTCACATGTGATACTATTTATAATTAAATTGAAAATATCAAAGGTATGATTTACTGGTAACTGTTCAAATATGCCTGTGTGGTTGTCAAAGCACTCATACTGAAAGTCGGCATCTGCAGTTCTCTGCCAGAAGGAAGTTCAATTTCATTGTTTTAATCTACTTGTGAGACAATTTCATTTGGCCTGTTGGCTCATAATTAAGATGGTCTTGATCTTCTGTATATGCAAGAATGTATTCATTGCTAGAATCATCCTAATTTGAGAAAAGAAAATAACTTTTGTTCTTGGGTTTCTCTTGTGCAACTGTTATGTGAGGAACACTGTAAAGAGAAAAATTGTTTTGGTAAATTTTGTTGAGTTCTTATTTAATCCTGCTTTGAAGATAGTGTTACGAGCCCAGAGGTCCCCCAAACCCAGCAGCAATAGATATTCACCAAGACAAATGGTTACTTAAACAAAAGTTACTTTTAATTATCCTTAAACATGAAAATAGAATCAAATTTTAACTTATCTCTATTGACTTACTTAACCTAACTTAACCCCTTTCTAATTCTAAGCACACATGTATGTAATGTGTGTGTAAGTTCAGAAAAGTTCTTTGGTTCACAGTCCAATTTCACTTCTCATTTCTTCAAGTTCACTGGTTGCAGGCAATTCTTATACTGTGCACAGAATTTAACATTTATAAAGTTCACCAGGCTTTGGTGCTTCAAAGGTAAATGGTTACCGCTCAGGAAGATTCTTGTTGGTTTTCAGAGAGAGATTTGTTGTTGCAGGACATCCATGACTGGTGTACTTCCATCAGCCACTTGCAGACGAAACTTGCCCGTTCAGGGTTCTCCAGATGATAACCTCATTCTTTCAGGTCATCACAGAGTTCCTTTTTGTTTCTTATTCCAAGTGAAACATTAGACAGCCAGTCCTCTCCTCTTGCATGAACAACAAGGGCTTTGAACAGGCTGTCTTTCAAATGGGCTTGCCAGCTTGTCCTGTTCCAGTCCCAGCTACTTCAGCTACTTCTGCTGCTGGCTGTAACACTGTATAAGTGATCTCTCTCTTTCTCTCTCTCTCTCTCTCTCTCTCTCTCTGAGAGAAAGCCTGTTTGACTCTCTCTGCTTGCAAAACATGACCCTCTTACATGGGGCAGAGCTCCAGTATTTCAAATAAGATTTGTTTTAAAGTGTTTGTATGTGACCTACTACCTTTTCCAATTTATCTCCCAAAAACATACCTATATACTCTGTCACAATAGTAATTTGTATTTTCTTGTTTTCTTAGGGGGCGTATTTTCTCACTGGATTTTAATTTAATGGTAGTTTATGATGCAGAATTCAACCAAGTGAGGAGATTGTCCACTGCTTCTGTAGCAAATTCTGGCTCACAATTTCGCACTGTTTGGAAGTACTATTGCAGGGAACATTTTGGCTGGAGAGAATATTCAGAGGTAAGATTAAATGTGTGTGATGCTAGCTGATCAGTGAAATGTAGATGTCATTAAATTGAAAAATCCCTCAAAATTGAAAGTTTTGCATTATTCAAAAAAAAATAGAAATGTTTAGATTGTGGCAAATTCTTCTTTACATTTTGCCCCCATGTAGGAAACTAAATTGTTCCAAAAGACTAGTATTGTTTGGAAGAGCAACAGTATGTTGTTTAAAAAAAACTGTTTCAACACAATATTAATAATTGAATCTATTGAATGAATTAAGTAACTATAAACCAATGGCAATTTCAATGAACCAATCTGGAAAGTAGGCGAAGATGCAAACTTTCATAGTTAATATCTGAAAAAGATTAAAATGTGATTCAGGTGTCCCCAAAGGAGGTGATCAGGACTTGCCAATACATGGTTTTTTTTGTTGTAAAACTTGATGTAATTGTGAAAATGAAATGCTGTGTAGCAGGTCAATGATTTGTTACTTAAAGGTAACAACATTTTTCCTTAACATTAAAAGTGTATTGTTTTGTCATGTCTAGGCAGTTGTTCAATGCATTGAAGAAGCTTCATCTCGAGGTATGAGTGAGATTTGTTTTGTAATGCAGCAAAATAGATACATTCTCAATCTACTGGAGGGCTTTCAGCAGAATGCTGTCTTTGGCACTCGGCGACGAATCACCCGACGACCCTTATTTCGGTCTCCTGTCTTGCTGATCCCCTGTTTACAGTAAGTTGAACAATTGAGTGTTCATTTGGATAGTTTTTATAGAAATAAATACAAATGAATTAATCTTGCACAGCATTAAATAGAATGCTGGCAATATTTTGAAACCTAAAATACTGAAGGGTCAAGATCAGGGGTGGGTATCTTTTTGTAAAAACTTACATTCCACTTTAAGTATCTATGCCTTAGATGCTCTGATTGATAAGGGATTGCTTAAGGTGGTATGTGAATGGGAAAGGAAGGTTGAGAACCACTACTCGAGACCCAATTATTACTGAAATATTTTACTTGAGAAAAATTGTCATTGCCCCATTTCCTTTGAAGTTATGCAAATAATAAATCAATTAGGTACAATTAAAATGGTGGCTTTCAAACGTTTTTCTTTCCACTCACATACCACCATAAGCAATCCCTTACTAATATGAGCTCTTATGGGATAAGGAATACATAAGGTGGAATATGAGTTTTTAAAAATGGTTGCCCACCTCTGGTCTAGATGAACTGGGAAAGTGAGCCAAGGAACAGCAGGTAGAATTTAATTCAGGTAATTGCGAAGTGATGCACTTTAGTAGGTTAAACGAGGCAAGACTCGTATGGTGAATGGTAGGGGCTGGGAAATGTTGACGAACATAGAGACTTGAGAATACAGTAGCATAATTCCATGAATGTGAAGAAGACATTAGGTACACTTACCATCATAGGTCAGGTCACTGAGTACTGGAACAGGACATCATGTTACTACTAAATAAGATGTTGAGGAGACCAGTCTTGGAATATAGTCCACAGTTTTGGTCAGACAGCTGTTGGAAAACTATCATTAAGCTGGAAAGAGTGAAGGAAAGATTCACAAGAACATTACTGGGGCTGGCAGACTTAAATTATGAGAAGAGGCTAGATAGGCTGGGACTTTCCTCCCTGGAGCATCAGAAGCTGAGGGGGTGTAATTATTGAGGTTTAATAAATCATGAGGGGCATAGATAATGCAAGTAGGTTTATTTTTTATCCAAGATTGGGTAGCAGAATTAAGAACTAGAGGGCATAGGTTTAAGGTGAGCTGGGAAAAGATTTAAGAGACCTGGGGAGCAGACTTTTCAGAGAGATATGTGCCAAACAACTGGCAAATCACAATTTTTTGGGGGTGTTTGATGAGGTGGATGCAGCGTGGATATTTCCTCTAGTTGAGATTTTTTTTAAAATTTAGATAAACTGCACGGTAACAGGCCATTTCGGCCCAATTTGGGTGGATACTGACTGAGAATATGGGGTGGGGTATTTAGAGTGAGATGACAAAAAAAACTTGAACACACAAATCAAGGTATATCTTTGGAATTCTCTATATGGAGGGCTGTGGAGGCTGTCATTGATTCAAATGCAAACAGAGATTAATAGATTTCTATATTAAAAAATGAAAGTATATAGAGGTAGTGCAGGGAAATGAAGGCTGCCCATGGTCTTCATGAGTGGCAGAGCAGATTCAAATGGCCTACTCCTGCACTGATTTCTTGTGGAATGTTGTTATATCCTATATATTTAGCAGGTAAGCATGCTTCCTGAATTGAAAGTTCCACAAGAATAAGTATTGTTCATCTTTCTTGATATGAGAAGCAACTTGTAGATCTGGTAGCCCTGAAACAGATGTTCTCCTTTGCTTTCTGCTTCTTCTATTCCATTATGGTGTTGTGTTTTTTTGTCTAAAAACAATCTGGTGGTTTTAGATTAGTGTGTGGGATTTCCCACTTTTTGACCGCTCTTCAAAGGTTTGAGAACTGCTAAAATGAAACCATACAAAGATGTAAGCCAACAAGTTATACTGGTCTAAATACCATTCTGAAATGGCAATGTATGGAATTCCATGTAATGGGTAATCTGATGTGCCAAAACTATATGGTTAATCATGGTGTTTGTTTGTAAGGACTGAGTGTGTAGGGGAGAACAAATAAGCTGGCGCTAGGTGTTGCTTCTTTGGGTCAGTGTGTAACTTGCCTTTGAGTCAAAGTTGTGTTCAGAATATCTAGGTGCCTGTATCTAGGTTGACTTTTTAGTGTTGTACATTTTCAATGTGCTGTTGATGTTGAATTGAGGCTTTGTCTGCCCCAGTCAGGTGCACATAAGAGATCCATGGCTAGGAGATGCCACTTTTTGGCCAATACTGCGATGAAGCAGATAATTTGATAATCGTCACATTGCGATTTAAGGGGTTGTGTTGTAGGCAAATTTGCTATGTTTCCTAGATGACAAATAGTGACTACTTCAAAAGTAATTTACCAGCTGTGAAACACTGGGGTTGCTGAGATCATAAAAAGAGTGATCAATCTATTCTTTATTTGTGATCAAGATTCAGATTCTATTTATTGTTCGTGTAGACAAAACCTTTTCTTACCTTGTAAAGGCACAAAAAGAAGTGCTATTTATACAAGAAAGAGAAGGGGCCCATCACAGTCACTTCATCTCTTTCCTGTGCCTCTGAGACCTCCGTAGCTGTATGGCCTCCTATCCTGTGCAGCAGTGAACCTGAGCTCCAGGAATATCAAATTATAGAAAAACTTTTAAACCAGCCAAAGTTTTAGCACAGTCTGTTCTAGAATACATGCCGACGAGTAATGAGTTTTTTCTGCTCACTGCTGCTTGCCTTGTGAGGGCCCTACTTCTACAGAATAATTATTTTTGTGGAGGAATTATCCCTCTTCATTTGATTTTGCTTGGGGTTGTAGCATGAGTCGAAAGATTACAAAATAGAGGATTTCAACTTGGGGTAGAAAAATAAACAGTTCTCCAAGTTTCAGGTGCTATGCAATGGAATTTAGCATAATGAATCCCTTAAGTTATATTTGCTGCAAGATTAGCACAGATATTATAGTTTACATATCATAAGATATTACAGCAAGGTACAGGCAGCCATGATGATGTTACTCACCTCAATATAACCAACATGTAAATGTAGAGGCTGTATGGAATGTGAAATAAATAATTCTACTCTCATTATTTGGTTCTTGGTTTGAATGAATCAAGATAACTGGGATAAAAATCTGCCTAAGAAGGGTAGTGTTATCCAAAATCAGATTCTCAGAAATCCAAAATCTTTTTAATGGCTCTGGGTCAATTTCAGAAAGAAGATTTTTTAAACAATTTTGGATAAACAAGGATATCTAAAATCCTCACTTATCCAAAATTTGTTTGGCGCCAAACTGACCGGGGACCTCGGGCTCCCAGCAGTGGCGGCAGCAGTGGACCTCAAGCTTCCAGGCAGGAGCAGGACCCTCAGGCTTCCAGCACAAACAAAGCCTTCGTAGGGAAATGTCGGTGATTGACAGTGGCCAGCATTTTGTTTTTGGGTGAGAATTAAACTTTATTTTAATGCTTTAAAACCCTTACCTTGTTATTTGTTGCTGTATAAACACTGTTATAGGTGATTTGCTGTTGCCACTGGGCCGTCTTGAAATTTTTTTTCCGGTTCTTAGAAAAAAACACTGTTTATCAGAAATGGGCCCAGTCCCGACCATTTTGGATAATCAGAGTTCTACTGTATGTAGTCTCAAAACCATTCCTCTGAAGTGCTGGTCAATAGCACAAACATAAGTGAAGTTGTAGCAAGGGCACCACAGTTACAGCTAGGTTATTGCTCTCGGTTATAGCTCCAAGGCTGTAGCTCGAATCCACAGGAAAAGAAAGATACGCACACCAGTAGAGTGTATTTGACACTAAGTTTATTCAATGGCGTCTCTGCCTTTTATAATCAGCTCAGTTGCATCACCACCAGGGCATGGCTTGAGCGGGCCGGCTACCTCGGATGCCCAGGCCCCGATAGGGCCCCCTGCGATCCGCCAGCAGTGATTGGCCAGTTTCACTGCCCTGCCAGTGGAAACAGGCGTTTCAGCATTGGGGAACTATTTTTAGGAGGCCAACCCCCTGCGCTGTAGGGTCAGGTGAGTGATGGGCTGGTCAAAATCCAAGTAGGCTGCTTTCGACCATTTGAGTATGAAAGTGCTTCCCTCCTGCCAATGTCCAAAACACAGGTGGAGTCGTGTCTAATGACACAGTATGGCCCTTCGTAAGGCTGCCGCAGAGGTGGCTAGTGAGCACCGTACCAAACAAACAGATATTTACAGTTCTTTTGGATGTAAGTGCAGAGTTGGCCGTGGGTTCTAGGTTTAGTGGGGGCCAGGGTGCCTAGGGGTTCACATTGTCAGGACAATATGGTTGCCAGGAGTTCCCCTAAGTCCTCAGGGGCCATCATGAAATTTCCTGGTATAACCAGGGGTGTGCCATAAACTAACTCGGCAGAGGATGCCTCGAGGTCCTTTTTGGGTGCGGTGCAGATGTCTAACAGGATCCAGGGGAGTTCGTCAGCCCAGTTAGGTCTGGTAAGCCATGCTATTAAGGCTGCCTTAAGGTATCTGTGGAACCTCTCCATCAACCTATTGACCTGTGCGTGATATGCCATGGTGTGGTGCAGTTGAATCCCCAGGGTGAGGGCTAAGGCGGTCCACAGACTGGAAGTGAATTGGGCCCACTTGTCCGAATATAAGGTGTTCAGGGACCCTGAAAAGTGCTACCCAAGAGTTGAGTAAAGCCTGTGCTCATGCTTTTTTGTCTTTTTTTATTGTAGAACTTTGGGTGGCACAACAAGCTCTATTGCAAAGTTACCAGAGGGATCAATTTTTCCACATAATGACTTTCCTGCCATGACTCCGCCTTCAAAAGTCTACCCTGAAACATGGATTTCAATGGAATTATTAGAGGATTTCATTCAAGTGCCAGTTTCCATCGAAGACAAAAGCTACAGGACTGTGTATAATCTTTTCCATAAAACAGTACCAGAAACTAAATTTAGAATTTTGAATATTCTAAGAGTTCAAAACCCATATCTTTGGGAGAAGTACAAAAGGTAAGAGATTGAATTGTTATCCTAAATCTCTGGATAATTATGGCTTCCTAACTTTTCAATGAGAATTTTGGGTTAAACAAAGAATAATTGTAGATGCTGGGTCCAGTGCAGAACACAAAAATGTTGGAGAAACTGTTCTTCTTTCTCTTCTACCTTCCCATCTGTATCCATCTCTTGCCTGTTAGCTTGTGTTCATTCTCCACCCCAAGTTTTTATTCTGGCGCCTGTCTGATTTTTGGCCCTCCTGGAGAAAGCTTGAAACTTTGATTGCCTTTATTTTCTAAGGATGTTGTGGGCCCTGCTGAGTTTCTCCAGCACTTTTGTGAACTGCACTGATCATTTTGAGTTATCTTTACAGTTTCTAAACTGTAGTTAGTCAAGTGACTCAGCACATTCATTCTTTTTAATGCAATATTTACTGTAAACTGCAGTATTTGCTGTTTGTTAACAGTGTGACAGCCTAAAGTTTGACTTGCAGTATAAAATACAGATGAATGTCATTTTGGAGAGTTGGAGAATATTTTTGCTGAGGTATCACATAGAAAAATGTACTTTCTAAATTCTGCCTAAAAGTGATATTGTACATTTGGGTAAAAATTCAACAAAATGTATCGGACATCCAATGTAATCAATGAAAATTAAACTATCTGCAATGCTGGTAAGTGTGCACAATGTGCTAGAACACATTGCTGGTGATCCAGCAGTAGTGCTAGCTCACTGCAATGCACGCTTCAAACTAATCTGGCTTCCATACGTTCACTACAACACAAAACATGGGAATGTACTGAAAGTTAAATATCTGATTTTTACACTCTGCCCATGGTTTGCCATTTCACATCTAGTTCCTCAAATTTTTGCCAGTTGTGGCTGGCAAATTTAGAGCTTACCTTTATTTAAATAATTTGGTTTTTCTTCTTTATCTTTATTCCACTGCATGTTTGTGTTTCATTCATCGTTGTTAACTGCAATTTTGATATTGTAAGAAGGCCAGCAGGGTAGGCTATGGTTGAGGTCAGTTTCCTTTTTATCGTCACGTAATAATGCATTAAAAATGTTACGTGCATGATGTACTAACTTATGTCTGCCAGAGGGCAAACAAAGTCGCCAGGAGCCCAGCACCCTTAACAGTAGGAGAAAGAGAAGTAAAGGAAAGTCCCCTCAGAGTTGCTGAGTGTCCGTGGATTTGCCTCCAGTGCTCCCACAGCCTCTGCAGCCGCACAGACTTCATCAGCAATCTGTGCTCCAGATCCAAACCTCCGACGTGATCAGTAAGCCTTCAGCGCCCAAGCCCCTTTGGAAATCCTTGCCCTCAGCATGCTGTCAAATCCCGACCTAATACCTGGTTTCCATGAACCCGTCTCCAGCAGCCTGCAGCCCTTGCAGGTCCCCCGATCGTAATTCGCCTGTGTGGGTCCCTCAGTCGCTGAGCCCCTTGTTGGTCTGCTGTCATGGTCACTGACCTGCCTCCATAGGTTAATCCCTCACTAGTCCGCTGTCATGTCACCATCCTGTATGGTTGTCTCCCATAATTCTCATTCTCAGTGGGGGGGAAGGGGGTGTTATTCCCGTTTTTCTGGTGCCCTGCGCTGGTCTGCTGCACCCCGGAGTCTGCAACCCAATGGGGCTGCTGCCAGGATTAGGTGCCGCCATTATGGGTACTACCTATAGTCTATTTTCCACCCACAATCTACTTCATCGAGCAACAATGGTAGTAGGACCATAAGAGCCTCCAGACTGCAGATGATTAGAGTGGCCATGGGATTAGCCATGTCATGTACTAGGTCAAATCCTATCCAGATTGTGCTCATCCAATGTAAAAATCTATTTAGAAACAGTAGAATATTCTTACATGCTTGACTTTGAAACAAGTTGCTTTCAAACCCTGGTATCATTACTTGTAAAGCCAATTGTGAATCATAAACCATACCTAAATTTCTGATGTCGACTCTTGACATAAATGGAAAAATGTGGTGCACTCAACAGGTGTTATCCTAGGGATATAAGGGGTTAGAACTGTTACAGTGCCAGCAATCAGGGTTCCGATCTGGCACTGTCTATAAGGAGTTTGTAGGTTCTCCCCATGTCTGCTTGGGTTTCTTCCACAATTCAAAACGTACTGCGGTTATAGGTCAATTGGGTGGCAGTGGCTCGTGGGTTGAAAGGGCCTGTTACCATGCTGTATGTCTGAATTTGAATTTTTTTAAAAAAGGTGATCTCTAGAAAACTGAAGTTTGTAGAAAAAAGTAATACATTTTGCATTGGATTGATCAGAGTAGATTTTAAATTGTTCAGAGCTACATATCTAAGTGATCTATAAAGGCTAGGCCAATGACACCAAAATGTCAGACAAGTATGGAGAATATTAAAAATAATAATGGCATTTTGGATTTTACAGCTGGAGGATTAAAATGGAAGGGATTAGAAATTGTACAGTGGTCCAGTTAAATCCACCTATTGTAACTAATATTGCCCATAAAGTAAATGCAAAAATAAAGTTTGCTGCATGGATTAATAAGCTTTTTCCTATTTTTGTAATCCACCAGGAAAAAGGAATATATGTCACGAAAGATGTCTGAAATGGACAAGATCCTAAATGAAAGGCATCTATTTCATGGAACCTCCCAGGATGCAGTGGATGCAATTTGTAAACATAATTTTGATCCCAGGGTGTGTGGAAAACATGCTACCATGTTTGGACAAGGCACTTATTTTGCAAAAAAGGCAAGCTACTCTCACAACTTTTCAAAGAAGTCGCAAGAAGGTGTTCATTATATGTTCTTAGCAAAAGTACTTATTGGGAAGTACACATTGGGAAAACCCACTATGCGGAGACCTCCGCCACAAACTCCTGCTGACCCTTCCAGTGATTTGTATGATTCATGTGTGGATAACTGGTTGGAACCTCAGATTTTTGTGATCTTTAATGATGATCAGAGCTTCCCTTACTTCATCATTCAATATGAAGAAGTTGGAAGTACAGTTACTGTGTGATGAATACGCAAGGACTAGAGATGCTACCATGATCAAACCTACATATGATAGACTGAGATGTATGCAAACAGAATTTGCTGATAAACTAAATGACTTGCTTAAATGGCCAGCTGCTGTGAGACTACTGCAGTAGCAGTACCCTGACAAGTATAAATAAGTACATTGCCTTGAACATTGTTCAAATGTTTATGTGCCTCTTTGTGAATATGTGTATTTATATAGAAAAAAAATGTTGCCCATTTTTAATTAATTCTGAAGTATTTGCGAAAAGTGTATACTTGACTGGAGTACAGTACTTTATTTTTTAATTTTCAGAAGCTGAAGTATGGAAATTAAATGTTGAGCACTTTTCAAACCAAGGTTTTATGTTGAGCTGTTGATAATGATTTCATTAAAATGTAGATCTGCCAGAGACGGAGGAAAAGGCAAGGCATTATGCTTACCTTACTTGCTGGAGATAAGGTCTACCCACAGCAGTCATGTCATCTGGCCACAGGAGAGGAAGCCCTTACCGTGAGAAAGGCCCATTTGATGCTTTCTCAGTGCTATAAATTATGGGTAGTTCTTGATCTCAGTGTCACTTTTTTTGGTGCCTCCTTTGATAACTTTCTTGGTCCAATTACTCCTCCCTCAAAGAACTGAAACCAACGTATAAAAAATGGCGATGCATTACTACAAGCTAGAAAGGGAAGTGTATACATCAGTTATATTCTACTTTATTTGATAATCACAAAGAACCAACAGTTTAAATGAAAGATTCCATATTGAATATCACCAATTGTTCCATATTCTTAATCTTCCAGAATCTTCTTTGGCTGTATGTGGTAGAAGAATGATGAGAAGATTGTGCAACATTTCATTGTTATCTTGCAGTGAATTCCCACTTTAAAATGAATGGCAAGAAACTGCAACTAAGAATCACTTGACCTGACAGAGGGAACTTGATTGTCCTTCGAGTTCTATAGCATGGAAACAGGCCCTTTTGACTATTTTGTACACACTGACTAATCCTACAGTCCTATTTGCCTGCAGTTAGCCCAAATTCCTTTAAACTTTTCTTTTGAACATCACAATTGTTTCCACTTCTATCACTTTTTGTGGTTCATATCCCCACCACCCCCTGAGAGAAGGTGTCCTTCAGAAAGGACCTAAATCTTACCCCCCTCACTATGCCCTCTATTTTAGATTACCCTACTCTGGGGATAAATCTGTGACTATTCATTTACTTTTCCTCTGATTTTGTAAATCATTCTTGGACCCTCCAGGGAGAAAGGATGTAGGTTCTCCTCATAATTCAAACCTACCTGTCTCTGTGACATTTTTGTGAATCTTTTCTGCACTTTTCCACCATTTTGATATCTTTTCTACAGCTTGGTGCACAAAACGTTTAGTCTCATCAATGTCTTGGTGAGACCATCCTTCATCTTAATGCATCCATGTTACTTTGTGACCAGATCCAAAGGAAAGCTTGTTAGAGTACTTGAAGCACAAGCCTATCAGACTCAAAAAATATTATTGGATTGCTGCATGGAAGGAACTGTAAATAGAGATGCAAATCAGTAAACCTGAAAGATATTGACTACTAGAAATGGTGTGCTACCAAATCTCAAGCAAAAATGCTAATCCATCAACAGACACGTTTTGAAAGAATTTGTCTGTTTCTAACTTTGTTGTCTTATAATTATTTCACATCATAAAGATGCTGACTTTTGGAAGACAAAATGCCATCAAGTTGCTGCTACTTTTAAAATAATAAAACAAAATGTGATCTGGCCAAGCATGCCAGCACTCTACATGTACTATCCTAGAATCATTGTCTGTGAACAGAGGAAATGGATGAAATCAAGGTGTACCTGAGACATACCAGCAATAGTTCAGAAAATTGGACTCAAATAGTTGTTTTCTTTTTGTGGTACCGAGTTCAAGTAGTTTTGAGTTCTAGTAATGTGTAGCAAATCCCTTCAGTAACCTTGGAAAAAAAATCAAGGCTCACATGATCAAAGTGTATTAAGCATTAAAACTTAATCATATTCCTTTTGGAAAGTATGGGTTTTGAAATTGTGCTTAGTACAGGTAAATAACCTGTTATCCAAAACCCTTTGGATCAGACACTTTTTGGAATTCAGAATTTTTTGGATAATAGAATAATAATAATCCCGGTACGTTAAGTAATTGCGCTGATTTCAGATTCACACAAAACAAAGGGTTTCTGGAGGGAGTGGGGGTTGCGCAGTGCTGGACAGGAGGTGGTGATGGGAGTTGGGGGGGTGGGGAGGGGTCGGTAAATTAAATGAGATAATGATAGACCATAAAATTGCTAGCGTACTTTTTTCACACTGGTCTTCAAGGTTCAGAGCTTCATGGAATTTTTTAGCTTGTTTCATGATAATCAAACTCTAAAAACACACATGCATGACTCAAGTCAGACACTGTTTAGGTGGAACATTAAAGAGGTGTGTTATTGCTGGTGTATGAAGAACATGAAAATTATAGTGTTAGCCAGCTCAGCACTGATTTGATGTCAGGGCAGCTATTTTTGCTTCAATATTTTACATACATCCCTTGCATCATCTGTTCAGCAGCAGGAATGACCTTACACCAATGGTATTTAAAGAATTCTTTAATTTTTTCTAGGTTGTTTACTAAATGCTTCTGTTGCCGATTCTATAAGTAATTTGTCCTTTTATTTCTAAAGTTATTTGAAATTTTTAAGTTCACATATTTTTAAGGGGTAGTAGTGCAGGTGCCATCTTGGTGACCAAGGATTCTCAACAGATCAGTTTTTCCCAGGCAAGGTAATATTTACCAGATGTTACCTTTGCAACATACCATGGATAAGAGAAAACAAGCTGCTGATGGAAAGAGAAGAAAGGGCCTATTTAAGGAGGTAATTTTCATCCACAGTTTTCATGGAGCAGTTCTCCTATGAACCATAGAGATGGTATGGTTAGTCTAGCACTATCACAGCACCAGCAACCAGGGTTTGAATCCAGTGCTGTCTGTAAGGAGTTTATACATCCTCCTCATGTCTGCTTGGGTTTCCTCCCGCCCTCCAAAATGCGTGGGGTTTGTAGGTTAATTGGTGTATTTGGGTGACATGGACTCGAAGACTGGAATGGCTTGTTACCACGATGTATCTCTAAATATACAATGTATGGGATTTCCATACATTAGTGTTATTCGTTGGGAAATCTGCACTTGCTGCAGGCATGACTACAAAGAGCAAGGTAGGTTTTATAGTCCTAACTAATTGACTGGACCTGGCCAAAGAATTGTACAAGGTGCCCTATTCTGAATTTACAGTCAGCCTGCTATAGGTGCAGGTTTTCCAGATGATAATAGTTACCAAGATTACCATGACAGCAAACTACTATGGACTTAATTTTTTCAAGAATTCATTCAGCATCTCACAATTTGGCATTGTTCTATCACATGCTGTATTTCCCCTTGTCGGAGGCTAGAAAGTGACAAGATTATATACACAAGACTTATATACAGCCTTGCTAAAGTCCTAGGGACTCAATTGTGCATGTTGTCATCGACTGCAACTTATTTGTTAGGTGTGCGATTATAGTCATGCAGATGTAATGGCTGTCAGGATTCTGGATACTTTTACTCTTTGCTGTCCATTGTGCCAGCTGGAATTGAATCACCATGGTAATTTAAGGGAGAGGTATTGGGAAATGGTAAGCAGGTTATACAGAGTGAAAATCATGTTGGTCAATGAATTCAGTAGACAATTCATTAGTATACTGAATTTGCACTTTGAGTGGATCATTTCTGGTGACCTCTGGATGTCAAAATTCATGATAAATTCATTGGAAGCTAATGCAATGCACCAAATCAGTAGGATACTAATTTTGGAATAAAGGTGATTAGTTGATGTTGGTAACTGATTAATTTGGTTCATAGCCCTCTCATCTTGATGGAACACCTCTCTTCACACCAAGTAAAGTAAGCAGCTGAGAACCAGGAGATTAAGGAGAAAGGAAGACGTGAGGAGTCAGCCTAAATTCCCCAAATTGCCTTGACAAGTGTAACTACAATGGCAAGTCCCATTTCAACAGCTCCCAATTTGCCTTTGCTCTGTCATTGACCATCAGATCACCCATTTGGCCACACTGAAGATAAACACCAAAAGAAAAATTTCAAATTCCTATTTCTATGTTAAATCATGCAAATCATAAATCACCTCACTGCATTACCTTTGTAGGATCCTACTGCCTCTATGCAGGGTTGCCAGATAAAATTAAAAAGTTGTAAAAAGCACCAACAGTACCAAAAAGCCTGAAAATCTGCTAAAACCAAAAACCTGCCAATCTGCACTTTTTGGTGCCAACAGATTCAAGAAAGTGCCAAATTTCAGCCATTTGGCATTAATGGAGCCAAATCTGGCAACCATACCCCCTATGCAGTGATGGTCAAGTGATGGCAGTATGGCTGTGGTAATGCTTCTGACTTTTAAGGAGGAGAGCAGCAATGACCATGGAAGACAATCTCAATAAGGTCAGACTTGAAGGGATAGCTGTTTACATGGTTCTGTAGTTTTGAGTGACAGCATTAGGGTGACTGATAGGCTTCAGTAAGAGAATGTAAGAAGCTGGATGACAAGGCAATTGTTCCTCAATAATCCAAGTGATCATCAGTTAAACAGTTTTCTGGTGTACTGTTACATCCACAGCACTCATGCTGCTGGATAAGCTAAAGTTGCAGCTCTCAGACCTTAATTGGCTTCTGCTTTGACTGTAATTCAAGTTCTAACCTGGATGTTGGACATTCTTTCTAGTCAGGGGTGTGTGTTTGGTTATTTTCATATGGAACAACCAACTGAAAAACCTCACAAAGATTAACATATACAGAGCCGTTGTCATACCAACACTCCTGTTCGGCTTCGAATCATGGGTCCTTTACCGGCATCACCTACAGTTCCTAGAACGCTTCCACCAACGTTGTCTCCGCTCCATCCTCAACATTCATTGGAGCAACTTCATCTCCAACATCGAAGTACTCGAGATGGCAGAGGCCGACAGCATCGAATCCACGCTGCTGAAGATCAAACTGCACTGGGTAGGTCACGTCTCCAGAATGGAGGACCATCGCCTTCCCAAGATCGTGTTATATGGCGAGCTCTCCACTGGCCACCGAGACAGAGGTGCACCAAAGAAGAGGTACAAGGACTGCCTAAAGAAAGCTCTTGGTGCCTGCCACATTGACCATCGCCAGTGGGCTGATATCACCTCAAACCGTGCATCTTGGTGCCTCACAGTTCGGCGGGCAGCAACCTCCTTTGAAGAAGACCGCAGAGCCCACCTCACTGTCAGACAAAGGAGGAAAAATTCAACATCCAACCTCAACCAACCAATTTTCCCTTGCAACCGCTGCAACCGTGTCTGCCTGTCCCGCATCGGACTTGTCAGCCACAAATGAGCCTGCAGCTGACGTGGACATTACCCCTCCATAAATCTTCATCTGCAAAGCCAAGCCAAAGAAAAATTTGGGTCCCTATTACGTACAAATTAGTGCCTAATTCCTCAATGCTTCTTGGCTTTGGACTCTTGTCTTCCCAATTCACCAAGCATTTGAACATAGAACAGTACAGTTCAGTACAGGCCCTTCAGCTCACAATGTTGTACTGACTTGTATATACTTACCAAAAAAAATCACCCCCACCCCCGGTGACCTCATAACTCTCTATTTCACTTTCATCCATGTGCCTGGATCTCTTGTATGGCTCTCTTGTTGCAGCCTCCACCACCACTCCTGGTAATGCATTCAGGCACCTGCAACTCTTTTTTAAAAAGAACTTACCCCTAATGTCTCCCCTAAACTTACTTCTCTTCACTTTGTACCGATGTCCTCTGGTGTTTGCTGCCCTAGGAAAAAGGTGCTGACTGTCTACCTTATCTATGCCTCTTATAATCTTGTAGATCTATTAAGTCTCCTCTCATCCTTCGAAGAGAAAAACCCTGACTCTGCTAACCTCGTCAGGCATATTATACAATCCAGATACCATCCTGGTAAATCACCTCTGCAACCTCTCTATAGCTTCCACACCTTTCCTGTAATGAGGTGACCAAGCTGAACACAATATTCTAAGTGTGATCTCATCAGAGATTTATAAAGCTACAACATCTCCTCATGATTCCTGAACACAGTTCCCCTGATTAATGAAATCCAGCATTCCATAGACCTTTTTAACTATCCTATTAATTTGCGTGGAAACCTTGAGATATCTATGAATTTGAACCCCAAGGTCCCTTTTTTTCTCTACACCAGTGATTTTGAAACTTTTTCTTTCCACTCACATACCACTTTAAGTAATCTTACGCCATAGCTGTTCTGTGATTAGTAAGGGATTACTTTGGTATGTGAGTGGGGTAAAGAAAAAGGTTGAGAACCATTGCTCTAGACCCAATCATGACTGAAATATTTTGCTTGAGAAAACTTGTCACTTTGGAGTTATGAAACCGTGCACGTAACAAGTCAATTAGATATGAATAAAACAGTGATTTTTCAAACATTTTATTTCCACTCGTTCCACCTTAAGTAATCCCTTACAGAGCATCTATGGCATAGGGATTAATCAAGGTGGTATGTGAGTGGAAAGAAAAAGCTTGAAAACCACTGCTCTATACTGTTAAGTACCCTAACATTAACCTTGTACTCTGCCTTCGTTTGACCTACCAAAATTCATTACCTCACACTTATCCGGATTGAAGTCCATCTTCCATTTTTCCACACAACTCTGCATCCTACTGTTGTAGCCTTTGACAACCTGCTACACTATCCACAAGACCTCCAACATTCATATCATCTGCAAGCTTATTGACACAGCCCTCTACTTCTTCATCCAGGTCCCTCATCTATTTGGTTGTTCTTCTGCAGTCTCTCACTGAAGCTTTCACATGAGCCTTCTCCAGGAGAGTCCGTGTGTAACCTTACTGCCTTACAAATTAATATTTGCATTGTCCTTGTACCAGCTCTGGCTGCAGGCCATGTGTGCCAAATGATCACCATGCGGAAAACCAGTTTGTGTTCTGCCTTGTAGGATAGGTGGTCAAGATTTGAGCTAGTGGCTATGAGTATTGCATTAAATGATGGCTTCTCATCAATGCTTTCCTATTCCTCCTTTGCATGACTGATTAAATTTTGATGACACCACTGTTGAGGCAGATGATGAGTTGGAGAACAGAAGAAAGATAAAGGGACCAGTGGCTTCATGCCAGGACAACAAACACTCCCTGGGTTTCTCCAGCATTTTGTGTTTTTACTTCAACCAGGGTGTCTACAGATTTTCATGATTTACTACAAACAGTCTCATTATCAACCAGATCAAAGAACTAGTTATAGATTTCTGGAAGAGGTGCGGAGCTCACACCCTGGTCCAATTTAACGCTGATGAAGTGGAGATAGTAAACAGCTTAAAGTTCCTAGGGGTAAACATCAGCAATGATTTGTCCTTGTCCACCCATATTGATGCAATAGCCAAGAAAGGGCATCAATGCCTCTACTTTCTTAGAAGCCTGGGGAAATTTGGAACATAACCAACTTTTACAGGGATATCATTAAAAGGGTGCATTACTGCATGGTATGGGAACTGCTGCACTCAAGGCCACAAGAAACTACAGATTGTGAACGTGGCTCAGGCATCATCTCTCTCCTACCGCCACCTATAACTTTTGCTGGTTTGGAAATGCAGCCAAATTATTAAAAGACTCAACCCACCCTAGCTATATTCTCTTCACCCTCTGCCCATCAGGAAGAAAATTCACAAATATCACGCACCCCCAGAATTAAAGATGGTTTCTTCCTCCTTTATTGGTTTCCTGAATGAACTCAAAAATAGTGAAATTATGCCGTGTTTGCTCCCTACCAACTGATCTCTCAGTAACTTTGTACTTGTACTATGTATGAGATGTCTATTAGTCTGCTCACAAAACAACTTCTGTCACTGAATCTGGGTGTGTGTGATAATAATCTTGAGCTTGAACCTGAGTTGAGTTGTAGTGAAGAAGTGAATGGTGATGGAATTTTCCCCACGGTATGAGAGACTAAGACTCTCGGCGTAGTTTAAGGTGAGAGGGAAAAGATTTAAAAGGACGAGAAGCTTTTTTTTCCCACACATGGCGAGGTGGGTAGATGAAATGAGCTGTAAAGGCAGGTACAATTGATACTATGCTAGGTATTTTGTGACAAATAAATATTTGAACAGGTACATGGATAGGAAAGATTTGGAAGGATATGTGTCAAAGGGAGGCATATTCTAGATCAGATAGATAACATTGGCATGGACAAGTAGGGCTAAAGGGTTTGTTTTCATGTTGTTTAACCATGACTTAAAGAGCAGAAGTTGGGGAGAATATTCATAGTTCAAATTTATTGTCATAGTACATACATGACATAATATACAACCCTGAGATCCTTTTTCCTGAAGACCAGGCAGAGTTTTGGTAGGTGGTGCAAAAAACTATTTTAAAAAAAGATACATATGCAAAAGGAAGAAATATAAAGAAAGAAATGTAAACAAACTGTGCAATACAAAAGAAAATTCCGTAATAAAATAATGTGCAAAGAAAGTCCTTAAATGAGTCTCTGACTAAGTTTGTTGAGGAATCTGATAGTGGAGGGGGTAGCAACTGTTTCAGAATCTGGTGGTACGAGTCTTCTGGCACTTGTACTTCTTTCCTGATAGCAGCAGAAATTGCAGAGCATGTCTGAAGGCAGCTTTCCATATGGGTTTTCTCAATAATGGAGAGCTTTTCCTGTAATGTATTGGCTGTGCTTAACCAAGGCTTATCCTCTCAGAGATATTGATGCCCCATACCAGGCCGTGATACAGTGAATTTTGTGTTTTGTGGATAGAGCTTATTAATCTAAAATGCCTATGCCAACCAAGACACCTATCTATACTAATCCTATTTGCATTTGCTCCATCATCTTCTTAAGCTTTCCTATCAATGTACCTGTCCAAATGTATTTTAAATACTGTAATGAACCTGTCTCAACCACCTCCTCTGGGAGCGCATTCCACAAATTCACCACCCTCTGTGTGGTTTCTCCTCAGATCCTCTTTATTATTTTTCTCTATTCACATTTAATCTATGCCTCTGGTTTTAGATACGCTTGCCCTGTGAAAAGACTAAGTAGCTGTTCTATCTTCAGTCCCCATAATTTTATAAAGATTTATAAGGTCACCTCTCAGCCTCCTCCACTCCATGGAAAATAGTCCCAACATTTCCAACTCATAGATCCATCACTGAAAGAGACCTTCTGACCCAAATGAATACACACAATTTGCAGCTTGGAACTTGCAGTGTGTGATATGGGAAAGGAAGGATGTGGGGAAGATGATTAACTATAATGGTTTCAGCTATGCTGCCAACAATAGGTATCAATAGCTGTCCTAAAGGTGGCCAGTTGTATCTCCTTGAGGGTTAAGATATCCAGGCAGACCTCTCCCCATCTGTTGCCGCCATTGTCTTTTCTGAGACACAAGTGTGTGCGTATGATGGAATTTGTTTGGATGATATTTCTCCGTATTATTTGCAATTTGAGAACTAAATGTTGCTTGTTGCTACGCTGAGTAATTGAGTATAAGGTGCAGCATCTGAATTTAGGAAGCAAAACCTAGTTAATAGAAATTGTTGGCAGATTAGTAATGCAATATACTGAATTGAATAGCATCTGAAACTGATAGTGTAGTTAGTAGAATGTGGCATTTGAAGACATAGGAAGTCACTCCACCACCTGCGCTCATTCATGTAAATTCTTTTTCAATTGAATCTGGATTGTTAGGGGCTGACCCCTGGCATAAACAAGTGAATCTGTGCAGAGCCCACTTTCTCCCAGACTGGACCTTTCTTCCCTGTGCAGATTCACACAAAGAATGATATCCAACATCTCCTGATCCCTCCTCCTTAAGCAGTGCAGACTACTTGTTCATAGCAATTGTCACTCATGAAGTTCCCCACGGTGGGTCCATTTTACCAATTTGGTAATAAGCTCCGGCAGACTGCTAACATTATATTTATATTAGACACTCAATTCATGTACAGGTTCATGGTAACACATATTCTTGTTTTGGTGGATATTAAATTGAGATACTTTGATTCTCTCTTACTTTGGGCATGCAATATTGTTATCCTGTCGAGTCAAAATATCGATGTCCTCAATAAAATAACTCTCAGGTAAATTATCATAGGATGCAATTGTTATATCCATCTCACCGCACATTTTCTATAATGCAATGAACAATGAGAAGTTTACAACTCTATGGATGAGATCAGACAGGAAGTATACGCAGCAGAAGAATTCAGAATTCATTTTCATTTCCAGGAACATCCCTGATATCCATGACATTTGACTAGGTTGGACCCTAACCAAATTATCATGTACTTAGGTGAATGGATTCATAGGCATTCAAAATTGAAAGCGAAACTGGAGATAAAACTGTGCATGTTTTATTCTTAACAGAAGTTCCAGTCTGAATCAGGTTTTGAAAGTTAGCAGGAAGACCTGTTTAAATTGCATGTTATCATGGGTATGCCAATTTTTTTCTATTTCTCCGCTATTTAAGAGTAAACGAAGAAGAAGGGAGTAAGATTTGAGAGCAGACGTTCTCTTACAGAAACTTTCACACATATTCCGACGTGAAACTGGAGCACGTTGCATATTGTGATAATATTTTAGGCTTCGATGATCTCAAGATATAACTATAGGAGCAGAAGTGGCCCAATTGGTAATTAAGTCTGCACTGCCATTCTAATTATGAGTTGATCCATTCTCCCACTCAGCCCCACTTCCCAGGTTTGTCCTTGATGCCCTGACTAATCAAATATCTTTCAATCTCTGCCTTAAATGCACCAACAACCTCGCTTCCACAGCTGCCTGTGAAGACTTGCATTCCTCTGACCAAAGAAATTTTTCCGATTCTCTCTTTCATATTGACACCTTTTTATACTGAAGTTGTGCCTTCTTGTTCTAGACTCCCCCACTATGGGAACTATCCTTGTACATTTACTCTGTCCTGGCCTTTCAGAATTTGAAATGCCTCTATGAGGTCCCCTCTCATCCTTCTATACTCCATTGAGTATTGTCCAGGAGCCTCGTGCTAACTCTTTCATTCCTGCTATCATTCTAGTAAATCTTCTCTGAATCCTCTCCAACTTCAGCACGTCTTTTCTCATATAAGGTGCCAAAACTGCACACAATATTCCAAGTGAGGTCTCACCAGTGCTTTATAAAGTCTCAACATGACATCTCTGCTCTTATGTGCTATATGGTATCCTGCACAGGACTCTCAAGTCCCTTTGCATCTCAGAATTTTGTATTTTTCTCCATCTCCATGAGAGTCTGCCTGTCCGTTTCTTCTACCAAAGTGTATGACCATACATTATCCAACATTGTATTTCATCTGCCATCTCTTTGCCCATTAGTTATCCAAATCTCTCTGCAACCTTTCAGTATCCTCAGCACCACCTACCCTACCACCTAATTTGGTATCATCTGCAAATTTAACTACAAAGCCATTTATTCCATAATCCAAATCATTTATATATAATGTAACAAATCCCTCTCATCTTGTTTAGCAGCCTCATGTGTGGCACCTTGTCGAAGACCTTTTGAAAGTCCAACATCCCCTGCATCTCCCCTGTCTATTCTATTTGTGATCTCTTCAAAAAATTACAAAATATTTGCAGGCATGATTTCCCTTTAAGCCTCCACAATCTCTACAGCTACCTTCTTCAGAATCCATGGGTGCATTCCATCCAATCCTGGAGACTTATCTAGCCTTAGATCATTAGCTTCCCAAGTACCTTCTCTCTCATGATCTTCACTGTACTCACTTCACTTCCCAGAGACCCATGAGAATCTTGTATACCACTAATGTCTTTCACGGTAAAGGCATCCAAAATATTCATTCTTTGTCTCCCATTACAATTTCTTCAGTGTCATTTTCTAATGGTCCTATGTCTACTTTGCTCACTCTTTTTCTTTTTATACATTTACAAAAGCTTCTAGTATCCTTTTGGGTATTATTTGCTAATCCTTTCATAATTCACCTTTTCCTTCCTAATCACCACCTTAGTTGTCTTCTCTAAGTTTTTAAAAGTTTTCCAGTTCTCTGTCTTCCCGCTAATTTTTGCTTCCTTTTATGCTTTCTCTTTGGCTTTATCTTCCCTTATCAACCACAATTGCCTTATTTTTCCATTCACAAAATTCTTTAGTTTTGGTATGCACTTGTCCTGCACTTCCCTCATTTCTCACAGAAATTTTAGCCATTGCTGATCTGCTTCTTGTGCTTTTCCAATTGACCTTGTCCTGTTTTTCTCTCTCATGCAACTGTAATTTCCTTTACTCCACTGAAATACTGACACATTAGACTTTAGCCTCTCCTTTTCAAATTTGAAAGTGAACTTAATCATATTGTGATCACTGCCTCCTAAGGTTCCTTTAACTTAAGCTCTCTAATCACTTCTGTTTCATAACACAGCAGCCAATCCAGAAAAACTGATTCCCTGGTAGGCTCATTGACAAGTTTTTAAAAAAGCCATCATGGGGGAATTCCACAAACACTCTATCCTGAGATGCCGTACTGACTTTACTTTCCTAATCTACTTTCATATTAAAATCCCCCATGATTATCATAACACTGTCCTTCCAACATACCTTATTTATTTCTAGTTGTATTTTGTAGCTCACATCCTGTTTGCTGTTTGAGGGCCTGTATATAACTGCCATTAATTTCCTTTTACCATAAGGATTCTACTACTTCTAAACTAATTGTGATCATAAACTAATTGTGAACAGAAAAAAACATTGCTGGAAATCAAAGTGCAAAATGCAAGAAATAACAGGTCATGTAACTTGTTTGAAGAAAGGATTAGAATCAGGTAAATTAACTTCTTTCAGAAATTGTTTTTCATGTAAATCTACTTCGAATTAGTGGCGTGACATAACAGTACCTTTCAGAGATGCATTTGCATTAATCTAATGTTTATCAAATTTGCTGAAACCACAAAAATAGAAGGGCTCACAAGTAATGGGAACACAAAGAGCCCATGAAAAATATAGTGAGTGAATGAACAAGAAGTTGGTAGATAAAATATAACATTAGAAATATGAACATCAATTTTATATGAAAGAATTAAAATACAAATTATTTAAATATAGTGAGGGAACAAAATGTTCAGGTACATGGTACATAAATTATAAAAGGTTAGACTGAAGACATGGCAAGTAATTAAGAATGCTAATTGAATAAACAATGAGCTGCTCAAGGAATTCAATGGTCAGGCAGTATTCATGGGTAGAAATAGTCAAAAGTTTTAGGCCAGGACTATTTGCCAATTGAAAGTTGGGATATGGAGTATAAAAGTAGGGCAGTTTTCCTGCAACCTCCCAGGGTTCCAAGAGCATTAAGAGTAGCTTTGGTCCCAATATTTAAGAAAAATTAGTTTGAATTGGAGGGAATGAAGAAAAAAATTCTAGGGATAAAGGAGTTAATAAGTGAAGAAATATTGAGCAGGATTAGTACAAATACATTACAGTATAAGAATGAGAGATCATATTGAAACAAATACAGTTTGAAGGGCAATCAACAGGATGTTTCTCCTAATTGGTATCTAGAATAACATGATAGAGTTCAGAGATGAGGAGAAATTTATTTTCTCATATTGTGAATCTTTGCAAATCTCTAGCACTGTGATGCAGTCATTTAAGTATTTTCAAATGAATGAATCTCAGACAAAGAATATATGAATAGAACAGGAAAGCAATATTGAAGCCAAGATCTAATCAATATATTCTTAGGGAATGGCAGAACAGGCTTTGGGTCCAATTCACGTAGTCCAGCTCCTGTTTCTGACATTTGAACTATATTCTATGTTCCCCATTCTAAGGAGACTGTAAAGTTTCAAGAGGTCGTTTTCCTGCATTACTTATCGAAGTAAATATTGCTCATAGTCTAAGGTCTTACTTGTGGCTCTTCCAGATATATGAACCTTAATTATTGTACTGCAGTGGCCCACAGTCCACTCCACGGGCCGACACAGAAAACAGTCGTTGAACACAACAATTAGGCAGACAGCATGCGGAATGAGATGCCTACTCCCATAGGCTGCAGGAATAGCAGTCGAATTGACCAATCACAGCCAGTGGATCGCAGGGGGTCCAATCAAGGCCTGCGCATCTTGGACAACCAATCAGCAGCTTGCCTCACTCAAGCCACGTGCTGGTGGTGACTCGGCCGGCCACCTATATAAAGCAGAGCTGCAGCCCAATAAAGTCAGTGTCGATGTACCCACTATTTTTCCCAGAAAATAGCTTAAAAATATCCCCCGGGACTTGTATGCAAAATTAGCATGATAATGGTGAGTAATGCCAGCAGTGCTCATCATCGCTGTCTGGCTCACTAGCATCACCGCCATCTATCATTGGGGATTGATGGTTGGCTGTTGTGTGTCGAGGAGCAGGGAGTGGGATCAGTGTTGTTGTTGAGGAGTCTGATTGTGGAGGGGTAGCAGCTGTTCCTGAACCTGGTGTTCTGAGTCTTGTGGCACCTATACCTCTTTCCTGATGGCACCAGCAAGAACAGAGCATGTGCTGGGTGTTGTGGGTCTTTGATGATTGCTGTTGGGATTTGCATGCTGTTGGGAGATTCTCCCGGCGGCCCGCTATTGGTCCCTGCACTGTTCCCGCTCTCCCTGACAGCCTCTCACCAGTCCCCACACTGATCCCACTGCCTAGCTTCCCCCCACCCCCCCCCCCCACCATTCCACCCTGTGAGAGAGTGGGGAAGTGAGATCAGCGCAAGGTCAGACAGCAGGCCGTCAGGAGAGAGCGGGACAAGCGTGGGGACCGACAGTGGGCCACTGGGAGAGTCTCCTGACAGCCCGCCACCAGTCCCCAACGATAGATGGCGGTGATGCTAGTGAGCCACGCAGCGATAATGAACACTGTCGGCACTACTCACCATTTAAATGCCTGCAAATACACTAAAAAAATTCTGCTGAAATTGGGAGTTTTATATAGCCGTGGTTCTTGTATGCCATCAAATACAGTAATTAATTAATGTTTAATCAACATCAATCTTAATGAGAAAAAATAACCTTACTTTTACAGTGCCTTTGAATTCAAGGTCGATAGGCAAGGGAATTCTGATTATATTATAGATAGAAGCGAAATGTTGTTGGTCAATTAATTCAGAATGAATTTTATGTTGTTAGACAAAGTATCATTACAAATGTATCATTGGAAGAGATTGCCTTGTCAGTTTAATAAAAAGTCATAAAATGATCTCCTGCTTGAACCCGCAACCGATGATCACGTGTTTCTTTTAAACGCATAAAAGTAGTGACTTGTGCATTCCATAAGAGTGAATTTATGTTACTCATACTGTAAGTACAGGCCTTGATCATCAGGTTGACAAGCCTATCACTTCATAATCCTTTGATAATCTCTCACCTGATCTTAATATCAGGGTTCATATCTCCAGGATTGTACATTTTTAACCTAAAGTGTTCCTGTAAAATTCAAGTTTTTGTACTTTACATTTCTAATAATTTATCCTTTTGTTCTTTTCACACATTAAAATACTAGATTCCGAAAATGTCGCTTTAATATTGAGCTCATTTGAAATTAATATAAGTACATTGTCTAGCCACATTTCTCTGGGGCGCATACAAGTCCAAAATTGTTTGGAGCAAGACAGGGAGCAGATATCTCTTCCTATAATTAATATTATCAAGAATAATGTAAATAGAACAGGGAATAGCAAAGTAGGGTTAAATATATAACGATAATAATCCACGTTTATTATGCACCTTTAACAAAGATGGCACTTCATAGAGGAGAAAAGGAGAACATTAAGTAAATAAGTTCAGATTAGGAGAGGCAATTGAAAACATGATTGGACAAGGCTGTAAAATGTCTTTTTAAAGATTGTGAGAGAAGAAATGAGGCAAGCAAATTTAAGGAAGGGGTTGAAAAATTAGAGGCCAAACTTTCTTAAAACTCCACAGCCATTGGTGAAAGAAGGTTGGAATGCTCAGAGTTAGAGAACTGAACTGGAATAGAACCTGGCAGAATTTGCAGAATCTGTTGGGACTAATTAGTGTTAGATTATACACTGGGGTTCAGAACCACTGTTGATCTAGGATATCTATGATAAGTGAACAGTCTTACTGTTTATAGATGGTGAAAATGGCAAAAGCTGGTAAAATCTCTCCCCACTATTGAGTATATCGATAGGGAACACTGCTGGCGGAAGGCAGGAGCAATCATCAAAGACCAACAACACCCAGCACATGCTCTGTTCTTGCTGCTGCCATCAGAAAGAGGTATAGGTGCCACAAGACTCAGAACACCAGGTTCAGGAACAGCTGCTACCCCTCCACAATCAGACTCCTCAACAACAAACTCAATCAGGGACTCATTTAAGAACTCTTATTTGTGCACTTTATTGATATTCTTTGCTCTCCCTGTATTGCACAGTAAGTTTGTTTGCATTCATTATCTGTTTATCTGTGACTGAAGACCACAGCACCAGTGGTGAAGACAGCAAAAGTATGGTCGAGGGAGGTGGAGATGTGTCTGCTGGACTGCTTTGAATCAGACTGGAACATATTCAAGAACTCATCCATAGACGAATGAATATGCAACAGGGATCGCCGACTTCATCAAGACCTGTAGAGATGTGTGTGTGCCCACAAACAAATACCTAGGGTTCCCCAACCAGAAGCCGTGGATGAATCCAAGAATCTGCAACCTGCTCAGGGCGAGGACAAGGGCATTTAAGGCCGGGGAGTGAGATCTTCACAAGAAGTCCAGGTACAACCTGCTGTAGATGGCAAAGCAAAGTGGCAATTCTGGAGGAAGTTAGAGACAGATACACACCAGCTATGACAGGGAGTGCAGGCCATTACAGCCTACAAAGTGAAGGTGAACACTATAAATAGGTGCGACGCTTCACTACCCGATGAGGTGAACACCATCTATGCTCTCTCTGAGAAGAAGAACTAAACAATGCCTACTAGAATCCCTGAAAAGGTTGAGGACCCTATGACATCTGTCTCTGAAGGCATCATCAGAACATAATTCAAGAGGGTGAACCCTCATAAGGTATCAGGCCCTGATGGCATACCTAGCAGGGTACTGAAAATCTGTACCAACCAAATAGCTGAACATTTCAACCTCTCATTGTGGCAGTCAGCTTCAAAATGGCATCAATCATCCTGGTATCCAAGAAGAGTAGCGTGAGCTGCCTCAACCCGCCCAGTATCACTAACTTCTACTGTGATGAAATACTTGGAGAGACTGGTCATGGCCAGAATCAACACATACCTAAGTAAAGATCTGGACCCACTGCAATTTGCCTATTGTCACAAACACTCCACAGCATATCCAATATCGCTGGCTCTCCACTCAGTTCTGGATCACATCAAAAACAGCAATTCATACATATGGCTGCTCTTCATTGACTACATCTCGGCCTTCAATATCATGATTCCCTCAGTGCTGGTCAAGGGGCTACAAACTCTAGGCCTCTGTACCTCCCTCTGCAACTGGATCCTTGACTTTCTCATCGGAAGACCACAGTCAGTACGAATTGGAAACAACGTCTTCTCATTGATTATCAACACAGGCGCACCCCAAGGATGTTTTGCCCATTTCTCTATTTGTTATACACCCACGACTGTGTGGCCAGGCACAATTCCAATGCCATCTTCAAGTTTGCCGATGACACCACAGTTGTTGGCAGAATCACAAACAGCCATGAGGAAGTGTACAGGAGGGAGATAGATCAGCTTGTTGAATGGTGTAATGAAAACAACTTTGCGCTGAACATCAGCAAAACCAAAAAGATGATTATGGACTTCATGAGTAAGTTAGGGAAACACGACCCAGTCCTTATCGAGGGCTCAGTAGTAGAGAGGGTCAAGAACTTCAAATTCCTCGGTGTCAACATCTCCGAGGATCTATTCTGGACCCTCCACATTGATGCAGTCACAAAGAAGGCTCACCAGAGACTATACTTTGTGAAGTGTCTGAGGAGGCTTGGTATGTCACCAAAAACTCTTGTAAACTTCTACAGATGTATCGTGCAGAGCATTCTGACTGGTTGCATCATTTGGCTGGTATTAAGGTGCCAACTCTCAGGACAAGAATAAACTGCAGCGGATTGTTAACTTGGCCTGTTACATCACAGGCACCAAACTTCACCCCATCGAAGGCATCTATAGGAGGCGGTGTCTTAAAAAAAGCAGCGTCTATTATCAAAGGCCCCCACCAGCCAGACTATGCCCTCTTCACTCTTCACATGTCAGGGAAAAGGTACAGGAGCCTAAAGACGAGCTCTCAACACAAGGACAGTTTCTTCTCCGTTCCCATCAGGTTCCTGAATAATCAATGAACCAAAGACACGGCCTTACTTTTTGTGCTCTATTATTGTTATTTTATTTTATTTTTTATAGTAATGTCGTAAGATTACTATAATATGTATGTTTGCACTGTGACGCTGCCACTTAATACCAAATTTCATGACTTGTTCATGACAATAAATCTTGATTTTGATTCATTTGATTGTTTACATGTTCATATTGTGTGCAGTTAATTTTTGTACTGCCAATTCTGCCGCACCCACAGGAAATAGGAATCTCAGAGTTGTATGTGATGTCATGTATGTACTCTGACAATAAATCTGAATCTAAAAAGTACATTATAAAAATTAATTCTGGATATGTAAAAGACAGGTTTAACAGGTGAATTTAAAACTATATTCACAAATCTATCTTGTTCTCGTTCATGAATAATATAAATATTGAGTAAAATAGGTTACTGTCTGTGTTGCAATATCATAATTGGTACTGTATCTTCTCTCAAGAACTCTGCTCAGCCATCAGCACGTGTATACTCTCAGTGTACCAGTAAATCACATGCCGCAAAGTATTACAATTGACCATCAGAAAGATAGAAACCTTCAATTTTGGCACTTACCACAAACTCATCCTCATTTCACTGATTCTAACTCCACCCTGGGTCCACCTCCAGCACTTATACTGAACAAGTGGACACAAGATCTGGCAGACAGGATTTTGGTGGTACTGAACTGGTAGATACTGATTTTTCAGACCACTGTGATTCCAATTATACTCCAACATATTCACAATTTTATAAAGATGTACAAAATAGTCCAATAAATTTTCCACTAAACCCAAAATATTAAAAGAGCAAGCAGGAAATAAGTAACAAAATAGATTTTGCATGAGCTGTTGGTATATTTCAGGTTAAAATGGCAGCCAGCCTGACAAGACAAGGTCACTAGAGTAGATTATTTGTTACATCAAAAAAATATATTTATACTTTATTTATACTTTGAAAATTTATACTATATTTATACTTTGAAAATACCATGAATAAATCTGATGTTTTAGAAGAAATTATATTGATAAAGCATGTGTGTGCTTAATTCAAACTATTTTCAACTGCTGGTTTAAGTGCTATATATTTTCTTTTCTAATTTCTGACACGAGTTGTGAATCTATTAGTTAATATATTCATTAAAGCCTATGGCAAAATTCTCAACATTACATGTTTAGACCTAATTTCACTCTTCCTTTCCCATTCTCCCTTCCAAACCCATCTGTCAGATGTTTAATCGAAGGTACCAAACAATATTTGTATTGTTGTCCCTTAGAAAAGCAATTTTGTCAGTTGTAAAACAAAAGGTTCAATTGAATTTCTGCTATTGTTAGTCTATCTTTGTGTTTTTGTTAAATATTTTATTTATGATTAATTTTTTTATATAATTCAACAGCTATATTGGATGCTGTTATACAATAGGTAATTGAAACATATATCCAGCATCTGAGCATGGAAAATAACACTAGTTTTGAAAAATCAGATGCAAGGTGATCTGCTGATACACAAGTAATAACTTTGAAAGACAGCCAGATCAGAAACGTGGCCAATCCTAAGCTACAAAAAATATACATTCAATTATGGTTTGCATGGATTGTACGAGTAGTTTACAAGGAATTAACTCCATAGAAAGGAAATCCCATGAGTGTAAAACACCTCCAGAATTGAAAGAGTTAAAACATTTCCCAGTTTTCTGTGATTTGGCACCAGGCCAATTAATCTTGCGCATAAACATGTTCATACCCCTGTGACTTTGGACTGACATTCCTCAAAACCATTTCTGAGGAATATTTCAAACGGTTCAGACTACCATCCTGTCCCACCCACATAGAATCATCGCTTTGGGTATATTTGAATTCTTGCATTTGATTATGAAACATTGATGTAGCCCAGTAACTGTATGTGGCCTCCTGCATTCTTAAAGCAAAGCCCAAAGCAAGCTTGAGCTACAACACCTCATCTTTTGTATGAACATGCTGCAGTTCTCCAGATTCAATGTCAAATTCAGCTACATCAGGCAATCCTCATTTGCTGCCTATATCAGAGGTCATTTCTGCTGTAAGCCATCCATCTCTGATATTAGAACCATGGAACATTACAGCACAGAAACAGGCCCTTCAGCCCTTCTAGTCAAACTATTATTCTGCATAGTCCCACTGACCTGCACCCAGCCAATAGCCCTCTATTCCTCTCCCATCCATGTACAAAATTGGCACAGTTTTTTCTAAGTCCATTAGTACAGCTTGACTTGCTTTAACTTTCCACATCCCTGCTATTAGCCACACTTCTTAATTCTGTTTGATCATCTCTGATTGATCCAATTAACCCATTTAACTGGATGACTATTAAAACTCAGGCCCACAACAAACCTTGGCCTCAGCTTACATTTATTGTTTCCTGCAACATTCATTGTCAGTTAATTGCAAGTTTCTTATTTCTCTTTCCCCGTTCTGATTCAGGGTCTTTCCACAAGTGCTGCCTGGCCTGCGCATCATCCTTCGTGTTTTTATTTAGATTTCCAGGATTTACAGTTAACAATGTCACTTACTCTGATTTGAAGATGAATTGAATGGGTCTAAATCTGAGTGAAATGATGAACAGGTTATCGGTAAATACTGTATTCTTTCTTTGGCTTGGCTTCGCGGATGAAGATTTACGGAGGGGTATGTCCAAAGATATAAATACTGTTTAATAGCACTACTAATGGCATCACTTTGCTGATGATCGACAGTGGATTACTGAAGAAAAAGTATGGAGGGTTCTGCTATCAATAGATGGGGCAGATCAAAACACACAGTCAAGTATAGCAGTGGAATGTCAATTTGACAATGGAAATGTGTCCATAGATACTGCCCTGGTTAAATCTGGGAGAGTTTTAATGACTATTCAGTTCAATAAAGAGGAACAACCATGTGAGAGAAAGGTAATTTGCATTTCTTGAACTAATTAAATTGAGTATACTATGTTTCAAATATACGTATTTTTAAATTATTTCATTCTTGCACCTTTAAAACTATATAATTTTGAATTGTTTAATAGATATTCCAGAGGTATTTATTAAAGGTTCAAAATTTGCATTGTATATGTAGGGTGTGACAAAAGTATTTCTGTGGGCAGAGCTTGTTATTCCTCATCAATTAAGATGGAGACAGCTAGAGAGCAAGTTGACACAAGAAGATTGCTTCAGATGATATAGTCCTGGCTGATAGGGGACCAGATAGACCAGGTGACTTGCTGATCAAAGGAAATTCCATGCCTGTTATACACGTTAACAATACAATAAATAAACTGACATAAATTAAAGGGTACATATAAGCCATGTTAATATTTCTTAAGGATTGTTCCTTTGATAAGGTTTAATGAAGCACCTGAATTAAATTTTATGAGGAAATAATTGATATTTCATTGTAGTGAGGTCACTATGGCTACAGCTAAGTTATGGCTTTTAGTTATAGCCCTAAGGCTGTAGCTCGAATCCATAGGAGAAGAAACATACACACCAGTAGAGTGTATTCGACATTCAGTGGCAGCTCTGCCTTTTATAGTCAGCTCGGCCACATCACCACTGGGCATGGCTTGAGTGGGCTGGCTGCCTCAGGTGCCTGGGCTCTGATTGGACCGCCTGTGATCCACTGGTACTGATTGGCCAGTTTCACTGCTCTGTCGGCAGCCTATGGAAATGGGCATTTCAGCCCACACGATCCTTTGCTGGTGGCCACATTTGACGCTGCCCACCCTCCCCCCACCACAACGACCGATCCGGGCACTGTTTTTAGGAGGCTGACCCCTGAGCTGTGGGGTCAGGTGAGTGATGGGCTGGTTAAAGTCCAAGTAGGCCAGTTTCAAACAGTCAAATGTGAAAGTCTCTTCCTTGCCCCCAATGTCCAAAATACAGGTGGAGTTATTGTGTCTGAGGACACGGTATGGCCCCTCTTAAGATCACTATAGAGGTGGCTGGTGAGCCCCTTGCCGAACAAATGCGTATTTACAGTCAGTAAAGTTCTTTGGGACATATGTGCAGGGATGGCTCTGGGGACTAGGTTTAGTGGGGGCCAGGGTGCCTAGGTGCTCATGTAGTCAGGACAATGTGGTTGCCGGGGGTTCCCCTAAGTCACGAATTTGCCCAGTATAACTAGGGGTGTGCCATAGACTAACTCAGCAGAGGATGCCTTGAGGTCCTGCTTGGGTGCAGTGCGGATGCCTAACAGGACCCAAGTGAATTTGTCAGCCCAGTTAAGTCCAGTAAGGCTGCCTTAAGGTGTCTGTGGAACCTCTCCACCAACCAGTGGCCTGTGGGTGATTCGCCCTGGTGTAGTGTAATTGGGTCCCAAGGGCATAGGCTAAGGCAGTCAAGAGACTGGAAGTGAATTGGGCCCACCTGTCTGATGTAAGATATTTGGGGACCCCAAAACATGCTGCCCAAGTGTTGAGTAAAGCCCGTGCTCATGCTTCTGTGGAAGCTTTTGATTATGGCACCACCTCTGGCCATCTGGTCGACCATTGTGAGAAGGTAACGTGCACCTCCGGATACTGGTAGGGGTTCCACAATTTCAATGTGACGTGCTGGCTCGAATGTCTGTGGTGGAGTTTTGATATGTGTCTGGATTTGGATGACCTGGCTCTGAGTGCAAGTCCTAGCCCACAGGGTGACTTCTTTGCAGAGGCTGGGCCAGATATACCTGTTTGCCATCATTTTGACTGTACTCCTGATGGCGGGGTGAGCCAAGTTGTGGACCGAGTCAAAAACCCGCCTCTTCCATGTAGCCGGAATGACAGGGCGAGGTTTATCCATTGAGCTGCTGCAGAGCAGCGTGCGATTGTTGGGGGAAATCTGGATGTCCTCCAGTTGTAAGCTGGTGAGTGCTGCCTCAATGGGCCTCCAGGCCGGGTGGGGAATGTTGCTGTATTGTGCCCCAGAGTGCACCAAGAAACATCGGCCCGACGGAGTCTTTTTTTTAATTTTTTTTTTTAATTTTATTTTTCACACCATAAATCACATTACCATAAATCACATTAACCATAGTACACACTTTTTCCTTTTCACACATATACAGTGCCATCTTCTCCCCCTCCTCCCTCCTCCCATCCCACCCTCCCTACCTCCCCCCTCCCATCCATTTAAAGTATAAAATCTAGGATACATTAAACCAGTCAGACAATGTTGTCATTCAATAAAAATACACCAGAAATTCTACTGAGTCCATTCTTTTCATTTCCTTTTCCTTCCATTAACTTAGGTAATGATTGTCCCCGGTAGGTTTTCGCTATTGTATTTAATGTAAGGCTCCCATATTTGTTCGAATATTTCAATATTATTTCTTAAACTATATGTTATTTTTTCTAAAGGAATACATTTATTCATTTCTATATACCATTGTTGTATTTTCAAATTATCTTCCAATTTCCAGGTTGACATAATACATTTTTTTTCTACGGCTAGAGCTATCTTAACAAATCTTTTTTGTGCATCCTCCAAATCAATTCCAAATTCTTTATTTTTTATTTTACTTAGGAGGAAGATCTCTGGATTCTTTGGTATATTGTTTTCTGTTATTTTATTTAATATCTGATTTAGATCTTCCCAAAATTTTTCTACTTTCTCACATGTCCAGATTGCATGAATTGTTGTTCCCATTTCTTTTTTACATCGAAAACATCTATCAGATACTGTTGGGTCCCATTTATTTAACTTTTGAGGTGTAATGTATAGCCTGTGTATCCAGTTATATTGTATCATACGTAACCTCGTATTTATTGTATTTCTCATCGTTCCGGAGCATAACTTCTCCCATGTTTCCTTTTTTATCTTTATATTTAAATCTTGTTCCCATTTTTGTTTAGTTTTACCATTTGTTTCCTCATTCTCCTTTTCTTGCAGTTTAATATACATATCTGTTATAAATCTTTTGATTATCATTGTATCTGTAATCACATATTCAAGGTTACTTCCCTCTGGCAAACTCAAACTGCTTCCTAATTTATCCTTCAAGTAGGATCTCAATTGGTAATATGCCAGCGCTGCATCTTGAGTTATATTGTACTTATCTTTCATTTGTTCAAAGGATAAGAATCTATTTCCTGAAAAACAATTTTCTATTCTTTTAATCCCTTTTTTTTCCCATTCTCTAAAGGAAAGGTTATCTATTGTAAAAGGGAGTAACTTGTTTTGCGTCAATATTAGTTTTGGTAATTGATAATTTGTTTTATTTCTTTCTACATGAATCTTCTTCCAAATATTGAGGAGATGATGTAATACTGGAGAACTTCTATGTTGTACCAATTTTTCATCCCATTTATATAATATGTGTTCAGGTATCTTTTCCCCTATTTTATCTAATTCTAATCTTGTCCAATCTGGCTTTTCCCTTGTTTGATAAAAATCTGATAGGTATCTTAATTGTGCAGCTCTATAATAATTTTTAAAGTTTGGCAGTTGTAAGCCTCCTTGTTTATACCATTCTGTTAATTTATCTAGTGCTATCCTCGGTTTCCCCCCTCTCCATAAAAATTTCCTTATTATTTTCTTTAATTCCTTGAAGAATTTCTCTGTCAGTTGTATTGGCAATGCCTGAAATAAGTATAATATTCTTGGAAAAATGTTCATTTTAATACAGTTTATCCTTCCTATTAGTGTTAGTGGTAAATCTTTCCAATGCTCTAAATCGTCCTGTAATTTTTTCATTAGTGGATAATAATTGAGTTTATATAGTTGGCCGAGATTTTTGTTTATTTGTACACCTAGGTATCTTATTGCTTGCATTTGCCATCTAAATGGTGATTCCTTCTTAAATTTTGAGAAATCTGCATTATTCATAGGCATTGCTTCACTTTTATTTACGTTTATCTTGTAACCCGACACTTCTCCATATTCCTTCAATTTCTTATACAATTCTTTTATTGATAGTTCTGGTTCTGTTAAGTACACTATAACATCATCCGCAAATAAACTGATTTTATATTCCTGGCCCGACAGGGAGTCTTGAATGTGTAGTAGGGTATGCAGTTGGACAGTTATTGCAGCCATTAATGACGGCCAGCCTGGACATTTCCCTGGAAAGCGCAGGGGGAGCTGCATCAATGGGCCTTGGTACCCAAATGTCAGTGATAGAAACAGTACTGCTCATGGATGGGGCCATGGCATTCAGGTGGTCGGTTGGACAATCGGTCGGTCAGACAGTTGATCAGTGATCTTCCTGGCTGGGCACTGATGATGCAGTGCTGTCAACTGCTTGAATGAAGCGCAGGAATCCCTCTTTGCCACCCATAGCAGGTCTGCTCGGACAACTACCTTCCTGGGGTCATCGAAGTCATCCACCGGGATGAGCAGTTGGATGTCCTCGGGTAGCCTCTCCAGGAATATCTGCTGGAACAGTGGAGAAGAGGTGTGGTCATTATTGAGAGCGAGCATGTCGCTCATGAGGGCGGAAGGGACCCTGTCCCCCAAACCATCAATATGCCAGAGTCGGGCTGCTTGCTCGTGCTTTGAGACCCCAAAAGTGCGTTTTAACAGCTCTTTGATGCACCTTCCTTGTTCTGGGGCTACTGGAGGAAGTCGATTATGCGGGCTGCAGTGTTCTGATCGAGGACGCTGACCACATGGTAGTAGCGCTTGTCATTGGCGGAGATAAGTCGAATGGCGAATTGTGCCTCCACTTGCTGGAGCCACACCCATGGTTGCAACATCCAGAAGTCAGACAGTTTCAATGCTAAAGCATTGATCACAGGTTGCTCTCCCATCTTTGGGTCCAAAGCGCCGTTTGGACCAATCAGGGTCACCACTGTGGCAAAGTCCCTATGGCTACAGCTAGGTTATTACTCTTAGTTATAGTCCTAAGGCTGTAGCTCGAATCCGCAGGAGAAGAAAGACACACACACCAATAGAGTGTATTCGACACTTGAGTTCATTCAGTGGCAGCTCTGCCTTTTATAGTCAGCTTGCCGCGTCACCACCAGGCCGTGGCTTGAGCGAGCTGGCTGCCGATTAGTTACCTCGGATGCCCGAGCCCCGACTAGGCCCCCAGAGGTGATTGGCCAGTTTCACCACTCAACTGGCAGCCTATGGAAACAGGTGTTTCAGCCCACACGATGCTTTGCTGGTCGCTGCGTTGGATGACCACTTCCTGTGTCGGCCCAAGGCTCGGGCCACGGGCCGCTACATTATAATATTTTAAAAGTGTCCTGATAACAAGAACAATATTACTGGTTAATGTTTAATATATTTTTCTGTTGATGTAAGCAAAACAAGTGAGCTTCAACCATTGAGGACTTAATAGAATCTTTCACTTGCAGTATGGACTTCTGGAATGTGTCATGTCTAGTTGTGTAATGCTTTCTTCAAAAGCAGGTAGAACATAAATTCCACATAAGTGAATATTGTCTGATAATTCCATTGCTGTTACTGCTAAATAATTTTTGCTTTTAATGAATGTCATCCAATCTGGAAGAACTATCATAATGTTTTTGTTGAAGTTTAATATGAGTATATTGTTGCTTTATTCACATTAAATGATCTAGATATTTTGTGTCTTTTTCTGTACATTAAAATATTAATAAGTAATTCCAGACCATCTTGTATTAAAAACAGGCAATGAAGTTTTATTTTATTGGCATCTAGTGTTGACGTAACTTTATAATGTAAGGATCCAACAGTATGATTCAAATTTCTTGTACATACAAATATTTGCCAAGATGAATTGGTGCACTTTGTCTGATGTATTTGGCATATACAATACTATAAAGCAGTCTTTGTTATCCTTCCAGTTCAAGCTACTGAAGATTGGAGTTGCTGCATGGTCATTCATGCTTGAGTGGAAATCGCAATCAAATATTTCATTATGAATGTTTCCCTGACTACTGAATGACTGCTGACACCAGTATCTGAGATGAAAAATTTTGTGTCAACTTCTGCCTGCATTCTGGACTCCCTACCGGATTATTTGCACAATAACTAAATTAAATAGTTTTTGTGACTGTTTAGACCAACTACCCTCAACCTTCTTTTTTTGGCTATGGTCCCTTAGGTCTCTGCTCAAAGTTTATGGGCCCTCTTCTCTCTGAAGCAGATAAGTTTAGTTGGTTCATTCTCTCCTACTGACTACATCAAAAATATTTTCGGATTTCAGTCCGTGGTCACTCTTAAATGTGTTGTGGTCCCCAGGGGGTGCCTAATGGCCCCCACTGAGATTGGCTTGTTTAAACAATCAAACCTGAAAATTCCTACAGGCTTTGTATTCGCCAAAGGTGCAGTAGGGAAAAGATGAAAAGCTATTTAAAGGAAACCTTTTGAATGACGTTCATGTAAAACAAATACTTGGACAATTTTTTTTCTGTGGATGTAATTTTTCATCTGCATTTGGGTAATTGAATAAACATGGGCCAGAATAGTGGAGAAGAATTCCCAAGTACTTCAAAAAGTATATGATATTTTTGACATACAGTGTAAAGATCACTGAATTTTTTTACTTGCCACAGCCACAGTTATATAAGATACAACAATGGTATCAATTAATGCATCATGAGACAGATAAAGAGAACTATAAAATGATAAATAGTCATGGCTGCAATTAGTGTTTTTAAAAAAAAGGGTGTTTCAATAGTGAAGACAAGTCTTTGGGTGGTAGCCAAGTAGTCTAGGGTTTTTTGGGGAGGTCCAAAAGCCTGATAGCTGTTGGGAGTTTAAAAATAAAATTTTATTGAACATAAGAGGTGTTGGATTTCAAGCTTAGTGCCTTCTACCTAAAAGTAGTAGCAAGAGGAAATTCTGACCAGACAATGGGGTTCGTTTATGATGTTGAGGCAGTGCCTTAATAGATGTGTTTAATGGATGGGAGGTTGTTGTCCATGATGGACTTGACTATATTAGCATCTTCCTGCAGCCTTCTATGTTCTTGTGCACTCAACAATACCAGGCCATGATGCAACCTGTTAGTGTTCTTTCCACTGTATAGAGGTTTATAGAGTATTTGATGATAGGCTGAATCTCCTCAGACTTGGAAAAGCTGGTACACTTTCATTGTTGCCTCAAGTACTATCTGATGGAACAGGTAGGACTTCAGTATGGCTCACAAAATCAGTGAGGACCCCTACCACCCTGCATGCAGCATCTTCTTCCAGCTACTTTGGTCAGGAAAGAGATACAGGAATATCAGACCCAGGACCACCAGGCTGAGAAATAGCTTCTTCCCATAGGCAATGAGACTGATGAATGGCTGATTAACTGCTCAAACCCTCCGTGGCTCTTCTATTTAACAAAAATATTTATTTCTTTTAATATTTGTATATATGTACTGAACATAGGTATCATTTGTATATGTGTTTCAACCTTTTACACTGAGGACTGGAAAACACTGGTTTGTGGGGTTGTACTTGTATAATCGGATGATAAATTAACGTGAACATTTCATCTGTAAGGTAGTAGTTTGTCAGAAAGAATACCTGTTTCCCTGTTAATTAATGTCTATAAATAGTGATACTGACATGCATATATTTTGCACATAAAACAGCATTCCCAAAAAAAGGAGTTTGACAATAATGATTACAACATAGTTCAATAGGTCAGAAATGCATACATTTAGGAAGTTTTAAAAAAAAACAATCCTTATCTGTAAAGTCATCACCAATATAACAGTGGATGGAGGCAGAATTTCCAATCTACCATAACTTTTTTTTGATATGTTAGAAATATAGCTACATTTTTAAAATAAAGACATATGATTATAGGCACTAGAAATCTGAACTAAAAAAAATGCTGCACATACTCAGAAGGTTAGATACTATCGATGGAGAGGAAAACAGTTCATGATAGTACATCGTTTGACATGCTGAGTTTCTCCAGCATTGTGTTTTTATTTCAACCACAGTGTCTGTAGACTTTCGTGTTTTACTTGTTCACTGACCTTTCATCTGAAACAACGCCAAAATACATACCATGAAATGAAAGGTCAATGAATTCAAATTTGATCTCTGTTTCTCTGTTCATGGATACTGTCTGCATGTTAGTATCACAGGCATATTCTGTTTTTATTTGCTTTGCTATTTACTGTGAAAGTCCACATATCATTTTGTTTCAACATACCAGCAAATGTGGAAAAGAACAATCAAGACCCTGTCATCCTTGCCTAAAATAATGAGAATATTATCACTGAAATTCAATTATTGTGAGGATAAAATTGCCTTTCCCTTTTGGAAGAGAACCACAGGAAGCTTCAAGAAATACTTTTATTAAATCAAAACTGACAAATTTATGCTGTATAAATGTTTTGTCACTAAATGCAGGGTCTATATGCCCAAAGCAATAATTCTCTAGGGGTAGAACAGGATGATGGTCTGCTTATTACCCCTCATTTGTTTGACATATCCCTCAAGAAATTTTTTTTTAAGAATGTCAACCCATGGTTACATGGGTATGAACATGCTTATGCACAAAATTAACTGGATTGGTGCCCAAATCAGAGAAAAACATTCAGGAAACATTTTAACTCTTTCAATCCTGAGGTTTTTTTTTGTATTTATGGAGTTAATTCACTGTAAATTACCTCCTCAATCTATATCAACCATTACTGAATCTCTTTTCTTTATCACCCAGACAGATATAAAAATGGGCTAAGTTTCTGATCTGGCTGTCTTTTCAAGTTGGAATTTTTGAATCAACAAAACACGTTGCAGCTGACTTTTCAAAGCTTGCTTTATTTTCTGATGCTAGATATGAGGTAATATGCTTCAGATATGCTTCAATGAGGTAATTTTGTAATATTATTCTAATATAAATGTAGAATTATATAATAAAACCATTTTTTCACAACTGAAGTCAAGAAGATTGGAAATAGTTGTTGGTTAAATGAATTTCTTATGAATATCACTTCTTAAAATTTGAGTAGTTTCTTAAATATATTTGTTTTATTTATGGTATTTGCAAAATATCAGTGTGATTTGAGCTATTACAAATAATCATATAAAATGGTGTTTTGTACGAAAAGGCTGACTGCCACTTTAGCCTGAAATGAAGTCATAGTCTTACAGAATGGAAACAAGCCCACTTTATCTATGCTGAACAACATGCCCTGCTTGCCTGAAATACCCCTCCCATCCAGGTAGTTATCCAACTGTTTCTTAAAGGAAGCTAATGAACCTACCTCTCTACTTTCATTCCATCTGCCCACCACTCTCTAAGTGAAAAATTGTCCTCTTGTGCCCCTTCTAAACCTCCCATCTATGTCTTAGATTCTCCTACTCTAGGAAAAATATGTCAACATTCACCCTGTCTATCCCGTCATGATTTTATAGAACTCAATAAGATCTCCTTCATCTTCTGAGCTCTAAGGAAAATAGGCCTTGTTTTTCCAGTCTATGCCTGAATCTCATGCAAATCATGCTTTATTATTTACGAGAAAGACTCAAAAACAATAAGATGATATAGTTTTAAACTAACACACAAATAATACAGCTGCAACTCATAAGTAGTATTTATCTTTTGGAAAGAAAAATCATGAAGTATACTGGAAATTATTTTTGTCCTTTTAATGGTGGTTACAAATCAGTGGAAATAACCCAGACAAAAATGAGTCTTTATTAATTTTCCATTGGATAAGGAACATAAGACACTGAAGAGTTAGGAAGCAACTAGAGGCCATTTTGGTCCACTTGCCTGCTTTGCCATTGAATGCAGGCATGGCAGATCTTTCAGCTCTTCTGCATTTTCTTGTAACTACACCACATTCCTTTTATTTGTTAAATATCATGAAAAGTTATAATTATTTGCCTATAATATAATTAACCACCATGCTTCCACAGCTGCCTTCAGTTGTGAATTCCATTCTTTTAAATCAGAATCAAGGTTTTTGTCATGAACATTTGTCACAAAATTTGTTGTTTTCTGCCAGCAGTATTGTGCATTAAAGGTGCAAATTTGCTTTAAATTACAGTTCTATAAAAACAAGATTTAAAAAATTAAATAATTTGTGCATAAAAAGAGGTGGTGTCCATAGGTTCATTGTCTGTTCAGAAATCTGACGACAGAGGGGACATAGCAATTTTTGTAACGTTGGGTGTGCGTCTTCAGGCTCCTATACCTCTTTCCTGATGGTAGCAATAGGAAAAGGGCATGGCCTGTGTTGTGAGGGTTCTTGATGATAAAGGCTGCTTTCTTGAGGCAAGATGTCCTTAATGGAGTGAGGATTAATGCCCATGATGACACTAGCTGAGTTTACAACCCTCTGTAGCCTGTTCATTTCTGATGCATTGGCACCTCCATACTGGACAGGAATGCAAACAGTCAGAATGCTTTCCACAGTACGCCTGTAGAAATATGCAAGAATCTTTGGTGACATATCAAGCCTCCTTAGACTCCTCACAAAATATAGCTACTGGTGTACCTTCTTCATGATAGCATCTTCAGAGATGTTGACATCCAGGAATTTGAAGTTCCTTATCCTCTCCACTGCTGACCCTTCAATGAGAACTGATTTGTATTCTCCTGGTTTGCTCTTCCACTATCAATTTATTAGTTTTACTAATGTTGAGTGCAAGGTTGTTGTTGTGACATCACTCAACTAGTTGATCTATGTTTCCTCATTGCCATCTGTGATTCTGCCGACAACCATGGTGTCATTGGCAAATTTTTACTTGACCCTTGGTCATGGGTGTAGAGAGAGTAAAGCAATGGGCTAAGCATATATCCTTGAGGTGAGCCTGTGTTGATTGTCAGTGAGGAGGACATGTTACTGATCCGCACCAACTGTGGCATTCCAGTGAGGAAGTTAAGGATCCAGTTGCAGAGGGAGGTGCAAAGGCCCCAGGTTTTGAAGCTTTTTGATCAATATCGAGGGGATAATGATGTTCAAAGCTGAACTGTTATCAATTAAAAGCAGCCTGTTGTATGTGTTGCTGTTGTCTAAGTGATACAGGGCTGAGTTGAGAGCCAGCGAGATTGCATTTGCTATGGAACAATTATGGCGGTAGGCAAATTGCAGTGGTCCAGGTCTTTTCTTGGGTATGAGTTAATTCTGGCCATGACTAACCTGTCAAAGCATTTCATTACGGTAGATGTGAGTGTAACTGGGTGATAGTCATTGAGGTCGTTCACTCTGCTCTTTATGATTGATGCCCTTTTTGAAGCAGGTGGGAACCTCCAACTGCACCAATGAGAGATTGAAAATGTCTGTGAAGACTCCACCTAGCTGGTTGGCCAGATTTTCAGGACCCTGCCAGGTTCGCCATCAGGGCCTGGATGCCTTCACCGTCTTGAAAGATGTTCTGATGATGGTTCTGAAACAGATATCCCAGGTTTGCCAGGTTCTTCAGGGATTCTCATCTGCTACAGTTGAATTCTCCTTTTCAAAGCAAGCATAATTGATGTTCATCTCATCGGGGGGGGGGGGGGGGGCTGAAGCATCATAGCCATTCATGATGATAAACTTCACCTTGTTGATTGTAATGTCCTGGCTTCAACTTGATAAATGTAATGGCCTGCAATAGCTGGTGAGTATCTGATACTATTTCTAACTTCATTTGGAATTGCCTTTTTGCTGTTAAGATAGCCTTCCATCAGTCAAATTATTTGATTCATCCATGGCTTTTTTGTTGGGATTCTCACAGTACATGCATGTGGGAAGGCACTCATCCACACGGCTCCTGATTAAACTAGTGACAGCTGTGGCATATTCATTCAAGTCTGAAGATGAATCCTTGAATATGGTCCAGTCCTCTAATTTAAAGCAGTCCTGAAAGTGCTCATCTGCCTCCCTCGACTATATTTTCACTGTCTTCACCACTGGTACTATAGTTCTCAGTCTCTGCCTGTATGCCAGGAGTAGACGTATAACCAGTTGATCAGACTTGCCAAAGTACGGGAGTGGGATGGCACAGTAGGCATTCTTGATGATGATGTAACAGTAGTCAAGTATGGTACTCTGGAGAGTACAGTTCATGTCTGTTTTATTCTTCTTCAAACAACAAACTTGCCATCAGGGGAATCAATCTGGAGAACCTTTTCCCTCAATCTTGAATCTATTCTCCTTTAGAAAGTGAGGTCAGGCCTCTACGTAGTATTCCAATTGCAGATTCTATCAAATTAGAGCAAGAGAGCTCCACTCTCATACTGAAATAAAGGGCACCATTTGCCACCATTTAGCTTGCTGGTCCTGTATATGATCTTTCAGTGATCTGGGAAGAAAGAGTAAAATGGCCAAGGATATTGGAGAAAATTTTAATGCTCAAAAGGAAGTTCCTTAATCCTGGAGCCAAGGTGGAAAACTAACCTTGAACACAAGATTTTGGCATAAACTGGAAAAACAAGGCCTATTTTCCTTAGAGCTCAGAAGATGAAGGAGATCTTATTGCATTTATGGTCACTTACCAACAGAAACAGTGTTAATAAGATTGAAAGAGAGCAACTATATAAGGATGTTGCTGGACTTGTGGAGCTGAGTTATAGGTAGAAGTTGAATAGGTTAGCACTTTATTCCCTGAAGCATCAGAGAATAAAAGGAGATTTGATAGAGTTATATCAATTTATGAGGGATACAGATAGGGTAAATGCAAGCATACTTTATTTCATTGAGGTTGAGTGAAACAAGAACTAGAGGATATGAATTTAGAGTAGAAGATTAAATGATTAAGGGGAACATCAACATTCATAGTGTGGTGAGAGTGTGGAATGAGCTGCCAGCCGAAATGCTGGATGCAGGATTGATTTTGAAATACAAGAGAAGATTGGATAGGTACATGAATGAGAGGGGTATGGAGGTTATGGTCTGGGTACAGGTCAACGGAACTAGACATAAAAATAGTTTGGCACAGACTAGATGGGCTGAAGGACCTGTTTTTACATCTACTATGATTCTATGTACTTGACAAAGGACTGAAAATTAGACTTTCCTCCAAAAATTCCCTTGCATCTAAAGACAGACCCACAAGTCAGTGAAAGAACTGGCCCATATTTTATTTAGTCTAAACTGAGGGTTTGATGCATGTGCTTCAAACTGTTTAAATATGTTTTTAGGCAAATGTACTCAAACTGCATAGGAAGGACAAAACTCTTATATGGCAAGAAGGCCATTTAGGTTCTAAAAACTTTCAGCATTTCCATTGATAAAGGTGGAAATCCTATCCACCATCTACCAGCCAGGAGGTGTTGGGTTAGAGCGGCCATGGGGAATTAACAGGCTGATGTCTGCAGATAAGCCTGGAAACTGCTTCATTGTTTGGTGAGTGGATCAATATCTGTGGTGTTTTTTAAAAGAAAATGCTGATCACAATTGAAGTGATGTAAGCAACTAAGGTGGGGGCAAGGGGCAGCCTTATGTACACTAATCCAGAGTGTTCTCTCCTCTGGTGGGGACGTTGACAGGCTGTTGAAACTGGTAAGATTGTTTTCAGGTTGGTATGGTTGAAGTCACCAACTACAATCATGGCACTGTCAGGGTGGGACTTTTGGGCTTTGTAGATGGCACCGTAAAACTCCATCATGGCTTCACTTTTTTCAGGCTCTTTTTTTCCAAAACAACGAGACAAAATATTATAATTTGATCAAATCTTTTTGAAGACTGATTTATTAATAGCTTCTCAATATGCAATTAATACAGAAGTCTTAAAACTATTCAGGAAAAGAAGGAAACAAAAAATAAATGGGAAACTATAGACCAATTAGCTGAACATTTGTTATTGAGGAAAATGCTGGAGTCTATTATTAAGGAGGAAAAAACAGAGTGTTTAGAAAAGGAGGTGATAATCAGGCAGAATTAACATGGGATTGTGAAAGTGAAATCATGGTTGATAAATTTGCTAGAGTTTGTACCCCCCCCAATTACACCATGTGACCATTTAACCTACTAACCCATATGTCTTTGGAACATGGAAGGAAAGCGGAGCATCCAGAGGAAATCCATGCAGTCATGGGGAGACTGTTCCAACTCTTTACAGAGAGCAGTGGAATTAAACCAGGGTTGCTGGCATTGTAATATATTGATCTAACCACTATGCAAACTGTGCCGTACATGAGTACAAGAAGTAATTAGAAAGGCAAATGAAATGTTGGCCCTTTGTTACAAGGGGTACAGAGGAGCCATTATGGAACTTGAGTATTCTGTACAGTTTTGGTCTCCACACATACAAAAGTATATATTTCTTTTGGAGAAAGTGTGAGATTCCCTAAATTAATTCCTGAGGTGGTTTGATCGCTGAATGAGGAAAAATTGAATATGATGTGCTTGCCACAGAGGTTGCTACATGGAAACTGCAACTGAGCAAATCCATACTGTCCATCAAGTCTCATTTTAACTTTAATCTTTCCCGAACGTATTATTTACCTCTTGTTTCTTGGGGCATAGAGGAATGAGAGATTTTATCACAATAAAAATCTCCTACTTTGGTGTCTATTTAAGTTCACATTGGACCAGTGAATATTTGACTCCAGTCTCTGATGCCCACTGGCCTTGAATGAAGAAAGGGCACTTCCCTTCATAATGCAGAATGTGAAACGTTCTCATGAGGAGCGTGATAATTGAGTGAGGAAGGGCTGGGTCGAAGGGTTAGAAAGTTGATATTGAAAGAAGGTTCACATCAGTTCAGGGACTGTTTACTAAGATTGGAAGAGCAGACTAGGCTGGGATTGCAAAACAGATGGGGCTGACCTGTTCTCATCAGTTATTTGAGAGAAGGGATGTAACTGGAGGGTGGTACTGAATTTCTGGTTAGGATTCCAGTGAGGGTGCAAAGACCAACTTGCCATCGAGGGAGTGAGGTGAAGAGGTGGTTGAGGGGCAAGCGAGAGTCAAGCCTGGACAGTTGACAGTCAATACCAGGAGGAAGAAAACCGGTGTTGGTGAGGCAAGGGAGCGGACTTCAGGAGCCCTTCCCGGAGTCCTCTCCCCAAGACCAGAGTGGACCTCCATGGGAGGCCTCTGAAGGGCGCAACAACTTGGTGTCACTGGCAGTTATCGCCCATTTTAAATTGTCATTGACATTATTGTCAGCCTGGCACCACTCAATCCATTTCTTTGAATTGCCCCTGGGTGTTATTGGACGTTAAAATGGGTTGAATCTCTTTCTTTCTAAGTTGTGGGAAGTCTAATTGGGTTCCCCCCCCTATAAAGGTCCTGACGCTACCAGGTGGGAGGCTGTGCTAGGGTCACTTCCCTGAGCGCTGCCCTTGCACGCAGTTGAACACCTGCCACAGCCGCTTCCTGCTGCGCGGTGCTGACTGGCCCACAGCGCTGCGTGACTCCGCTCCATCACTGCTGGCCTGCGGTTATTTTCAACTCGAGTTCTCAGTGCATTGTCACGATATTAAATGCAATGGCGTGCGAAGTATTTCAGCCGATTTTTTTCTCTCTCTCTCTTCCCTCATGTGACTTCATTCAATTGAGAAGCGAGCTGCGGACGACACGACGTGCGAGTCACACGCATGGCTTCTCGACGACTGAAGTTTGTTCAGAAGTTCCCGAGTTGGTTCAGAAGTGCTCCCAGTTCCTGCAATCTCACCGGTGATTGGTCCACCATGATAACGATGGGGCGAAATGTCACCTTCCCCCGCCGGAGCCAAGCCCCTGCAGCAGCACCAGTGTGCCTCTGCGTTCCTGGGGAGTGCGTGCACGCCTTGCCTCTCCCTGATCCACTGCACGCAATCCATGGCCTATCTCAGCATGACTCATTCCTTCGTGCAGTTTGCATCAGGCTTCGCCGTGACCTCTGCAATTTCCGCGAGCTCCTGCAGTCCACATCGTGCCCAGTGCAGCTTGTGGGGTGGAAGTCCCTCGCTCTCCAAACAAAGCAGTTTCACTTCAGACACGCAGGCTGTGCTCACGCTTCCTTCTCCAAGGACGAGCCGCTTTGCGTGCAGAGAGTACCATTTGCAATCATTTCATGGTGACCTTTTGTTTGGCCAGGAGTTGGTTAATCCAGGCACGTTTTCAAACCAGCTCTTAAACCGAAACAATAATGACATTGTGGACATTTCTTTTTAAACATAATAGTTGTGTCACCTTTTCTGGATTAAAAACACTTAAGGAATCATTACTGAGGAAGTTCGGGCTTTGCACGAAATTAAAATGGCAGAGAGGGTCCCTGGGCTCTCCCTTTCCTCTAGACTTTTACTGGGAATACTGTCAAAATAGGGATTAGAGAAGATCCTTTCCATCCAGTCTGTTCAACACCCTACCATCAAGATGATACAGGAGCATCAAAATGAGGACTGAATAGCTTCATCAAGAATATTGGCATATTCTCCTCGGACTGTGCACAGACATCCTGGCATAACAGTTTCTCCCCAGACTGACATCTGAGTGCTGTTAAAATTTATTGACCTGTCAACTCAATAAACTTCAGGCGCAGTCAATAACTGCTTGTACAATGACTTTGATTTCTTTAGCAGGTGACTATCAAAACATCGGATGATGTTTTGTACTTTGCCTTCAAAAGATGTTTGCTCAAACTCCAGAATTTGGAAACCTAAGCTACACGTCTAATTCAATGCAGACAAGCGTATGAACCAATCACTTTTAAAGCTCGAATGCAGAAAATCTTAAATATTTGGTAGATGTTTTTCTTTATATGTAACTCATGACTGTAATGATTGGTCATAACTCAGATTGGTCATCAATCGGATTTGCTTGTCTTACCAAGACCAGGAGATTTCTTAATCAATAAACTGAAATCATGTATCCAATGGATGTAACAACAAAAAAAACCCAACAGAATACCTTTTCTGGATCTCTTATTCCAGGGGGGGGGGGGGGGGGGGGGAGTGTGGAACCAAATAAAGATACATTTATAACCTACTGTATCTCTCTCTTTAAATTTTAAATTTTAGATATACAGCATAGTAACAAAATTAAAACAATTTTTCAAAAATAAAATTTCACAAATGAACCTTTAATGAAGAATCTCACCATATGTACAGTGTTTAAAAAAAAACATTTTGGTCGTATGTGCAGGTCATACGTTGAGGACTACCTGTACATCAGGAGTAAAATGATTCTATCTTGGAGGGAACACTGTCGCAACTTGGGATGACTGGAGCTTTGCCAACATCTTCATTGTAAGAAACCATTTAGCTTTAGTGACATAGCTTTTAAGGTTGAACATTTATTATGAAACAAGCAAATCTCTAGTTAACTTACTTGCACAGTTTGAGATACTTTATATCACCAAAGAGAAGCTTGGACAGGATTCTTTACCAGCTACTGATTTGCTTTCAACTTTCTTTTGGTCTGGCAGAAGTTAAAGTGAGATCCAGTGGCTTCAAAGATACAAATTCAGTTTATTGATGAAATTAATGTCAAGTTTGAGTATGAGGAATGAGATCATATTTAAGGGTGTCACGGTTAGCACAGTTCCTTTACAGTACTAACGATTGGGACTGGGTTTCTAATCCCGGGTTGTCTATAAGTAGTTTGTTCACTCTTCCAGTGTCGGTGTGGGTTTTCCCCAGGGGCCCCGGTTTCCTCCCACGATTCAAAACGTGCTGGGGTTATAAGTTAATTGGGCGTAAATTTGGCAGCACGGACTCGTTGGCAGAAAGGGTCTGTTAGGATGCTGTGGGTCTAAAATTTAAATTTTAAATTTATAATTTAAAGAGAGAGATAGAAATGGTTATAAATGTATCTTCATTTGGTCCCACACACGCACCATCTCCCTGCCCACAAACAGAAAAGGTATTCTGTTGGATGTTTTTTTCGGTTACACCCATTGGATACATGGTTTCAGTTTATTGCTTAAGAAATCTCCTGGTCTCATAACAGGAAATGCTGGAAGCTCTCAGCAGATTGGGTGACATGTATGGAAGGGTAACACTTAACTGTTCACGTCTGGGCTCCTTTATCAGAACTGGCTCAAAAGCTTAGTCAACAGGTAAGATTTCTGAGATAATTAACAAAATTAATATTTTTTTCTTTCACATTTCCTTGGTTTCATTGATGACTTGTTTCCACTGTATTTCTGAAGATTTGAGAAATGTCTGTATTTGAATTTCTTTAAGTAGGGATGGCCATTGCACATTGATGCCCTTCAAACTTGATATTCAACTTGAACTATGCCATCTGATTGTACACATACATCCTGATATAACAATGTCTATCCAGACCATGGTGCACACAATACATAGTACATAAAGATCACATAAATAATCAAAATAAATATATATACATGATTGGGATAATTGACATAGTTATATGATACTGTTCATCAGTCTCACCCCATCAGTCTGGAGAGAAACTGTTATGTCAGGATGCATGTGCACAGTCAGATGATAATAAACTTGAACTATGCCAATAGCTATTCTTGATGAAGCTATTCAGTCCTAATTTTGATGCTCCTGTATCATCTTGATGGTAGTGTGTTGAACATACGGCGTGCTGGATGGAAAGGATCTTCTATAATTCCTTGAGTCCTATTTTGACAGTATTCCCAGTAAAAGTCATCTATAGAGGAAAGGGAGACCCCAGTGAGCCCAGTGATCCTCTCTGCCATTTTAATGATCCTCTATATAGGCTTCTAGTCTGTTGCTTTGCAGGTACCATACCACTCAATGATGCAGCCAGACAGGACACTCTCAATTGTGCTCCTGTTAAAAAGTAGTGAAGAGTTTTTTAAAAAAGACTGACTCAATTAATCTCTATGGAATATATCAAAGAAAGGAATACTGGAGAGGATATTAATATTGTAGTTGCTGAGAGTGAGATTGCATGTATTATCAGCCATATTATGATGCATAAGGGGCACTGGGCAATTTTTGCTGATAGTGAATCTTTGTCTGCCTGATGGTAGACTAATGGAAATTTCATGTAATATCACACTTTCTGTTTTATTACATGACAATAAAATAACCTTGAATCTTGAATAAAAGTTAAGTATTAGATAGATTAATTATGCTGAAGGAAGGCAAAGTGTCAACTCCAAATGGATCAATTCTAGATCTAGGATTGTAGTGAGAATGAAGAGGTGTCACAAAGGTACTTGAAATTATGTATCAGGGCTGCACTGAGTGCGCCAGGTAACTGGAAATAGAATGGATAGGCTGGGTTTGTTTTTCCTTGAATGAAGGAGGCTGAGGGGGTGACTTGATCAAGGTTTATAGAATTATTAGAGGCTTAGAGGAGATAGAATGCTTTTTTCATGGTAGAGATATCAAAAATATGAGAACACTAATTTAAGATGAGAGGAAGGAGTCTGAAATGATAATAGAGAGGAATTTTTTTTAAATATAGAATAGTTGATAACCAGAACTTGCTGTGAGAGGAGGAGGTGGAGCTAAATTTAGACACCCAGTTTAAGGAACATTGAAACAGATGCTTAAATAGCAAGATGTAGAAAGAGAAGGATTGAATGTAGGGTAATGAGATTAATGTCAATGGATAATACAGGATGAAATGGACATGGCCTAAAGAAAAGGCTTGATCCTGTGTTGTACCACTATGGCTGTGTTATTGTTGTAGCCTATCATGACACATTTTAAGTGCATACAGAGTTAATCTGGACAGCTACAAACAAGATAAATTGACCTTTGATATAGGAAAAGCTTCAGAAAAATTTAAAATTTGAAATTTCTACATATTTAGTAAATAGAAACTAATTGGCATAGATTTCAAAGGATATAATGCTTGATACCATTTATGGAAGTTGCTGAGGACGCTAAAAAAAATCAATGGATGGAGGAAAATGCATAAGCTGAGCAAATAATTATGTGTGATTAATTCATTTGAAAAGAGATAACAAATTGGATTGACAATTACAAGAAGAAAATTTGTGAAGTGGGAATAGGGACTAAAATGGGGACATTTGCTAACATTGATAGATGGAACTCAGAATGTTATTGCTGTTATTTAAATAAAAAACATGGATGACCTTGCATCCTGCTACCTGCTCAAGTATTGGATCAGAACCATTATAAATAGTGATTCTTTCCATTTCAATCTCCATTTAAACAATTAAATGGAAAGCAATGCTGGTAACCTTCTGATGGAGATTATTTTCTGTGAATTAGTTTTTATTTAAGAGACTAGATAAAGTGTAGAATAACTTGTGCAACATTAGGGAAAATTAAGAATCTGTGCACAGTAAGTGGTTCATACATGCCAATAATTTGTGGTTTCCATGGTTGGTTTGTTCACTTCCCTTTTATTGCAGTTATCCAGAAGTTATCCTCTTAGCCATGTTATTAACAAGGAATGCCAATAACAAATTATATTGTGAAGCATCAAAATGATGAAGATATCTTTATTATATAAATGTAACCAGCCTGGTGACTGAAATACTAAAGAAAGTCAATTGGTGACCATTTTCCTTATTTCTTTAAATTTGAAGAGCCCACAGTTTGATAAAAGTCAGGAAAAGTTGTAAATCCATTTAGTTGTTTGAGAATTTGTTTAACTTCTGATAAATAATAAAATTATTAGAATTTAAAAGGCTTGCAAAGTTCGATAATTAATGTTGTGCAAATATCAGTTTGGCAGAACTCATCGCAAAAATGGAATAACAACAAATGGATTAGATTGATATGAATCAGAGTTCTGGAAAGAAATACCCCCTGAGAAATGCACCAGCGTGCCAGAGAAACAAGCATCCAGAGGTAGTTCACCCACCGGGCCCTAAATGTTACTTGATTAACCTGCTGAGTTTCTCCAGCATTGCTGTGTTTTGCACTCTACCCCAGGATCTGCACGCTACTTGTTAAACCACTGAGCAATAAAGTCATTTGAGCAAAGCATCAATCATAACAACATGATTCCAGATAAAATGAAACACTTAGCAATCTGACAATATCTGTGGAGTGAGAAACAGAACTAATGTTTTGAGTTGAAATTTCATGGATCAAGTGACCTTAATCATGGAACTTTATTCTAGGCTCTCATTGGTGGGTTACTAACTTTATTGTTGTCTTCTAAGTTTGCTAAGGCGCTATTATATTTATTATAAAAACTATTTTCATTTCAATATGCTCCACTATGAAGCCTCATGCCATGCCCCACAAACTCCTGGAGTGGGGAGGGAGGTTTGATTGACATTTCTTTGCTCTGGATCTCCAACCCCTGCTGCCTCGTTCCACTTGCTGCGTGGTCTCCATGGTGACCCCACAAGCGGCCTAGCGAGCCGGTCCCGCATGGAGGCGAGCTCGCTCCCTCGCAGCACCGGGTACGAGCGAGTTCCGCAGCCTTGGGTCACGTCGACCCTGCGCGGGGGAGGCCTGGGTGCTCGCGTGGGACTGAGCGCTCGGGGAAACGGCGGAGCGCGCCCTTTCGGTGAGAGTCACGCATTAACTCTGCACAACCTGGAGGGCTCGTTCCGGGAAGCGGGGTCAATCAATCACTTTGTTTTTTGAGATGGGGGGGGGGATGGAGTGATTCACCAGTCTGTCATGAACTATTAACCATTACTGTGTTAGTCTTAACTCTCTGGAATGGAACTTCATCTAAATATTATTTAAACATCTTGTTAGATGGGTGTTGCATTGCACTAATCTTAAAAATCCTTGATCTTTAGAGGTCAAACCATTGTGAACAATGATAGTTTCACAAATTTTGCATGTAATCTGCGTTAAACTGTCACACTACTTATTTGGCTACGAAATGCAGCAGTTATTTATGATAACATTATTCTGTGATGCTATTTCAGAAGATATAAAGACAGAAATAATGGGCGTAACATCTGGCAGGCAAAATTAAATGGCTATACCTGCAACATTGGGGATGTCCTCCCTAATAATAATTCTTTTTAAGCTGATTTTGTTTTTCAAAGGTTTTGTTTGCAGCCACAGAATTAATATGTACCCTAACTACAGAGTCTTCTTCATGCAAGTTCTTCCTCATTGTGTTTCACAGCCAGTCATGGGGCCACAGTGCTGGCTGCTGCTGCTCTTCCTGCAAAGGTCACCCCCTCCGCAATGTATCCAAAGTGGATACTGAGGGGAACGGTAACAGAAGAATCTCTGTCTACCTTTTCTCTCTGTCTTGGCGGTCATGCAGCTACTCGTTGTGTGCTCTTGCGTATGGTGTTCTCAGACGGCCAGATGGTTTTTTTGTGATTCTAGTCGCAGCTCCAGTGGTCAGTCAGGAGTTGCACCTGGTCAAACCTCCCAGAAGTATAGTCAACAGGGACACTGGAAATGTCCATGACTTCACACATCCTGCAGAAGGAGCAGATAACTGCCCTAACTGCCATCTCAAATCAACCAATATCAAAGAGAAGAGTAAGAGATGTCACCTTACCACATCACTGTCTGATCTCCTTGTCAAAGCCACTCAAGCCAAAGCCACAACACTTTGAATGTCAACAACAATGTTTCCAGCTCACAATTGCCACGTGCTCCAAGGGCTGCACTGGTGAAATATGTTTCTTTTCAACTCCCCTCATAGGGTTCACTTGCTATGCCTGTGGGTACAAAAATAGGCTTTCATCTCCATGCAGCTCATTGTAGTATTTCAGCTCTCCTAATATTTCAGCATTCCACTTCTTGCAACATTTCTCACATCAGCTTTTTAACAATTTGTTATTCTTAACACTCTCCTTGGTCTTGTTTACATCTTTTTTAATTAAAAAATTCCATACATTTAATCATAACCAAATATAAAATACAATAATCAAGTATTAATATCAAGATGGTATAAAACCCAACTCCCCCTCAACAAAACCCCAAGAAAAGAAAAAGAAAGAAATAAGAAAAACCATAGAAAAAGAGTAATAAGGAAAAGTAAGAAAAACAAGGAGAGAAACCTGGTTGCCAGAGGACACCCCTCACCACATGGCTTTGACTATATGTATCTTAATACTTCAAAGAGGTTAATGAGGTTTTGCAGTGTCTTGAATTTTAATTTCATTTTGTAAATCTAGTTCATTAGAAGGAGAAATAATCCTAGTTTATGTACTGCAAGTGTCCTATTGATTATTTTAGAGCAAAAATATGTTTGTTGCAAGACTTTGAAAAGTTTGGCATTTTAAAGACACTCTATTTCCTAAGGTGAGAAAAATGGCAGTAAATGTTATGACTATTTTCTATGATGAGGTTTCCATTACATTTTCAGGATTTGTCAATAACTGTGAACTAATATTTGAAGATTAGTTTAATCACCTGATGAGATCATTTGTTTACAGACAAATTTCACGTATGAAATTTCATGTATGTTTAGCTATCAGGTAATTTGCTACCTTTCCAAGAGTTGGCAAGAAGTTGTATAATGTAATGTCACCATTTGTTGATAAACTGTTAAAATTTAAGCACTGTGTAATTTTCAGCTTTCATGCCTGTTGTCATATAGAAACTTTGAACAAGTCTGGAATATTTATAAGAGTTGTGGCATGCACATGAGTTACCTATTTCTGACCCTGACTTGTATTTGTTCAGCCAAAGATTTAATTTGCTTCTCCTGTCAAGTAATGATTCAATCAAGTTAAAGGTGATATAGATACTTCTTTAAAATTGCAATTTATTTTGCAGTCTGCACATTTTTGTTATCATGTATTTGAGTCAGCTATGACTCCAATGTGGGTTAAAATCCTACTCCAGAGATCTGAAAATAAAAATTTAGGCTGACAATCTCAGGATATATGAAGAGAGCGCTTCATAGATGGAATTGCAGTTTTTTGAGGGAGTAAACAGAGGACCTGTGGGTTGACGTTGGTGTCCATAATAAATCCTATGCTATTATTTTGAAATTGAGCAGAGAGATATTACTGGTGTCCTTGTCAATATTTATCCTCAATGAACCACTTCCCTCTACCACCCACGAAAACAACAGATATCATCTCCTTGTATCATTTTTGGAAATTTCTGAGGAAAATTGGTTGCCAGTTTTCCCACATTAGATGTACACCTCTCAATTGTAAAGCCTTGGGGCATTTTGTGGTAAAATGGATATTGAAACATGAGCCTTTTTTTTAAATTTCACAGGAGCAACACTTTATGGTAATGTGGAACATTTCTGAGCGTCAGCTTAAATAGATCAACATGGAACGTCACATCCCTGTTCACCCTTTACCTGAAGATATCCAACAGGTAAAAAGATCATAATGTTTTCTGAAATTAAGTGGCATTATCTATATATTGAAAAGTTTGCAAATGGTACAAAAAAAAGTGCCTTTCATTCATGCCAATGTGTTATCACCTACAAATATTTCTGGCATAATTGGCCCTTGAGAATTTAGGATGATGTGTTCATGCAAATAATATTTTCTCAGTTTAGTTGCTGATTGCTAATAACAGATGTTTAAGCACTAGGATTTGCGTTTCAGTACATTTGCATTTTTATGTGAAAATGATGCACCACAATACCCATGTTCTGAAAAAAAAACTGGCTATTCTGCTTGTTGGATTGATTGATTCGCATTATGTAAGCACCTTCAGCTAAGCCAAGTTTTGCAGGAACTGAAAGTACTGAACAAAGTCTACAATTATGGACTATACCAGATGCCCCAAGTACAGGCCAACTTAGCATATTTCAACCGCTGAAGTTTTAAACGATCCATCCCTGACAGCGTACCTAGCAGAGTACTGAAAATTTGCAACAAACAACTAGCTGGGGTGTTCATTGACATTTTCAACCTCTCATTGTGGCAGTCAGAGGTTCCCACCTGCTCAAAAGGGCATCAATTATCCTGGTACCCAAGAAGAGTAGTGTGAGCTGCCTCAATGACTACTGCACAGTATCACTAACTTCCGTTATGATGAAGTGCTTTAAGAGGCTGATCATGGTCTGAATTAACATGTACCTAAGTAAAGATCTGGACCCACTGCAATTCGCCAATCGTCACAACTGCTCCACGGCAGATGAAATATCACTGGCTCTCCACTGAGCTCTGGATCATCTTGAAAACAGCAATTCATACATATGGCATCTCTTCATTGACTACATTTGGGCCTTCAGTACCGTTATTCCCTCAGTGCTATTTAAGAAGCTACAAATTTTAGGCCTCTGTAACCCCCTTTGCAACTGAATCCTTGACTTTCTCATTAGAAGACCACAGTCAGTAGGAATTGGAAACAACGTCTCCTCACTGATTATCAACACAGGCGCACCCCAAGGATGCACGCTTAGCTTACTGCTCTACTCATTATACCCTCGTGACTGTGTGGCTTGGTACAATTCCAATGCTATCTACAAGTTTGCCGATGACACCACGGTTGTCGGCAGAATCAAAAATGGCAATGAAAATGTGTACAGGAGGGAGATAGATCAGCTCATTGAATGGTGTAACGACAGCAACCATGCACATAATGTTAGCAAAATCAAGGAGATGATTGTGGACTTGAGAAGGAAGTAAGAGGAACATGACCCAGTCTTCATCGAGGGCTCAGTAGTGGAGAGGGTCAAGAAATTCAAATTCCTGGGTGTCAACATCTCTGAGGATCTGTCCTGAATCCTCCGTGTTGATATAATCACAAAGAAGGCTCACCAGTGACTATACTTTGTGAGATGTCTGAGGAGGTTCGGTATGCCACTGAAAACTCTTGAAAACTTCCTCAGATGTACTGTGGAGAGCATTTTGGCTGGTTACATCATTGCCTGTTATGGAGGCGCAAACTCTCAGAACAAGAATAAACTCCAGAGGGTTATTAACTCGGCCTGCAACAGCACAGGCACCAGACCACTCCATCGAGGATGTCTACATGAGGCGGTGTCTTAAAGAAGCAGCCTTTATCCTCAAGGATCCTTCCACCCAGGCCACGCCCTCTTCATTGGGGAAAAAAAGGAACAAGAGCCTAAAGATGAGCAAGCAACAGTACAAGGACAGCTTCTTCCCTGCTGCCTTCAGATTCCTGTCTTCTGCCAAACGTGAAACCGACTTTCAAGCCAAAATGACCTGTCTCATACGGAGCACTGCAAAAAGTGGAGCAAGAATTGGGTCAGCTGCAACACGAAGGGATAATTGAACAGGTCAACTAGTCAACGTGGGCTGTACCTATCATGGTGGTGAAAAATCGAATGGCTCCATATGTATGTGGTGATTTCTCAACTGGTCTGAACGCTGCATTGGACACCCATAAATCCCCACTGGCATTGCCTGATGACCTCATTGCTAAGCTGAATGGTGGCAAATGCTTTGTGAAGATCAACTTAACAGAGACATATCTACAAGTGGAGGTTAATGACGAATCCAAGGAATTGCTAACCATCCACACGCACTGTGGACTGTTCAGGTACACACATCTACCATTCAGAGTGAAGACTGCTCTTGCTATCTTTCAACAGATCATAGACACAATGTTGAACAATTTTCTGGGAGTTGCATTGTACCTAGATGATATCCTGATAATGGGAGTACACGCTTCAAGAATTGTTTGTTTGCATTCTGTCCCACACCAAAGACTATGATTTTTGAGCATGTCCAGAAAAATACACATTTTTCATGAAGTAAATGAAATATCTAGGCTTCATCATTGATGAACGTGGACAGCGGCCAGATCCACAAAACACTGACACTATCAAGTGCATGCCTGCACCCACAGATGTGACCGTGCTACATTCATTCCTGGATCTTATCAGTCACTAGTCACTACCAGAAATGCATGAACTCCGTGATCCACACAACAAGCTCCTTTCCAAGGGTAGTAAATGGAAGTGGACATCAAAATGTCAAGAGTTGTTCAACTGAGTTAAGTCGATGCTAAACTTGAACCTTCTTTTGACACACTACGATGCAAATTTGGAGATTGTCGTAGCTTCATTTCTCATATATTCCCAGAAGGGAATAAAAAAGCCATAGCACACGTAGCACAATCTCTAACAGCAGCAGAGTGTCACTATGGACAAATTGAAAAGGAAGCTTTAGTGGCGTTTTTGTGGTGAAGAAATTCCATAAAATGCTCTATGAATGGCAATTCACTCTTCTGACAGATCACAAGCCGCTCCTAGCAGTATTTGGTTCAAAGAAAGGAATTTGAATTTACACAGTAAACCATCTGCAAAGATGGAGTACCATACTACTTGGTTATGACTTCAAAATTAAATACCTGCTGACCACAAGTATAGGGCAAGCTGATGAATTGTCACAACTCATCAGCGAGCAGCAAATAGAGCCGGAAGGTATTCTTGTCGTGGAACTCTCTGTAGAGGCAGAGGTCAACCAAGTATTCAAAGATGTTACTAACTCGCTGCTGGTCACAGCAGAAAGAGTCAGACAAGCAACAGAGATCCCTCAAAAATGTGTATTTTTCTGGACACACTCAAAAATCATAGTCTTTGGTGTGGGACAGAATGCAAACAAACAATTCTTGAAGCGTGTACTCGCATTACCAGCATGTCATCTAGGTACAATGCAACTCCCAGAAAATTGTTAATTGTGTCTATGATCTGTTGAAAGACAGCTAGAGCAGTCTTCACTCTGAATGGTAGATGTGTGTACCTGAACAGTAAAGAAGACCTGTCATGAAGCCAGCTTTGGTCGTTTACACTAAACCAAACAATGCCGGCAAAATGTCGAGCCAGTGTGTCATTTTTACACAGCAAGTCGGCATTCCAGGAGCAAAAAGAGGCAGGACTTGTGGTGTCAAGGGTTATGTATAACTTACACAATCCCATCCTGGTCCCGGCTTGCCGGAGCTTAAAGGCTGGACTGGAATGAATTCCACCCCCCCCCCCCCCCCTTCCCCAATCCATGTTCATACCTTTGCACAAAAGGTATAGCACAATATTCCCGCATTGAAGTGGGTATGTAAAAGGGGTTAGTGTAAGTAGTTTATTGCTGTCTCATGTCGAATGAAAGACTTGATTATTTTTAAGTGTATGTTATGCATATTTACATCAAGCATGCAGAGGGAACACAAGTCATGATGCAATGCCGATTTAATACCTCAATGTGAACATATTGTAATGTAACTTGTGGGTCAAAGGCAAGAAATCAGTTCAGCAGAAAAGAACCAAGTCCTTCACCTGCCCTACTTAAAGTGAACATTAATTACTTGTAAGATTACTATGTAAGCCGTTTGTTGTGTAATTTATCAGAGTAATCAATATTTAAGTTTCAAACTGCTACTCCTCTGGACATTTCATACCACTGACATATTTTTAAAATTGTCTTATGAAGAAAAATGTTAGCTTTGGTCCATTAATTCACCAGATGCAGATTGAAGCAGATTCAATGACAAAGCAGTAGGGTCTGAAGAGCTCAGGTCAGGAAAAAAAAACATTTCCAAGAGTGTTCCGGAGGTCATGCTCTCACTGCTACCTGATTTCGAGAGCTATTTTCTCCCACAAGTGCTTTGTTTCCCCAAAGGCTGCAATATTATGAGATCTCACCTTTTTAAAATAATTTTACTTTTATTGAGTTCTTTAAAAAGTTTCCCCAAACCCTTGAGTCAGAGTTAAAGTTAAGTAAATCATTAGTTACAAAATGTAAACTTATCCATAAAATATAAACAAACAGGGCAGTAAAAGATATCAATATAATAACCATATTTGTCTATTTAGACCAATAATAACAGAAAAAAACTGCCATTTATTAATATACTTCAGCACTACATCTACCACTATTTCTCCCCTCCCCCTCAGGAAACCTAGATATTTTTTCCATCCTTGAGTATAGATGTCCAATTTATCAAACTGTTGTAAGACATGTTCAAACACTGCCACTTTGGCCATTTCTGAGCCCCATTCCTGAAATGATGGTCCCCCAAATTCTTCCAATCTTTAAATATAATTTGTCTTCCTACCATTATACTTGTCTGAATCTAATTTTGAGACTTTTTATCCCCAAATAACCCAAGTGTGTCTCCCAACAAAAAGGAATTTGAATACCTGAAATTTCACCAATGTAGGATTGGTGTTTATCTTTAAAGTTAAAATCTTTAGTTATAAAATATATATTTCTTGGTAAAGAAAGTTAAAGAGTTAAATATATTTCTAGTGAGGGAATTGTGGGGTTGACACAGGGTCAAACACAGGTCACAGCACATTTCCAGATACACCATTGAACTCAGAAATAATTTTTTTTTAGAGTTTATGCACCTGGAAAACAAAGCCATAAAGCTGAAAAAGTTATTAATTGAAATTCAAGTATGATGTGTGGTTTTTAAAGGCATTTATGTGTACATTCAGCATTATGCTGACAGCTGTTTCAAAACCTCAAGTACCATTTGGATGACCTGAGCTAGACTTGCCAGAGTCATAACCACTTAAACAGAGATGAGCTCAGAAGTTTGTGGATGTGAATAAGTCATGTATCATAAGTTGTGCTTTTGGGCAGGAATGAAACTGAAGCAGTAGTGATATTGGATCACATGATTTCAGAGAGACATAAATGAAGCTAGAGACATTTTGAAACCAGAAGGAGAAATTGACCCTCCTGTGAAAGACACAGTGGTAAAACAGTAGTCTCTGGAGTGAGAAGAATATGCTGTTCTGTATTGTATTATCATTATCATAGGAGACACAAAATCAGTGGGCATAAAGAAGAATCATTTCACTGTCTCTTTGAATAAGGAGAATAGTTTGGAATTGAAGATAGAGTAACCAGAAAAGGTACTGTTGTACGTTGCTCCTGGAAAAGGCAAATGCAAACTAAGTGGGTTTAAAATAAGTAAGACCACTTCTGACTGTCTCTATAAGATAAAGAGGGTAGATTCATTGTGTGGAACACAGATTCCAAAATCTCTAAGCAAGAGAGGAGAACACTCATGAAAAGATAACTCATCAGGAGACTTTAAAGAGATCTGAAGATATAATGTTTTAAAGTGCTTCATAATTACTTCTGAATTACAATTTTAAAAGATCCTCAAGTTCAACAAGATGTTTGAAACTGGATTTTGAAATTGCTTTTTTTCAGAAACAAGCTTAAATTAATAGCTTGGAATTTAATCACACATATATTTGCGCATAGTGGGGTTCAAGATAGAATTAAGTTTAGGGATAAGTAAGAAATGTTATGTTATTAATATTTAATAAAAGCTATTATTTTGAATTTACCAGTGTCTGGTGAATTTTCCATTGCTGTTCCTTTGTTAGTACTAATAAGATTTTATTAGTTCGTAACAGAATCATAATCCACAATTCTTGAAATCTGGAACAATACCAAAGCGCATGTATCTGCATCACAGCACCAACATTCAGGGGTATTTTTCAACCCAAATGTATATAATCTTGCTGGAGTCCAATTAAAAAAAAAAGTGCAGAATCTTAAATTATATTAGGCGTACTCTCAGGTCTCTTGACATTATTTTGATTTTTTTTACAAATTTTGTCCCATTTTTCCATCTCAAAAACCACACTCAGGTCTATTTCCCATGCTCTTTTAAGACCTAACAGGTTTATCCCTTAGATTTGTGTGAAGGGCAAATAATAAAATGAGGCTTCTTGACCTTTTCCGCGTACACCCAGTACAGTAGACGTATCGTAGCAACTTGTCGGGATTGCTGTATAGAACCAAAAGTTTTGTGTAACACATGATGAATTTATCTCCAAAATTGTGACGTAGAGATACCACACTGTTGGATAAAAAGATTTTTAAGTATTACCATTATAAAGGTCTCCCATTTTAATTATACCTTTCCCTCCAGAAAAAAGGGACTTATTAATACACAACTTTGAATTCATCCAAATACTCGAGGCTTCATTCATATATGAATTAAATTTAAATAATTTGGCTAACTTATTCCAGAACAAATGCATATTGCAATATAATTGGTTGAGATCTTGGCTCAGGAGCTAACTTGATAGACAAACATTGTAATGGAGGGATTGGAAAAAGAGCAGAACACTCAATATGATACCAAGGAGGCGATCTCTCTACAGGGAGAGATCAATGTACTAAATGTTTAAAAGTATAATAATAGTGCAGTACATTAACTTGGGCAAACCTAAGCCCCCTCTTTCAACTGGCAATTGTAATTTATCAAGTTTCAAGTGTGGGCGTTTACCATTCCAAATAAAAACCTTAATTATTTTATCAAATTGCTTAAAATATGTTAATGAAATTTGGACTGGTAATGATTGGAACAAGTAATTAACCTTTGGAATACTACTAATCTTCAAGGCATTTACCTTTCCGGACATTGACAAGTTCAACGATGACCACCTATTGCATGAAATTTCTACATTGCATGAAATTAATTTTCTGCCATAATGGAATAAAATTTACCTTTACTAAATCCTTCAGTTAAGGGGAAAAATTAATATCTAAATATCATATTCCCTTCTTTGACCAATGAAATTGGGCAGGGTATAAAGCAGATGCAAGACAATACATAGTCAATGAACCTGAAAATCTGCAACAAGACTTTATAATAATCAAAAGACATGGCATGGACTGACGAGAGTCCAACACAAATAATAAAACATCAGCTGCATAATGCATCATTTTATGAACTTGTCCTCTCACGGATATTCCTACAAAGTTCTCATTCTCTCTAATAGCTGCTGCCAGGGGTTCCAAAGCTAGACAGAACAACATTGGGAAAAATGCGAACCCTATCGAGTACCCCTCCTAAGAGAGAAATAAGATCAAATGTAACCACTAGTTTGAACAGCTGCCTCAGGGTTATATAGGAAGACTACACAAAAGAGTCTGGAAAAACAACCCACTGAAAAACCTCACAAAGATTAGCGTATACAGTTGTTGTCATACCCACACACCTGTTCGTCTCTGAATCATGGGTCCTCTACCGGCATCACCTATGGCTCCTAGAACGCTTCCACCAGTGTTGTCTCCGCTCCATCCTCAACATACATTGGAGCGACTTCATCTCCAACATCGAAGTAATCGAGATGGCAGAGGCCGACAGCATCGAATCCACGCTGCTGAAGATCCAACTGCGCTGGGTAGGTCACGTCTCCAGAATGGAGGACCATCGCCTTCCCAAGATCGTGTTATATGGCGAGCTCTCCACTGGCCACCGAGACAGAGGTGCACCAAAGAAGAGGTACAAGGACTGCCTAAAGAAATCTCTTGGTGCCTGCCACATTGACCACCGCCAGTGGGCTGATATCGCCTCAAACCGTGCATCTTGGTGCCTCACAGTTTGGCGGGCAGCAACCTCCTTTGAAGAAGACCGCAGAGCCCACCTCACTGACAAAAGACCAACCCCAACCAACCAATTTTCCCTTGCAACCGCTGCAACCGTGTCTGCCTGTCCCGCATCGGACTTGTCAGCCACAAACGAGCCTGCAGCTGACGTGGACAATACCCCTCCATAAATCTACATCCACGAAGCCAAGCCAAAGAGAGATAGAGAGAATCCATTTTTTAAAAAATGGGTCAAAATCCAAAAATCTGAAGAATCTTAAACAAATATTTCTATTCCACCCAATCAAATGCTTTTTCACCATCATGTGAAATATCTGGTATAGGTGATTATTTATCGGCCTCCGACCACATAATATTCACAAGACACCTGATATCAGAAGATCTGTGGCCCCTAATAAATCCCACCTGATCACTATGTATTAAGCAAGTTATTACTTTATCTAAATGGTTTGTAAGAATCTTTGATAAGATTTTCACATCTATTGGAATTAGAGAAATTGGTCTATAATTCTTATATTCACATGGGTCTTTACCCTCATCAGAATCAATGTAATATGTAAATATCACCATGTATCTCTTAATCATCCAAGTCTCCACAGGCTAGCCTGAGTCCAGGCTCTAGTCTACTCTTTCCAAGAAAAATATATAGCTCTATTTTCTATTGCTGCTTTCTTATCTGCAAAATGTTTCTTTAAGATATTCAATAGTTTACAATAATTGTGACGTTTGGAAGAATTCTGAAGTGTTAACCATCGGATTTATATATCTTTGGAAAATAAGTAAAAAGTATTGTGGTAGTGTAGCGGCAGCTACTCTGCTACTGAAAGAACACACCACCAGACGGGTTGAGCTCCGTGAGCAGAAAAACTGGTTTATTGCTGGCTGCCGGGCTGGACTTACACTCCCAGCCCGGACCTGGCTGAGAACTGCGTTGGAGGGCCCCGACGTCACTCGGGCATCACGTGGTCCCCCAGCGTGGGCTTCTGAGCCCGATGCTGAGAAGAAAGGGAAACCCCCGACAGCGCCATTTTGGCCGGCTGTCCCACCGCGTGGATGACAAGCGGGGTCGGTTCACCTGCCTAGTGGCATGTCGCCGCACAGCTCCCTCCAGAACCGGTGGCAATGTCCTTTTTAGCTGGGTGACATTGCTTCATCGGCATGGCCACAATCACTGGTTTGGTGGAGGTTGAGGTGAACTTGCTTCAGACTGTCCACAGTAAACAGCTCCCGCCTGCTGCTGATGTCCAGCGTGAACGTAGTCTCTGAACACTGGACAACCCTGTACAGCCCCTCGTAAGGTCTCTGCAGGTGGGGAAGTAGCTCGTGCGGTGACCGCTGGTGGTTGTGAGGCGCATTGATGAACTCACCGAGCAGTGCCAGCAGTGTGTCGTAGACCAGCTTAGCTGATGATGCCTACAGATCCTCCTTGGGCGTTGAGTGGATGCCCAGGAGCACTCAAGGCAGATCGTCCACCCAGTGGGGACCGGTGAGTCGGGCCATAAATGCTGACTTAAGGTGGCAGTGCAGACGCTGAACCAGCCCATTGGCCTGTGGGTGATAGGCCGTGGTGGGATGTAGCTCTATCTCCAACCTGTTGGCGAGCTGAGCCCAGAACGCAGAGGTGAACTGGGCGCCCCGATCGCTGGTGAGGTGATTCGGAACACCGAAACGGGCAATCCAACCGTGCAACAGCGCTTGGGGGCAGGAGTAATTGGAGGCATCCAGCATTGGGATCGCCTTGGGCCAATAAGTGGTGCGGTCTACCACCATGAACAGGTAACGGTTGCCTCGGGAAATTGGTAAGGGCCTGACTATGTCCACGTGAACGTGGTTGAATCGTTCCCGGACGTGCACGAACTCTTGCACGGGTGCCCTGGTGTGCCTGTGCACCTTGGACATCTGGCAATGGGTGCATGTTCTGGCCCAGCCCACGATCTGCTTCAGCAGCCCATGCCAGACGAACTGCTCTGCCACCATACGGTCCGTGGACCTGATGGACGGGTGTGAAAGGTCATGGATGTGACGGAAGACTTGCCTGCACCGCTGATGGGGAATCACTGGCCGCGGGGTGCCCATGGAGACATCACACAGGACAGGGCCTTTGCTGCTAGGAGTCAGGAGGTCTCAAAACCGCAGGCCCGTGATGGCAGTCCTAAAGGCTCGCGTCTCCTCATCGGACTTCTGGTCCTGGGCAAGCTGGTTGAAGTCGAGGCCGGGTGTCAGCGTGCAGATGGCCGGCTGTGAGAGTGCATCAGTGACCACTTTGTTCTTCCCCGCCTTGTGCCGAATGTCGGTGGTAAACTCTGACACAAAGGAGAGATGACGCTGCTGGCAGGCTGACCAGGGATCCTTTGCCATCGTGAGTGCCTGAGTGATGGGTTTATGGTCAGTGAAGATGATAAAAGTCCTCCCCTCCAAGAAATAGTGGAAATGCCGCACCGCCAGATACATGCCCGGTAACTCATGGTCGAAGGCGCTATACTTGCACTCTGGTGGGCGGAGAACCCGGCTGAAGAATGCCAATGGCTTCCATTGTCCATTCACCTGCTGCTCCAGGACGGCGCCGACAGCTGTGGCAGAGGCATCGATGAAGAGCGCCATATGCAGGTCGGTGTGCGGGTGGGCGATCATGGTAGCCTTTGCGAGGGCGTCCTTGGTGACCTCGAATGCACTTCAGACCTCTGGGGTCCAGGTGAGCGTTTTGTGCCTGGCTGTGATGAGGGCGAATAGCGGCTGTGTGATGCGTGCGGCTCCTGGGATGAATCGGTTGTAGAAGTTGACCATACCCATGAACTCCTGGAGCCCCTTGAGGTTGTCTGGGTGCGGGAACTCCTTGATTGCAGCGACCTTCGTAATGGCGGGCATGGCTCCTTCGACCATGATGGTATGGCCCAGGAACTGCATGGACACTTTCCTGAACTGGCACTTGGGTTGATGCTGAGTCCGAAGTCAGCCAGCTGGGAGAAGAGGGGCACAGGTGGGCCTTGTGTTGCACCTGATCCCTGCTAGCAACAAGGCTGTCATCCAAGTAAATGAAGACGAAATCCAGGTCCCTGCCCAGTGAGTCCCTGAGGTGCTGGAAGGTCTGAGCGGTGTTCTTTAGCCTGAACAACATGCGAAAGCATTCAAACAAGCTGAAGGGAGTGATGATGGCTGTCTTGGGTATGTCCTCAGGGAGCACCGGGATCTGGTGATATCCACGCACCAGGTCAACCTTGGAGAAAACCCTCGCACCGTGCAGGTTGGTCGTAAAGTCCTGGATGTGAGGGATGGGTAACGGTCAGGAACTGTCGCCTTGTTGAGCCTTTGATAGTCTCCGCAGAGGTGCCAGCCACCGGAGGCTTTCGGGACCAGGTGGAGTGGCGAGGCCCATGGGCTGTCGGAGTGCCGAATGATCCCCAGCTCCAACAGATGCAAAAACTCTTCCTTTGCCACCTGGAGCTTGTCAGACAGGAGCTGGCGTGAACCGGTGGACCCTGGATGGGGATGTGGTGGAACACCCCATGGTGCGGTGATGCAGCAGAGAACTGAGGCCTGAGGAGGGTCCACGATTCCCTGGAACTCGTCTCTAGGCCTGGTGATCGTGGCCATCTGCGGCTGCTCTGTGCGGGAGTCGTCGAGGCGAATGGCCTGGAAAATCCGGGCATCTACCAGGTGCCTACCTCGAATGCCCACCAGGAGGCTGTGGGTGAGGAGGAAGTCGGCACCCAGGATGGCGGTTGGAAGGGACGAGACGGTGAACCTCCACAAGAACTTTCACCGGCCGATCTGGAAGTGGACTGTCTTGTTTCGATACGTCTGGATCACTGTTGCGTTGGCCGCACAGAGGGGAGGTCCTCGAGGTTGTTTCCTGGACTTGATGGCTGTGGCCGGGATGACGCTGATCTGGGCCCCAGTGTCGAGGAGGAAGCGCCGGCCGCTGACTGAGTCCCGCAGATAGAGGAGGCTGTGTCCTTGGGCAGCCGCCGCAGCCATTAACAGCCTGTAACGAGCAGGGCTGACAACACTTCCAAACTTTTGGCTCCCCAGCGCTGGTGGTAGAAGCAGAGGCCCGGAGCGGATGCCGTGCCCCTGGTTATGGTCCTGGTGGCCCCTGCAGGGGCCGGTTGTTCTACCGCAGCGCTAGGGGCAGGCTTGGCGTGGTCATGCTTGTGCCTCGTGACCTGCTGGACCACTGAGCCCTCCGGGAAACGCTCGAGGCATAGCATTTTGGCCTTCTGAGCAACCTTTCTTGGGTCGGTAAAGCTCTCTTGGGCTAGTAACAGCCGGATGTCGCTGGGCAGATGGTCAATGAAAATTCGCTCAAAGTGTGGGCAGTTGGTGTGACCACCCATGAGCATGAGCATCTCGTCCATCAGCTCCACTGGGTCTTGTCCCCCAAGGCGTCGAGGTGCAGGATCCGAGCGGCACGCTGATGCCTGTATATTCCGAGAGATCCAGTGAGCACTTGGTTGATGGTCCCGTATTTGTCTTCGGTGGGCGGGTGCTGAACGAGGTGCAGCACACGTTTGGCCGTGGCCTGGTCCAGGGCAGCGATCACATGGTAGAATTTGGTCATGTTGGAGGTGAAACTGAGTTTCAGCGTGGTCACACCAGGTCTCCGGCTCCTGAACCCAGAAGTCAGGCAGCTTGACGGCTATAGCACTGATCCCAGGTTCGCTCATGTTGGGTTCAAAGACGTTTGAACCAGTCAGGGTCACCAATTGTAGCGGCAGTTACACTGCTACTGAAAGAACACACAACCAGATGGGTTGAGCTCAGTGAGCAAGAAACTGGTTTATTGCTGGCTGCTGGGCTGGACTTATACTCCCAGCCCGGACCTGGCTGAGATCCGCGCTGGGGGGCGCCGACATCACTCAGGCGTCACATGGTCCCCCAGCCCGGGCTTCTGAGCCCGGTGCTGAGAAGAAGGGGAAACCCTCGACAGCGCCATTTTGGCTGGCTGCCCCGCCGCATGGATTACAAGCGGGGCCAGTTCGCCTGCCTAGTGGCATGCCGCCACAGTAGATAGTTTGATTGCTTCAAGACAGCAGTTTTTGGAGCCAATATGCACCACATCTCAGCTTGGTTGTTCAGAAAGAAAAGAAATGACAGGTTGTAAGAACATAGTGTTCTTTTCATCATCAGCCTGTAATTGATTTTTATTCGCAGATTTTTATTCACAGAATAGAATCACGATTTTCTTTTTTTTGTAGCAGTAAATAGTGTAATTTCAGAAAAGCAACCTTTATAAGATATGGTGAAAAATCTGTCAAGATATAGTTGGGATAATTATCTAGGACGGTTGCTTTCACAAATTATGCCTGGAAGATTGATGCATCGTACATTTGTAAATGCAGTAATTTAAATGTCTAATTGGAGGTGAACTAGGTCAATGTTAAAGCAGTATGTATTTATAATTTTTCTCCATATTAATTTTAATATTGCTATGATGGAGCCAAATGTAAAGCCTCAATTCCAAAATGTACCTGACTACATATATTTGTTGGATATATAGAAAGTTTTTGAATTAGTTGACTGTTTATCTTCTTGGTTTGTCAATTCTAAAGTGAAAAATAGATAGAAGAATCTTGAATGCAACAGTACATCTCTCGAGTGTTTGTGTGTTGAGGGGGTGGAGGTAGAAATTCTGCTCTCCATTTTAAAATTCTTCATTTCTTTCGGACCTATTTTATGAGGGTGAAAGGTCCATACTCTCCCACTCTTAAATTTTAAGGCTATTTCCCACAGTGTTAGGTTTCCTAAAATATTGGTCTCTATCCTATCAATTCCTTTCAAAAATAGGAAAACCTCAATCAGCTCCCTCGTATTCTTCCAGATTTTGTCTTGAAAATAATCTTGTGACTCTCAGCCACAGTCCCTCACAAGACCCTAATGCCCCACTTATTTAAAGTGATGTGACTAACTAGGCTTTATCTCTCCATAACAATTGCCCCCATTTTTATATTCTGTACATATATTAAAAAAAATTGGGATCTAGCTAGTTTTGCAACAGATTTTCTTTGAACATTGGAAATTATTTGAATAACAACTGGTTTTAAGAACCCTCCCATCAGTTCCATTATTTCCCTGTAATTTCTCTCTCCATCAACCCCACGCTAATTCTCAAGCCATCCACCAATGCTGAGGGGAATTTATAATAGTCAGTTAACTGACCAAAATATTATTGAAATGTGGAAAAGAAAATGGAGGATGAAAAGGAAATAAATAGTTACAAGAGGGAATATGCAAATAGACACCAAACTTCACCCAAGGCCTGGATTAAACCTGTAATTTTGGAGCATCAGTACCTATGACTGTGCTGTTGTGCCATCCCAAAATATGATGAACTGCATATTTTGCTATTCACTTGATTTAGCAAATTTATCCTCTGCAAGCTTATTTGCTATTATTGGGAAACTTACTTGTGGTAAAAATTGAGACCCAGTAGAAATTGAGACCCAGATCTGTTGTAGCATACCAACTGATTACTTTCCTTCAAAGTGATTATCTACTCCTTATCTCCACTTGTTGTATTCTCCCACCAATCTCACAGCCAGGTCATTAATTTGCCTTCTACTATACAAGTTTTAACTTCAGACCACTCTCTTTTGTAGACCTATCTGCTTACGGAAGTCTATAAAAAGTACATACTCTGTCAACAGCCTTAGTCATGTCCTCAAAAATTCAATTATTGATGGATGTCACTTGCATTTTATAATTATATGTGGACTCTTTCTAATCACCTACAATTCCTGTGAATGTTCAGTTACTTTAAATAATTTATTTCATTATTCACTTTTATGAAATTTGTGGGAGGAAACTGGTTTGTCTGTTGCAAAAAAAGCACTTACAAGATAATAATGGGATTTGGTAGAGTCAACGTTAAGAAATTATATTTAACAAATCTGATAGAGCTATTACTAGTAGAAAAGATGAGGGCAAGCCATGTGGTGTATCTTTCAAAAGACCTCAATAATGTACCAAACAAATTATTAAGCATTATAATAGCACATGGGATCAAGGTAATATATTCGTGTGGTTTGAGACATGCTTAATGGACTGAAAATATGAAGTAGAATTAAATGGATAATTATTGATTGAGATGCTGTATCTGAAGCTGCTCACAATTTGTATCAATGAGGAGGGAATCTGTTATGGTCAAATTTGATGATGAATCAAAATCCTATGGTAGTGTGGGATGAAAAGAGGATGCAGAGAGGGTTCAGGGGATATATATTGGATAGATAAGTGGCCAAGGATGGAAAGTAATGGATGATACAAAATCATATGGTGGTGTGGGATGAAAAGAGGATGCAGAGAGGGTTCAGGGGATAGATATTGGATAGATAAGTAGCCAAGGATGGAAAGTAATGTGGGATAAATAAGCTAATTCAACCCATCAAATCTATGGTGACTCTCAGAGTAATCTTATTAGTTCCATTTCCCTTTAATCCATTCTCTCTTACATGCCTTTCATATTCCTTTTGATTATCCTACTATCCTTTTACTCCAGGCAATTTTACTGTAGCCAACATGATCTTGAAATGTGAGAATAAACTAGAACATTTGTGGTTCATAGGTAAATTTAAAATTTAAATTTAGATATACAGCATGATAACAGACCATTTTGGCCCACAAGTTCATGCTGCCCAATTTACACCCAATTCACCTACACTCCATTAACCTACAACCCTGGTACATTTTGAATGGTGGGAGGAAACCGGAGCCCTTGGGGAAACCCAGGGAGACACAGGGAGAAAGTACAAACTCATTACAGTCATCCTGGGATTCGAAAGACAGGAAGTCAAGGAACCAATTGCAGAGAGGGCCACTGAATTCTAATGGCATTGAAGTCAGAGATGTAGTCTGTGAACTGTAGTCTGTGATCATAGGGTACATATTTTATGTGTTGTTGCACTATTGTTGATGTAATTTTGGGGGCATTTAAAAACAGAAAAAACAGTGCTTGGAAGAATGGTAATCTGGCAAGCAATGAGAGATGAATTTCTTGACAGACACCCAGAATGATGTCTAACACACTTGGCATGAACAAATTGAACTGAAGGGTCTGCTTCTATGTTGTATGACTATATCAGTTTTTCGTGGAAAACCTAAGTGCCAATTGTTGTATGACTATATCAGTTTTTCGTGGAAAACCTATGTGCCAATTGTTGTATGACTATATCAGTTTTTCGTGGAAAACCTAAGTGCCAAATATTGAATTCCATTGTATGTTTCTATGTACTTTAATTTTAGTGTTTTTATGAGGAAAAAGGTGAAAGCATCACTCTGTCATAATTGTGTGGTGTTTGAAATTTGACCAGGTACTTCTAGTGGTGTTCTGCAGTTCACATTAGGCATTTTGTGTATAGTACAAGTGGTAATCGACATTATTTGATGTGCTCTACTCAAAGTTTGTATGTTGCCAGCTGAAATTGGGTCATGTTTTTCTTTTTCAAAAAATTGCTTGTCACTTGCATGGAATTTTATTTTCTCAGCATTCCATTCACCGTGCATGGTAATTGTGCAGTTTGCTGTGGAAATTTGAAGGCTGCCTAATTAATTGATGCATGTAATTCTGTGGCTGTTCCGTATCAGCTAAAGTTGGATTACAGGAGTGAAAGGCAGGCCAGCCCTGCCAGAGGATTCCAATATAGGAGGGGATGAGGGGTCTTGTTCACAATCCCAATTCTCTAAAGGTATAAAGAGAACTCCCTTCCTATCTCCACTAATATAAAGACTAATGTAGCTGGAGGCCCTATTTTTGAAACCACTGGTGATAGATTTGTGACTCGTGTACAGCTTAACAATGGATCCTGCTTCCATCAATTGTAGATTTCTTTTGTAAGGTGGCATTCTACCTTGACTGTTTACTTTTGTTTTAGACCTACAGCAGGGTAACAGGCACTTCCAGCCCATAAGCCCATGCAGCCAATTGATCAACAAGCCCCATGTGGTTTGAAGGGTGGGAGGAAACTGGAACGCCCAGAGGAAACTATGCAGACACGGGAAAACATAAAACTCATTACAGACAGCGCTGGATTCAAACCCCAGTCTGGTGCTTTAAGAGCGTTCCACTAACTGCTCCACTGGCCACCGTGACAGAGGTGCACCAAAGAAAAGGTACAAGGACTGCCTAAAGAAATCTCTTGGTGCCTGCCACATTGACCACCGCCAGTGGGCTGATATCGCCTCAAACCGTGCATCTTGGCGCCTCACAGTTTGGCGGGCAGCAACCTCCTTTGAAGAAGACCGCAGAGCCTACCTCACTGACAAAAGGCAAAGGAGGAAAAACCCAACACCCATCCCCAACCAACCAATTTTCCCCTGCAACCGCTGCAATCGTGTCTGCCTGTCCCGCATCGGACTTGTCAGCCACAAACGAGTCTGCAGCTGACGTGGACTTTTTACCCCTTCCATAAATCTTCGTCCGCGAAGCCAAGCCAAAGACAAAAAAAAGAGACTAACTGCTCCGCTTGCCGTGCCATCCCTTGTATTTTGTTTGTTTTTTGATGGCAGAATTAACTTTTCCTAAAATAAATGAAAATTGTAGAAATCAATTTTTATAGACTTTCTTGGTCACACTTTTGTATTTACCCATCATTAATAATGAACAATCTTTCTTTTAAGGGTTGGAAAAAGACTTTCAGATTTTTTTTTGCACTCTTTAATCTGCAGATGAAGCTTTATTGAGCCAGGAGGAGTAAAAGCGAGCAAATAATTAAACAATAATGCCATTTGGAGAATTTATAAATGGATGTTACAAGTTTGCCTCGCTTGTACATTTTATATTGTGTTAGAGGACATTTACTATGATGCACACATTGTTATAACATTAAATATGTTTGGTTCCCAATGTTCATTTCCCAATGAGAAGAGACTGTGCATCACTGGGTTTTTTTCTTTCACTGTTGCCAATTATTAATTTTCAGGTTCAATGGGACATTGGGATTGTAGCAGATCCAGTGCATGGTTTTAAATTTCTTAATATAACAGCAGCTTCTGTTTAATAGATCAGTAATTTTTGATTCTGGGCACCAAAAGTTCTTTTTGTATGAGAACTTGATTCTTATCATTAGTTAATAGCAGATCAGTATTTTCCAGAAATCCCACAAGCAATTTGAGATTTAAAAGTTAGATTTTAAACCTTAACTCTATGAAGTAATTTCACATACTAGAGGACATGCATTTAAAGTAAGGGTGGGGATAATAAAGGAGCTGTGTGGTGCAAGTTCTCTTTTTTACATAGGGAGTGGTAGGTGTCTAGCACAAGCTGCCAGGGCAGAGGTGGAAGTAGATACAATAGTAGTGTTTATGAGGCTTTTAGATAGGTATATGATTATGCAAGGAATAAAATGATATGTATCATGGGTAATTTGGACATCCTGTTTGACACAGATATCATTGTCTGAAGGACCTGTTCCTGTGCTGTTTGTTTTGTGTCCCATGTGATTTTGCTTTAATATAGTCGAAGCAATTAACAAAACTTTAAAGGCGATTCTTAGTAACTTTCATGATCATTGTAAGAATTGATTCAGTTACTACTAAATGAATCAGTTTGAAGCAGTTTGGGTTTAGATGTGATCATTTTTGTTTTAATGTGATAACTTTTGGAGGTTTGATACATCTAATCTCTTTTTAATGTGGTCAATGACAGGATAGCCCTAAAAATTCATTCTTGATGTGGTAGGTGCTCTCAATAGCCCTTTTCACACTGGGTAACCTGTAAATTGGTCCTTCATTAAACCAGTTAAAGAAGCCGTTTTGCCATTCACTCTGAACCATTGTTAATCGGTTCTCTGTGTCCTTTCACACTCACCACCAGGCAATAAAACACATAGGTGCACAATTTATAAAGACATTGGGAAAGTTACAGAGAGAGAGAGAGAGAGAGAGACAGAGAGAGAGAGAGGGAGCAATGGTAGATCTGCCCTCCCAGAATTCAGTGCAACAGAGAAACCCCTCCATGAGTGTTCCATGCATACAGCCCTTGCTCTGCCACATTGAATTCAGGGAGGGCAGGTCTACCATTGCTCTCTCTCTCTTTCTCTCTCTCTCTCTTTCTCTCTCTCTCTCTCTTTCTGCAACTTTCTCAATGTCTTTATAAATTGTGCGCCTATGTGTTTTATTGCTGCTATCACTTTCCCACGGTCCTTTATAAATTTATAAAGGTTTATATAGGTCGGCACAACAGGGGCTGAAGGGCTCATACTGTGCTCTACATAATACTTACTTTGGCTTGGCTTCGCGGACGAAGATTTATGGAGGGGGTAAAAAGTCCACGTCAGCTGCAGGCTCGTTTGTGGCTGACCAGTCCGATGCGGGACAGGCAGACACGATTGCAGCGGTTGCAAGGGAAAATTGGTTGGTTGGGGTTGGGTGTTGGGTTTTTCCTCCTTTGCCTTTTGTCAGTGAGGTGGGCTCTGCGGTCTTCTTCAAAGGAGGCTGCTGCCCGCCAAACTGTGAGGCGCCAAGATGCACGGTTTGAGGCGTTATCAGCCCACTGGCGGTGGTCAATGTGGCAGGCACCAAGAGATTTCTTTAGGCAGTCCTTGTACCTTTTCTTTGGTGCACCTCTGTCACGGTGGCCAGTGGAGAGCTCGCCATATAATACGATCTTGGGAAGGCGATGGTCCTCCATTCTGAAGACGTGACCCATCCAGCGCAGCTGGATCTTCAGCAGCGTGGACTCGATGCTGTCGACCTCTGCCATCTCGAGTACCTCGACGTTAGGGGTGTGAGCGCTCCAATGGATGTTGAGGATGGAGCGGAGACAACGCTGGTGGAAGCGTTCTAGGAGCCGTAGGTGGTGCCGGTAGAGGACCCATGATTCGGAGCCGAACAGGAGTGTGGGTATGACATTAATCAGGATTTAGTATATCTTTTTAATCTTTTGTTTCCTTCACATTCCTGCACTCATGAAAAAATGTCATCAACGCATCACTAATTTGTCCCTGGATAGTCCATGTCCTTTGGAACACTGGTTATTATTTACTAGGATAAGGTGCCAGTGTGAAAGGGGCAAATGTGTTAATGAGGGCAACAATAATTTAATAAACATATTTGAACCAATTTTGACAGACACTAATATCATTGTTGAGGTTCATTGTATGAAATTTGGATTGGGGATTTACAGAGTTCACAGTCTCATATTAAATTTTTTTTAAAAATTGTTGGAGGTCACTTTACTGCCAACAAGCTTCATAACTTGTTCAAACAGCATGCAAATGCATAGGGGAGAAGTCTTCTCTTTTAGTCCTGGTATCTCAAGTAAAACAAGAATACCACTGTATGAATGGCCTGAAAGAGTAAGGGATTAACATGAGAATGTAAACTTGTGCAAGAGGTTAGATTTTTTGAATTTATAAAGATTAGTGTATCTGTGACTTCAGAAATATTATATTGATACTCAAAATTTATTTATATTTTTAAAGTGACATTTTTAATCATACCAGCATTTCCTAAGGCCATCGTACTTCCAGCTGCTATTGCACCTACACTTGGCAGAATGAATTAGAAAGTCAGTATTGTTGACCTCACCAAAGCCTTCGACACTGTGAGCAGGAAAGGGCTTTGGCAAATACTAGAGCGTATCGGATGCCCCCCAAAGTTCCTCAACATGATTATCCAACTGCACGAAAACCAACAAGGTCGGGTCAGATACAGCAATGAGCTCTCTGAACCCTTCTCCATTAACAATGGCGTGAAGCAAGGCTGTGTTCTCGCACCAACCCTCTTTTCAATCTTCTTCAGCATGATGCTGAACCAAGCCATGAAAGACCTCAACAATGAAGACGCTGTTTACATCCGGTACTGCACTGAGGCACCTGCAAGCTCACACCAAGACACAAGAGAAACTTGTGCGTGAACTACTCTTTGCAGACGATGCCGCTTTAGTTGCCCATTCAGAGCCAGTTCTTCAGCGCTTGACGTCCTGTTTTGCGGAAACTGCCAAAATGTTTGGCCTGGAAGTCAGCCTGAAGAAAACGGAGGTCCTCCATCAGCCAGCTCCCCACCATGACTACCAGCCCCCCCACATCTCCATAGGGCACACAAAACTCAAAACGGTCAACCAGTTTACCTATCTCGGCTGCACCATTTCATCAGATGCAAGGATCGACATCGAGATAGACAACAGACTCTCCAAGGCAAATAGCGCCTTTGGAAGACTACACAAAAGAGTCTGGAAAAACAACCAACTGAAAAACCTCACAAAGATTACCGTATACAGAGCCGTTGTCATACCCACACTCCTGTTCGGCTCCGAATCATGGGTCCTCTACCGGCATCACCTACGGCTCCTAGAACGCTTCCACCAGCGTTGTCTCCGCTCCATCCTCAAAATTCATTGGAACGACTTAATCTCTAACATCGAAGTACTCGAGATGGCAGAGGCCGACAGCATCGAATCCACGCTGCTGAAGATCCAGCTGCGCTGGGTGGGTCACGTCTCCAGAATGGAGGACCATCGCCTTCCCAAGATCGTGTTATATGGCAAGCTCTCCACTGGCCACCGTGACAGAGGTGCACCAAAGAAGAGGTACAAGGACTGCCTAAAGAAATCTCTTGGTGCCTGCCACATTGACCACCGCCAGTGGGCTGATATCGCCTCAAACCGTGCATCTTGGGGCCTCACAGTTCGGTGGACAGCAACCTCCTTTGAAGAAGACCGCAGAGCCCACCTCACTGACAAAAGACAAAGGAGGAAAAACCCAACACCCAACCCCAACCAACCAATTTTCCCTTGCAACCGCTGCAACCGTGTCTGCCTGTCCCGCATCGGACTTGTCAGCCACAATCGAGCCTGCAGCTGACGTGGACTTTTACCCCCTCCATAAATCTTCGTCCGCAAAGCCAAGCCAAAGAAGAAGATTAGGAGGAAAAAAATTATACCCATGGAAAAACTGGTTAGATCACAAGGAAAGAAAGAAACTATGCAAATGTCCTTTTCCAAATAATAACACAAAGGAACAGGAGAAGGTGTGGAAAGATTTATAAAAGATTGTGGCAATGCTGGTTGGTACTCTTCTCAACCGAAGAAGTGAATTGGATAATAATGTTGAATGTTGCAGGTCTGTATGTGGACTATCAAGAGCTTGATAGGGTAGGTTTGGGAGCATGTTTTTAGAATTCTCATCCTTGTTTTCTCCTTGCCTTTGTTAGCTCTAAACTACAATTTACATATCCTGAATATCTGCACTCATCCTATTCTCACCTCTAGTACAGCCTAATTTTAATTACTCTACCTTAAATCTATAGTTGCCAACACCTTGAGCTCTGAAATTCCTTCCTTATACCTCTGTAGCTATCTCTAGGGGTTTTTATGCACAAAAGTCGCGTTACTGTTTGTTCAAGGTTAAAAAAAAAGGCAAATTGACCTTTTGAGTTCTTTTATGTAGCCCAGAGCAGCGCGTCGGCTTCCCAGGGCAAGAGGGGCAGGATGTGTAACACAGCAGTGGGCTGATATGCAACAGCCCCTCTGTCCCCCTGCCTAACAGCTATGCCTCCACGCTTCTTGTCAGCCCCCTACCCTGCTGGCTGACAGCTGAACCATCCCTGGGATGGTTTAACAGACCCCCCTGCTCCACTGCCTGACTGCCCCACCACACTGCTGCCTGATTGCCCCTGCCCCGCTGCTTGAGAGCCCTGCCATCCCACTCACTTCCTCCTCCACTCCCCTCCCTCTCTCCCATTCTCCCTTCCTCTTGCCCCATCTTCCCTCTATCAGCCCCACACTGATCCAACCACTCTGCTACATCCCGACAGCCCCTTCACCCCACTGCCTGTCAGCCCTGTCAGGAGCGGGTGACGTGAGAGAGCAGGTGGCAGGAGGGAGCAGGTGGTGAGAGGGAGTGGGGCGGGGGAGCAGTGTGAGGGAGTGAGTGGCATGAGGAGTGTGGTGGAGTGAGGAATGTGGTGGAGTGAGTGTGCACAGCTTGACAGCTCCACTAGCCACTCTGTGACAGCACAGGGGGTCGATGGGGCTGTCAGCATGATGTAAACCATCTTACCTTACCATTGGTAATCCTTTTACACAGAAGGTGGAGCAACCTTGCTCCACCTCTTACACTAATCCCCCAGACAGAGGGAACAATGAGCAAGTTGGACCAGCCAATCCTCCTTTGGACCTTTTATGGAGATAAGTGGAGTGGAAACCTGTCTTTACAAATAGCTAATTTTCGCTATAAAAGGGCCTAAACTCTATTGCTTCCTTTTGACTTTTTTCTATCTCCTTGCAATGCAATGATATGCTTTGGAAAGCTGGCACAAGAGTCTTCTTCTGGTGAGTTTTGTACTGAAGATAATCCTCTGGCTTGTTGGGAAGGGACAAGTTGTGGAAGATCTTATCCTGCAAGACAAAACACTTTAATGGCATGATTGGTGTCATAGTTCAGTTGTGAACTTTGTCGTCTGTGTGTGTGTTTCCCAAGTATAGTCCTAACATTTAAGCTTGGCAGATCTTGTGATCTCAGGATTTTTTTCCTGCCCTGTCCCCAGCTGTGTCATGCATTACTCCTGGCAGACATTTCACCAGGCACTTCTTGTTCTTCCCCTTTATATCTACTCTGTTCAACCCTCTTGGTACACTTGGAACTGAGGACATGCCTCTTTCAGCCATCCCTTTTCTGAAGTCAGTCTTAAGCTTGAGTAAAGTAAACTATGAAGATATGAGGAGATGGCTCATACAAATGGTAAAGGTACAGCAGTAAAGGTGCAACAAAAGTTAAATTGTTTCAGTTTTACGTAAATTTGTCATATTCTTTACCAGCATTTTTTGTTGTTATTGCAGGAACAGAGTTGCAAGGCTGTTAAAAGTTATCAATCTATTATGCTTTACACAGACACTGTAATATAAATAATTACCTTCAAACTATATAATTTAAATAATTTATGCCTTATGTGCACTTCATGCATTTGGTTTGTCACAACAAATTCAGTAAATAATTGTCTTATTTGTTAATAGAGGTATGCAATTTAATTTTTAATGAAAGAAGTTTTTTAAACCTGAATTGAACATTTGAAAAAAAATGGTTCTATTTGGCTAATCCAGATGCTTCAATAGAATGTGATCTTTATAGCAAGTAAACAATACTTGGTCTTTGTTCACCCACCTCTGCTGAATGCTGATTTGCTCAGAGTGTGGAGAAGGATGCAAGGGTCCTTTTCACGGTTCATCCCCAGCAGCAGCGTGACAGAGGACTTTCTGATCTACGCGCAGTCCCCGAGGATGAACGCAGAGTCAAACATCCAGAACTGCTGGAGGATGATCAACTTGGTGAAAGACGCACTTTGGTCTGCCCAAAATCTGTTGGTTTTTCAGCACGTGGAGATGTCGGCGAGAGAATGCTACCGACTGGCACATTCCGTGCTGCAGAAGAATGTGCTGAAGGATGCACTGAGGCTGGGTGTGTTCAACTAGAGGGCACAGTGAGGAAGAACCACAGTCTAGAGTCCTCCCATTAGTGGGCAATGAGGGGCTGAGACAGAGGGGAAGTCCCTCAAACAGCACAGTGGGGAGAAATGATAAGGTACCACAGTGGAATCAAATATAACAATGCACAGCGATGGGAATGACTGGATAAGAATGTAAGGGTGGAACAGTCTGAATAGTTTTCCTTTTGGAAATAATTTATTGGTTTAAAAAAAAAATCCCCAGCAACTAAGGATGACCAGGTGCTAAATTTTGTAGAAAAATAAGCAAATAATTGCCTATTAAATAGATACCATGAGGTTTTTAGAAATATTGGTTCCGTTGATGATATGTGATAATAATTACTTTCAGCATTTGTTTATTACAAACACATTATTTTGTTTAAAAGGAATTATTCATTTGATGACAGTTGCCAAGAAGTGCACATTTTCTTCTTTCCTGAAGTGCCGATACAAATATAAATCTGTACAAATGACATAGTGAAGTAGAAGTCTCCTTTTATATTTATGAACATCAGGGTACTCTCAAAAACCAATACACTTTCTAACCAATCTCAATCAGTTCATCCTCTGTGACTTGACACCAAAGATCACTTTGTATCGATTCAGAATAAAAACTTTATCTTTTCTTCTTGTATCTGTCTGACCCAAGCACATTGTAGGTCCTTTTATTTCCAAATTATGATAATGAGCTTGTTGCCATGTACTTTGTACACATGTCCCAAAATTCTTTCTTGCTGCAGCTGAACGGATATTTCATAAAGAAAAGCTACAATAGTATATATTAAATCAAAAATAGGTAAGAAATACTAAAGATTGGCTGTTGCAATCATGCAAGAGAAAAACAAAATGGTGTTAGAATAGTATAGATCGTCTTTGTGTGATGTTGAAGTAATCTGTTTAGCAGAATGGGGGAAATTCAAGGGCCTGATAGCTGATGGAAAGAAACTTTTTGAAAACTAGAGGTGCTGGTCTTTGGCTCCTGACAATATTAGTGAGAAGAGGTTGTGACCAACGTGATGTGATTCTCTATGATGATGGTTGTCTTCTTGAAACAGCGCATCACATAGAAGTATTCAATGGATGGGAAATTGGAGATGGTGATGGACCTGGCTATATTTGATATCTATTTGAACTTTCTATGATGGTTGCCTTCTTGAAACAGCACATCATATAGAAGTATTCAATGGATGGGAAATTGGAGACTGTAATGGACCTGGCTATATTTGATATCTACTTGAACTTTCTATGTTCCTGGGCACTCAAATTACCAAACCAATGTAACCAGTTAGTATACCTTTCACAGAACAGCTTTAAAAGTTCAATGGAGTATTCAGTGACATGCCAAATCTCCTCAGACTTAGAAAGTAGAGGCATTGGTGTGGTTTCTTCACAGTTATCTCTTTGCTGACTCCAGGACAGGTCTTCTGAAATAAGAACTCCCAGGAAATTTCACCTTTGTCTCATCAATGCAGGCAGGTTCGTGATCCCTCGGCTTCCTCTTCTGAAACTTAACGATCAGTTCCTTGATCTTAGTGATATTGAGAGCAAGCTGTTATTCTGGCACCACCCAGCTAGATTCTCAATTTCCATCCTGTATTCTGACATAATTTCCCATTATTCGGCCAATAAAACTGGTTCAGTCCATGAATTTATATGTTATATTGGAGCTGAATTTGGCTACACCATCATGAATGTAGCGGGAATAGAGCATGTAGCCTTGGGATGCTCCTCTGTTGATGATCAGTGAACAGGAGGTGATGTTGCCAATCTGCATTCTGTTCCAAATTGAGGTAAGTATACTGTATGTCAAGGCAAATCAAAAATTGAATCTAGCTTGTTTGTCTCAATATCCTTCTAAATTTGTATTTAACTACCGAATCTTCAGTTTAAATATAGAAAATGCTGAGTTTTTGAAAATGTTCTGTTTCAGCTTTCTAGCATATGTAGTTTTTGTTTAATAAATTTTTGGAGAATTTGGGTTTATTGGTTTGGCAAGTTTAGTAAGTAAAAATTCTAAATGTAGCCATTAGCCCCTTTCACATTGGCAAACTGCTAAATTGGCAGGTGAATGAACTGTTCACACTAGACCAAGGAAAATGGTTTTGTGTGCCCTTTCACATTAACCACCCGGCATCGCAGAGCAAAGAGGCATCTATCCTCCAGTGGTGACATCCTGAGTGACATATTACATACTCGCAGGAAGTGAGATCTCCCCATTCTCAGCAATGATGGTCGTCAGTGTGGTTTGGATGATTATCTTGAGAATGTGTGCCTCTCTAACCATGCAGCCAGGTCTTATCAACAAGTTGATGCAAACACTGCCGGAGCCTTATCCAGACCTCAGGTGGGAACATTTCATGGAGAAATTAAGGAGAAGAAGGGAGAAGTTTGAGGAAGAAACTCAAGGTGAGCTGAGTACCCAATGGCAAAAACGTCTTGAGTGTCAATACAATAGTATAAGGTTGTGGAGGAGAGAAAGACCACAGGGGGCTGTGTTCTGGTCTAATGTCCTCGATAATTTTGATGATGAACAGTGGTGGAATCATTTTAGAATGTCTCATAGTACTTTTGACTTTATAATCGAGCTCCTTGAGCCAGAACTGAGACACAGGACCACAAACTCCCTGCTCCCTGTGGAGCCTCGGCTCAGACTTGCCGAGGTATGGTGGTATGCCCCCTTGTGAGTATCAATCCATCAGTTGTATTTTTGGTGTGGGTGTCTCCACTGTGTACACGGTGGTGCGGCAAGTAACTTTCACATTAAGGGAGGCCCTTATGAAACGTTTCATTGAACTGCTGAATTGAGCTTGTCTTCAGGAGACAATCGATGTGTTTACAGAAAGGGGGTATCCAATGTGTGCTGATGGTACACATATTCCCATCATTACCTCACACAATGATGCAACAGCTTACTACAATCGAAATGGGTGGCAGTCCATTGTTCTTCAAGCTATTGTTGACCATAACTGCTGGTAAGGATTATGTCCTGAGTTACTATTTTTTGTCTTCACCTATCAGTGTTTTCCATATGTCAATCAAAGCATTATGCTTTTTGGTTCCAGCTTCACAGATGTGTATGTGGGTTGGCCTGGACGCACCCGTAATGCTCGCCCATTTACAGAAAGGCTGACAATGCAGGTGATATCTCTTTCCATGTGAAGTAAGTCAATATGCCAAATCTACAGTGTGGTGGTACACCACCAGCCTACTGCAGGGGGAAACCCTGCAGTCTTTGTGGATTAAAGCCTGTTGTACAGTCTTTACCTTTGTGTGTGTCTGATTCTGGCTAACAGTGCACCACATACAGTGATGCTTGCAACATGTACATGAAAAGGTCTCAAGTGTGTAAAAATGCCTGAAGTAGTTTATATATGTGTGTATATATGTACAAGTGTAAGGAGGCAATGACTGGGGGTCAGGTGCAACCCTTGCGTGGTTCAACGGCCACAGAAGGAAATGGGTGCACTGGTTGGTTGAGCTGTCAGAGGTTGTATGAAAAACCTATACATCTGCATTGCTCTGCCCACAGGTATCCAAGAACATTAACAGAGTGGAAATCCCTGCATGTTTGGTTGGGGACAACCCTGCACCCACTCAGGAACTGGCTAATGAAGGGGTTCACGCACCACCATGCATTTGATCAACAGAAGCGAAAATTCAACTACCATCTGAACTCCACGCGGATGGTTGTGGAGAATGCTTTTGGTTGTCTCATCGATCAGTCGAGGTGCCTCGCCAAATGGCTTGATATTAGTACCGCTTTTGTGTCTGACGTTATTATTGCCTGTAGTGTCCTGAATAATATATGTGATATTAACAAGGAACACTTCTTGGAGGAGTGGATGACTGAGGTAGCAGATCTCCCTTTCTCAGATAGAATTCCTTATTGGCGTGCAACCATGCAGGGTCACCAGGCTATATGTGAGGCTATTATGTCAATTTTGTGCATGTATCAAGCAATCAACTTAGACTTTTAAGTGAAATTTGAAGTAAAAGTTTATTGCAAATTTATCAACGTTGAACATCATAAATATTTTAACATGGTAGAACAACAAATTGGAAGTAAAGAATAAAAATTTTAAATGGTTGTAACACTTAACTATGTGAATAAAGTATGTACAATTGTGATCAAATAAAGGACTTTCAACAATAAACTATACATCATCTTCCAATAAGAGGAAGAGTGTGGAGGTAAAAGGCGGACTAAAAGAATAGTCTCCCTCAGACACTTCCGTGGCATAGAATAGGCAGGTGCTGTGAGGGCAGGGTTGTAAATGGGATGGTCCATTGGCCCGGGAAGATGGTGGAGGGAGGAGAGCAGATAGTGGAGTATGAGGGAGGAGGCTGGAGGGAGGAGAGTGGATGGTGAAGGCAGGAGGCTGCAGGGAGGAGGAATGAGGCTAGAGTTAGGAGGGTGAAGGCTGGAGGCATGCAGGAATGCTGAACATGGAGATGAGGTCCCTCTTAAGACCTTTCTTGGCCTGCATCTCCTGATGGATGTCTGATATAATGCAAGCAAAGTTGGTGGTGTTTTGCTGGCGGTCCTGCTGGTCAGTCTCCTGTTCCTGCCTCTCCCCCTTTTGGAGACAATGCACCATCATCTCCTCCCATTCTGCCTGCCTCTTCTGTCGCAGGTAGTCACGCTCCAGGTCTTCATGATCAATTTCATGGAGAACTCTCCAGATCTCAGTGGTGACCTCCTACATCTGGATGGGCTTCCTCCTCTTCCTTTTCCCCTTGGTTCCTGGAGAGCAATGGAACACGTTGAAGATTAGAAAGATAGCACTTAATGGGCAAGCACTCACAAAACACATTAGAAATTTTGGACAGATACACAAGCACAGCAGCAGTTGAGGTCCTGGGGGAAAATGAGGTATTGGGGGTAGATGAGGTACTGGGGGCGTTGGCCTCCTCCTCTGGTCCCAAACTGGACAAAGGCATCGATGAGTGTATGGGAGTCCTCTCAGGCTGTAGGTTTAACTGAGGCACATCAGGTTTGCTGACCAGCTGCTGCTCCAGATCTGGTAGGAGAGGTCATAATATGGTAGTCCACCTGGTCCCTCCCACTCCTACCGTTGTGATCAAGAACCTGTAGAAACTTCCTCTGAAGACTCTTCAGTTTGTTGATCACCTGGAGTTTGTCCCTTGCAAACCCCCACGTCCCTGAGCCGATCCTCTCTTAACAGGTCATCTTTAATTGTGCCTGTTTTATGATGTAAGGTCACCTCCTCAGCCCTTAGGAAGTTAGTTATTTGTTGTATCTGATAGGGTGAAGCCATGGTTACTGGGGGATAAACTGTTAACCCTTTGGACCATGTTTAACCTTTCATAATATATAGTCTAGACAAGGTCCATGGGTAAATCTTTACCCATGGTGTGAAGGCCAGTACGAACCACCTGGTGTTTAGATATAAAACCAGTCCCGGAAAACCAGGACCTGGAGTATATGCGCTTGTTGGTTGTCCTGCAAAACTGGGATACTGAGTCCAAAGGGTTAATGATACTTTGGTATAGGACTCCCATCTGTAATATTAGCACAGTTTAACACAGCTTGACATGCTGGACTTTATCCACAGGTTTCTACTCTTAATGTTTCTTTGCTTCCATTCTCTTTCTCAAATATCCCTTAAACTATCACCAGATAACCATTAATCTTATCCCCTCTGCAACAGTGGCCTTGTCCTATCAAAAATGTTCCACATATTCTGTCCATCATTTTCCCACTTTCTTGCAATGTGAAAAAACAGCTGGTTCTTTCTTTCTAAATCTGATGAAGATTCTTCAATCTAAAATTTTAAGTATTTTTTTGTTTCCATTTCCACAGCTACTGATCAACTGCATGTCTCCAATGTTTTCCATTTATATGTTCCATGTGTTTCTCAGCCAATTAAATACTTTTGAATATATTAACTGTAACTATAGAAACAAACATAACAGTGTACAAATCAAGGTCCCAAAGAGCACAATTAAATAGTTAACCTTTAATGGTATTAATTGAAAGAAATGTTTTGGCCAGGCCATTGAGAACATTTTTTGTGTTTCTTTGAATATTGAATGTATCAATTTGTCTTTGAACTCAACCAAAGATTACTGATTTAACAGGGAGTGGTGCACATAGTCACAATCAGATTATATGGTTCTGGATGAATAGAAAAAGAATATATTCTTCAATGAAAGCAAATTTAAATGTCAAAATTAGAAGGACATGTTAAATAGTTTTTTGTTTTGAGTTTGTCAAAGTACCCAATTATTTGAACAAATTTACTATTTTGGGTTCTTAACATTAAGTGACTGGTCAACTATATTTTACAGTATGGAAATGAATTTATTGCATCCTGATTATGTGAGCAAGATATTCTCTTCAAGTGCCTTGTTGCTTAAAAAGCCTCACTGGAAGCATGATGTACTGAATGTATGTTTGTCTGACCTCCGTACTGAGTAGATTTCAACTGATTCCTTTGAATTAAAGACAAATAGTATTCTAATGACTTTGGGAATGTTTAACAACTAAAGAAATTCAACATAAATTAATGTATATGTCAAATAAATTAACATTTTTAAATATAGGATTTTAATTTTCATTAATTATTTGCTTGAATAGAAATAGTTTGATGTTCCACGTACAGTTTGTGATAAGCTTGGTTGCTTTTTTTGGAATGATAGGATTTTAAGGAATGTGACTGCTCTTTGATATCCCATGGGTAATATTGGGATGACACTATGAATTATTTTGCAGAGCGAAATTAATCTATATTTCTAATCAAGGAAAATGATGTGGTATAAGATCCATAAAAATATAATATGAAATGGTGGTTGGTAGTAGATCTCGTGTTGGAGGTGTGGAAATAATCCACATCTCATTGGCACACATGCAATTAAATATAATATTAAAGAGAAATAGTACGGCTGTACGGTTATGTGAAATAAAATTAGAAAATGTTGCAAATGCTAATTGGATCAAAAGTTTTCAGATGAATGGCCACTCATCTGAAAGGTCATAAATGCTGTTGGTTCACCTCTGTTTATTTTGAATGTAGATCCATTGGTTGCAGAAAATCTTAGAATTAATATGCAGATGAGGGGATTATCCTTTTCATTCAAAAGTGATTGCATGATATCAAAGAAAAAGATAATGGTGGAGATTAATTTGCTAGCATATATCAAACAAAGGCATCAGGAAGCTCAGTAGAATTACTTAAAGGAAAAGAGGTGGTGGAAAACAACATGACAAACTACGCCAAACAAATAAGAGCACAAGTAGAAATAATGTCATCATCACAGACATGTGCATTTGATGATTTAGTCTCAGTGCTCTGGTATAAATAGAAAATGGACATGAGTGATTTTTAAAAAAAATCTTGAAGGAAAGATGGGTGCAGAGCTGGAAGGTGAAAACATATTTGAGCATCTTAATGAATAGACACAACTTAGAGATGAGGGTGTGGATGAATCAAAGAAAGTTGGTTAATCCACCCTCTGAAGCTAACCTCTCATCTCCAATTTACAAGATTCTCCAATTTCCCAATTTATTTTTCCCCTCTATATTTTAATAAGAGGTAATGGAGGAAGGTGGGTTTAGATGGATGAACACAGCAAATTTTAGAAAATCTTTCATATTTGGTTGCCTGAAGAACTGTACTGTTTAAACACATGGGCCTAGAAATTGCTGGTAAATTGTATTACCACCAATTTTGTACCTATTTTTATGTGAGTTATTGCAGGTCATTAGTAAAGATTAGTAAAGGTACAAGGACTGCCTAAAGAAATCTCTTGGTGCCTGCCACATTGACCACCGCCAGTGGGCTGATAATGCCTCAAACCGTGCATCTTGGCGCCTCACAGTTCGGCAGGCAGCAACCTCCTTTGAAGAAGACCGCAGAGCCCACCTCACTGACAAAAGGCAAAGGAGGAAAAACCCAACACCCAACCCCAACCAACCAATTTTCCCTTGCAACCGCTGCAATCGTGTCTGCCTGTCCCGCATCGGACTTGTCAGCCACAAACGAGCCTGCAGCTGACGTGGACTTTTTACCCCCTCCATAAATCTTCGTCCGCGAAGCCAAGCCAAAGAGTAAAGATGTACTTCTGGTGAAAAAATATTGTGAACTGTGGTGCTCTTTCATTGGTGTTCAGCTCACCCAAATTAGGTCATTATTCCCAGAGTGCCCAAACTTTCTTTCTGGCAAAATTTTTACATTGACTGACCATTTCTACCCACGAATGCTGCCTGACCTGCTGAGTTCCTCCAACTTCTCATCGTTTGCTTGAGATTCCATATATGCAGTTTTTGTGTTTTTCCACATTTCAATCATGTTGGCCTAAATTAAAATTTCATTTACTTGTTTTAAAAAAAGAAATAGTTAATAATAAGACTGAAAGCTGAAATGGGGCATTATTTAAAGGTCAAAATAAACTCCTCGTAGACTAACTCAAAATGGCATCCCAGTCATAACCTCCCCTTGGATGATTTCAGGAAGTCGTATGTATTGGACTGCCTGAAGAAATCCTGTATTTTAATGATGTAGTATTCTAATTTTTATTATCTGATTTTTTATTATTTCTTTAAATGTAATTTTTATTTTATTCATGTCATAAAATTTTAAATAAAGTTTAAAAAAAGAAATCCTGTATAAAGCAAAATGACACATGTTCAGCAGATCATGAATGATTAAAATCTAAAGAAGTAGTATGTTATAAAAAAGCATATGTGACCGGAATTTATCATTGAGGAAGAACATGAGTGTCTGAAGTCATCAGTTTTAGAATCCTTGTGTGCAGTAAAGGCTCCTTCAAAGCAATGAATGCAAATGTTGCTTTTAGCAGAAATATAATGTTCTCCACAATTTTTCTTGACATCTGCCATCTGGCAATGAATTGTAGGATGGCATGTGGCATCCTGTTGAGATTTAGGTGACCCTGACTTCAACTATGCATTCATTTTAGGCATTTGACTATTTGCCAATAGGAGATTTTTCCAGTTCATTTGCTATCAATTCTTACCCATCCCAAATTACTGTAATTAAGAGTTATTGATAGGTCAAAATTTATATACCCCTGTTGATGCACCAACAATAATCACAAAGACTGAAGTTGTGAAACTGATAGGCTTTTATTAACTACAGATTGAACAGCTATCAACCTCATTGACCAATTAAGGCTGAGTGAAATGGGGAGCATGCAAAGCCTATGGGTATGATTAGTCTTGGGAGGCATGTCATGGCATAACAGTGGTTTACCTCACCTGTATAGGCCCAACTGGATAAAGATGGAAGATTTCTTTCTCTGAAGGACAATAACAAAGCAGATAAGTTTTTAGTTTGCTAATTTCTGGTATACATTTGAGGTGAGATTTTTTTTCATTCTAGTTTTTTTTAATTGCTTGTATTTAAATTCTCCAGCTACCATGGTGGGGTCTTTGGATAAAATGTCTAGAGATTTGGCTGGTAGTTTTGTATTTTAATCTCTAAACCCTAATAAGGTAAACATTACAAAAGTTTGCTAATTAACATTGGCATGAATATTTTCCGAGGAAAAGTTACAAATGGAATTTTTTCATTAATGTTGTAAATATATTCACAAACTATGACCACTTCAGTATATTAATAGCAATTTATGTTGTCCTGTTCTTTGCTTCCTTTAGATGCCTCCGAATGAGACCATTTGTAAATATTGTGGAGTTAGTTACCTCATACATCATGAATTCAAATTAATGGAAGAAAAACTTAAGGCAATGGAAGCAGAGTTGGAATTTTACCGTGGTAGTGTTGTCCGAGAAAAAAAACTGCAAGGAGAGCTTTGTTCAATAAAGCAGTATATGGAAAGCCTGAAAAATGATAATCAAGAAATGAAAAATAGGTTGGTACAAAGTTTACACCATATTTTGATCTCTTTTAATTTACAAAGAAATAGTTTTGGTTAATGATCCACACATTCGAATTGGATTGCTTTATTTCCCCTATTACCATAAGTGTTGTGAGTTATTCCCTGGACAGAAGATCATCTGTAATCTAACCTCTGATTCTCTCCTCCTCTTCATTGCCATCAGTGCTGGAGTTTATTTGGGGATGACAAATTGTGCTTTCCAGAGGATAAATCCAGCTGTCTCTTTTTAATTCTCTTTCACTTGTACCAAGACTGGAAAATATAGTTGTAGGTTTTCCAAATTTGATTCTTTGTTTGCATTGGAGTTAAAATGATATTCTATTTAGGGAAGGGGAATACAGCATTGCCATTTCAAAGCAGCAAGGTCAAAACATTTTTTAAAGGAAGCATAATACTTTGGAGAAAAAAATCAGTTGGTAAGACTTTACTATTTTTTGAAAATACCTCAACCTTAATTATTTGATTTGCTGATCATGAAATTATACATTTAAAAATATCAATCTGAAAATGGCTGAAATTTAAATGTTGCTTCAGATTCCCAGGCTTCCCTTCAAAAGTGTTTGATAGTTGTATAATGGATCAATATTGGGAGGATTTTGGTAAGATTAGAGGGTTACATACACATTTTAACAGATCTTATTTGAAAGACTGAAGAATTCTTATTCAGTAACATTGCAGGATCTCTGGAGAATGTGATGCACATTTCACAAGTAGGTGTTAATTGAAATGAAATGAATAGACCATTGTTTGCAATTGGAGACAGGCTGGATGGTTGGATAACTACAAGGCTTCTGACATTTCTGCAAAGTGCTCACAGAAAGGTCACTTCTAGGTTTTGTTTATCCAAGACACAGCTTGACCAAGGGGGAGAACTCCTGTAGTTTGCTGAAGAAGTGGGGGTTTTGTAAGTGAGAGAGTCACATGGACTTTCTGGCAGTTGGCAGTTGGAGAGAGCGAGAGAGGAAGAGAAGACAAGTCCTCTCAGCTTGTGTGTCTGACATTGAAAGGAGATGAACACTGCAAGCCAGGAAGAGCTGGTTGGAAACAGAAAGTTCCAGAGCAGTGGATGGCTGGAAGTACTATCTGTCTGATGTTTCTCTTGGAATAAGAAGAACAGAAAGGAACTCTGTGGTAGCTTGGAAAACCCTGATGGGGCAAGTTTTATCAATGAGACATTGAGGTGACTAATGGTGGTATCTCAGTTGTGGAAATCCTGGAACAACAAACCTCTTTCTGCAAACCTTACAAGAACCTTACTGAGTGGTAAACATTTACCTTTCAAGCACCAAAACCTGGTGAACTTTATACATGTTAAATTCTGTGCACAGTATAAGAATTACCTGCATCCAGAAAACTTGGAAGGAGAAGAAAGATTGAACTGTGAACCAAAGAACTTTTCTTAAATTTACATACACATTACATACACGTGCACTTAGAATTAGAAGGGGGTTAATTTGGGTAAATTAAGTATAGAGATAAGTTAAAGTTTGATTCTGTTTTCATGTTTAAAGATAATTAAAAATAACTTTTGTTTAAGTAAATACTTGTCTTGGCGAATGTCTATTGCTGGATTTTGGGGTCCTTTGGGCTCATAACAGTTGGAAGTGATCTATCTTCAACTCACAAGGAAAAGACTAACTTCCTCATAGAAAGTCTCTGGCATCTAAAATTCAAAGTTAGATTTATTGGCAGAGTACACCCATGACAACTCTGAGATTCTTTTTCCTGTGGGCAAGGCACAATTTCTACATATCAAAAGTGCAAAAAAAAACTATTCCAGAAAAGATGCATATACAAAAGAGAGAAATGTAAATAAAGTAAGAAATGTAAACAAACTGCAGTACATAAAAATATTCAGTAATAAATAAGGTGCAAAGAGTCCTTAATTGAGTCTGATGGTGAAGGCGTAGCAACTATGATCCTGATGTTACGAGTCTTGTGGTACCTATAATCTCTTTTCTGATTGCAGCAGTAAGAACAGAGCATGTCCTGGGTGCTATGGATCCTTGATGATTGTTGATGCTCTCCAACAGCAGCATTCCATGTAGATTTTCTTGCTGGTGGGGAGAGTTTTGTCTGTGATGTACTGGGCTGTGTCCACTACCTTTGCAGTGCTTTCAGCTCTGAGGTATTGGTGCCCCCATACCAGGTCACGATACAGCCGGTCATCACACTTTCTATTATACATTTGTAGAAGTTTGCCAAGGATTTTGATGTCATACCAGACCTCCACAAACTCCTGAGAGTAGAGGCACTGAAGTGCTTTATTCATGATTATATTCAAGTATTGGGCCCAGAAAAGGACCTCTGCGATTGTGTCTCCTGAGAATTTTTAAATTTGCTCACCATGTCCCCAAGGAACATTTGATCATACATCTCTGGTTTTCCCCTTCTGAAGTCCACAATCAGCTCCTTTGTTTTGGTACCATTGAGGGCATGGTGGTTGTTAGTACACCATTCCACCAAATTTTCAATCTCCCTCTTGTAAGCTCTCTCATTGCCCTTTTTTAATACAACTCATTACCATGGTATTATCAGGAAATTTGTAGATGGTGTACAATAATTGGTTTAGAGCAAGAGGCTAAGAACACAGTCTTGTGGTGCTCCAGTACTGATGGAGATTGTGGTGGAGATGTTCTTGCCAATCCTCATTGATTGTGGTTTGGAAGTGAGGAAATCCAGGATCCAATTCCTCCGATATTAAGGCCCAGGTCTTGGGTTTGCTGACTGGTTTTGAGGGGTTGAATCTGAATGATAAAGAACATCATTATGTTGGCGTCATTGCTCTCCAGGTGTTCCATGGCTTTGTTTAGAGCCAGTAAGACGGCATCTGCCATAGACCTGTTGCTGCAGTAGGCAAATTGGAATGGATCCATGTCACAGCTCAGCTAGGAACTGATATTTTTCAACCACTCAAAACACTTCATCACTGTGGATGCAAGTGCCACTGGCTGATTGAGGCAGATTACCATACTACTTGGGCACAGGCATGATTGAGCCCTGACTGAAACGGGTGAGTACCATGCCATGCTGGAGTGAGATGTTGAAGATGTATGTGAATAGATTGGGAAGTTAGTCAACACAGGTTTTCGATACCCAGTCAGGTACTCAATCCAGACCAGACGCTTTCCTTGGATTCACTTTCCTGAAGGCCGCCCACATGTTATCCTTGTTTACTGACAATAGATCTATTTTGTCATAGACATGATGGTTAAACTGTTAGCTTCCACTATAGTTGCATGGTGAAACTGACTTTGGGGACTCTCTCCTGGGTCAGTATGATTGTTTTAATTTTTTTGACCAGATGAAAAATCTCAATATATTCCAAAAAGTCCCATGAGAACAAAATTTGGCAGTTGTGTCAGTTCTTACACCAAAGCAAGTTTTGCTTAAATATGCCACATGACTATTGATGCAGAAAATGGCAAAAGTTGTAACGGGGGGGAGGTCTTTTCAGTTCAGAAGAGCATCTTCTCACAAATAACCTTTTCTGATTGGAAATCTATGACAGCGAGTGGTGCTGAGACCCTTGTTTGTGGTGTATTTTGATAACTTGGATGTAGAAGTACAAAATGTGATGAATAGGGTTTCTGTCCTTGAAGCTGGAGATTTCTGTTTTCAAGCAGTTATATCTTTTGCCTGACAGAATTGGAGAGAAGAGTGTGCATTCCTTTCTATTTCCTGAGGTTAGTGGGCATCCCTTTTTTGCTGACATTGAGGGAAAGGTTATTATTCTGACACTGTCCCACTAGACTCTCTGCCTCCTTAACGTATTCCACCTTCTTGTTCTTTGGCATCTGGTATGTGTCGTTGGTGTCATCCTCAAACATAGATGAAGTTGGAACAGTGTTTGGCTACATAGACATGAGTTTATAGGGAATATAAGGAGCTGAGAACACAATCTTACAGGGCACTGAGGACTTATCTTGGAGGACATGTTGTTAACAGTTTCATTGCTTGCAGTTTGCAGGGCACGATGTTGAGGATTGAGTTGCAGAGGAGGGATGCTGATATCCATATCTCTTATCTTGGAGGAAGTGTTGTACATCTTTGGAAAATGAGGGTCCAGGGGGATTACTGACCATTGATGGCTCTACCATTGAGGTTGTCAAGTATCAACTTGGTGGAGAATCTCATCTGGTCCCTTAACACCAGCTCCACAGCCAAGAGAGCCTAGCAGTGTCTACTTCCTGTGAAAGCTGAGGAATGTTCATCTCTGACATTCCATCCTCACTACATTCTACAGAGGATGTATTGAGAGCCTTCTGAGCAATTGCATTCACTGCATGGTTTGGAAGTTGTACCACCTCACACTGTAAGACCCTGCAGAGGATAATAAAGTCAGTGGAAAAGATCATTGGGGGCTCTCTTCCTACCAAGACGGACATCTACGATGGATAAGTGAATAAGTCTCCGGGTCCTGACAGGAATTTCTCCAGGACCTTGAGGGAAGTCAGGGAGGAAATAGCAGAGGCTCTGACAGTGATTTTTCAAAAGTCACTAGAGAGGGGCATGGTGCCGCAGGATTGGTGTATCGCAAACATGGTTTCTCTGTTTAAAAAGGGCTCCAGGTGTAGGCCCAGCAATTATAGGCTGGGGTAAGTTTGACTTTGGTGGTCAGTAAACTAATGGAGAGTAGTCTTGGAGATAATATGTATAAGTATTATATTTGTATATATGTGTGTGTGTGTGTGTGTGTGTGTGTGTGTGTATATATATATATATATATATATAAAACACCCAACATCCAAACCCAACCAACCAATTTTCCCTTGCAACCGCTGCAACCATGTTTGCCTGTCCCGCATCGGACTTGTCAGCCACAAACGAGCCTGCAGCTGACGTGGACATTACCCCTCCATAAATCTTCGTCTGCGAAGCCAAGCCAAAGAGACAAAGAGATTATATATTAATACTTATTAAGGCAGGGACTGATTAGGGACACCCAAAATGGGTTTGTATGAGGAAGGTCATATTTGACAAATCTTGTTGAATTTTTTGAGGAGGTGATTAGGAAGGTTGATGAGGATAGAGCAGTAGATGTGGTCTATATGGGTTTCACTAAGACCTTCGATAAAGTTCCACATGGAAGGTTGCTAAGGAAGGTTCAGGCGCTAGGTATTAATGCTGAGATAGTCTGATGGGTTCAACAGTGGCTAGGTGGTAGATGCCAGAGTGTCATGGTGGATAACTGCCTGTCAGGATAGAAGCAGGTGATGAGCAGTGTGCCTCAGGGATTGGTGTTGAGTCCCTTGTTGTTTGTCATTTACATTAATGATTTGGATGATGGAGTGGTAAATTGAGTTAGTAAATAAGCGAACAATACAAAAATAGGTGGGGGGGGGGAGTTGTGGATAGTGAAGATGGTTTTTAGAGACTACAGAAGGATTTGGACTGCGTTGAAGAGTGGGCTGAAAGTTGGCAGATGGACTTTAATGCCAATGTGTGGTGCTTTATTTTTGGGAAGAATAATCGGACATATGTGGTGAAGGGGAGGGCATCGAGGAATGCAGAGGAACAGAGAGATCTTGGAATAACAGCTCTTCATTCTTGGAAAGTGGAATCTCATGTGGATAGAGTGGTGAAGAAGGCTTTTGGTATGGTGGCCTTTATAAATCAAAGCATAGAATATAGGAGTTGGGAAGTGATGTTGAGACTATTCAAGGCATTGGTGAGGCCACATTTTGAATGCTGTGTGCAGTTCTGGTTCCCAAATTATAGGAAGGATATCAATAAGGTAGAGAGGGTGCAGAGAAGATTTACTAAAATGTTGCCTGGATTGTTGTATCTAGAATACAAGGAAAAATTGATAGACCGGGTCTTTATTCATTGGAGCGTAGAAGGTTGATGGGGAATTTGATAGAGTTATTTAAAATTATGAGGGGTTGATAGAGTAGATGTGAATAGGCTTGTCCCCTTGAGGGGTTATGATTTGAGGGTTAGGGGGCAAAAGTTTAGAAGTAACATGAGAGGGAGCTTCTTCAATCAGAGAGTGGTAGCTGAGTGGAATGACCTTTTGGAAGAGGTGGTTACAGCAAGGTCAATTTTGTAATTTAAGAAAAAGTTGGATAGGTGCATGGATGTGAGGGGCTTGTAGGGTTATGGGCAGGGTTCAGGCAAGTGGGATTAGAGGAGGTCACTTAAATTGGTATGGACTAGATGGCCGAGATGGCCTGTTTGCGTACTGTAATTGTTATATGGTTATAAATATCGCTTTATTTTCTCTACCTCAAAGTATCTCAAAACTTACCTCTGTTTCCTCCATTCTCTCCTCTAATAACAAGTGTAAGAGACCCGTAAATGTGGCATATACGGGGATTGGTAGATGCCAATTATGCAGTTTTCCAGTTGACTGAGACTTACTCTTGCAATGCCTAACTAATACACCTGTATTAAGAGTAAACAGTTTAAAAACAAAAATGTTATACTTCCACTGAACAAACCTCACTTGCATGAATATATAAACTTTATTTTCAGTCACATTCTTTGAAAACATTTAACCGCCGCTGCATCTGCAGGTTCCTCAGTCCCTCCTTAGAACCTCCTGCAAGACAAACAATAACATCATAATTAACCCCCCCCACCCAAAGTTCACAGATAAAGCAATACTAATGTACTTAATAAATATACTAATATATAAGGATTCTTACCAAGCAGAGATAAAGAGATACTTTGAGAGTCATCCCAATGGTGAGTGGCATCAACCAGCTGTTCATCCTGGGCAACGCCATTTTAGTCAAACACAAATTTATTCAAACAGCTGCTACAAATGAAGCGTGATCAAGGCTCTTCGCTAGCTGAATATTTTATAATGTAGAAACCACTTTAGATTGTGCATGTAAACTGAGGGTATGTATCTCCATTGTCTTAATTGGCTCCTCTATGAAAATGTCAGGGTGGTTGTTTGATATTCCACTTTGGCTGACCATCAGGAAAAAAAATTGATCTCTGTCCTCTTCACAAATTCTCTTCTCTAATCTCCAACTCTAATCATCATCCATTCAAAGGGTGAAATTGATATAGTGAATTTATAGCCTTGGTTTCATATTTAATCCTAAAATGAGCTTCAGAACAAATAACCTTGCCATCATTAAGGCTGCTTCTGTAATATTGTTCGATACCACCCGCCGCCTTCGGTTTTCTATAATTGAAAGTCTCAGTCACCTCATGAATTTACAGTTCCAGTGCATATTTGGTTGGCCTGCGTGTTTTACCTTTGAAAAACAATGTCATTTGAAGTTCTCCTGTCTATTTCCCCCTCATCATTCCTGTACTCATTCTCAATTAAACAATGCATTAATTTTAAAATTTCACCTTTTTTTTCCCAAATCCTCTCAATCCTTCCTATCTTTATAATTTCTTCTATCTATGTAGTCCATTGACATATCTGGTCTAGATGTCCTGATTATCTATGAACATAATTCCTGAACCATTATCTCCATGCCAATATGGTGAGCTCTGTACTCTTCTTTAACTACCTTCCAGACACTCCTTAAAAGCTATCCCTTTAACAGAGTTTTTGGTTATCAGTCATATCACTTCAAGTGGCTTGGACTTGTTTCTTGATTGATAATGCTCTTATTAATTTTCTTGAGATATGTTACTATGTTAAAGATACTAAATACATTCAAGTCATTGCTGCAATATTTCAGTTTATTATAAAACAAATCAGACATTCTTTTTGTTCAAAATATTCTTTCATAATCTTTCATGATGTGCCATGACATTTTTATATTTTTCAGTTTGACTGTCTTGAAGGGACAGCTTGCAGCCAAACAGAAAGAACTGGAAGACACATTTTTGAAAATGCAGGGTGTTTCAGACCAGCTAGTAGAAGCACAGCGCCAAGTGAAACTTTTCAGGTCAGGAAATCAATCTATGAATTTCCTGAAAAATTGGAAATTAAAACATCATTGAAATCCATGGTATCATTTTGTTGCTTGGAGAATTCATGGCATGTGAATAAATAATCAGGATAGCATGACAGGAAAAAGGCAGCAGATGGTCAACAACTGTTTGGCTGTTTTGAACTTTTCAAACAATTATAATGTCCCAACAAGCATGCAGATTCTTTTCATTTATAGTATAGTGGATAAAGAGGATCAAACAAAATGGGTGACACATTGGATGCTTACAGCATCAGCATGAATAATTAAATGCAGTCAAAGTCATCGTGTGGGTTAGTGGACACGTTGAATTTCTATTATATTAATGCTGGCCATATTTTAATTTTGAATGTACTCAGATTGAGCTTTGCTTACGATAGGAGAGTTGAACATCTTTAGGTTAGGTATTTGACAATATTGAGAAAGTGGAAGTGTAGTCTCCCTTTAGATTTATTATAATGATAATATTGAATTCATGTAATTGAGTTTAAATTAGCACCACATTAAAATCTGGCCAAAGTAAATTAACAAAAAAGAATCTGTCTTTGATCTGAGTCGATATCACATTTCACAGGGAAAAATCAAAGCAGCAAGGACACATTGTTGAGCGGGCAGCCACTTTCCTTCAAGGAATAAGGATTGAGATTGCTGTGCTTAAGGAAGATATAAAAGGCAATTGGATGATATGGGACTCTTTCAGGAAAAAGTTGGCACATTGCCTGAAGGTCACCAACAATTCTGTACAGATGGGTGAGTATAGCGTTGTTATTGGTTCAAAAATATAAACCTGATTGAAGGATTCTTCAATATATTTCATTTATTGTACATTTCGGTGTAAAAGTTGAGTATTGAAACCCTCAAAAATCTCTCAAAAAATGGGGGTGGACTTGTACGCCAGATATACTTTTGAGACCTTAAATTCAACTCAAATAACTGATTTGATGTATGTCAACCCTTGAAAAACAAAAAAAACTACAATAAATTTTCATGTTACCAGAACATTAGAATTAAATTTTTATTGAAAAAAAAACACATTTAGAATCCTTCAACGTGGCAAACATATCCATTGTCTCACTGTTCAAACAATCGTCATACAGATCTCTGTCTGTATCTGATCAGGCGGCTTCAGCTTTGTCATCAGTGTCTCACAATAAATCATCTTCTGTACCATCAATTGCACAAGAGATATCACACTTTTTAAACAATTTTATAACAGTCTCTACTTTCACTTTATCCCATGGTTTGAGCACAAAGTCACAAAGCATATCAAGTGATGCAGCATGCTGTAGTTTTAAACTGGGGAGAAGACTGTGTCTATTCACCTTTCTTGTGCACCTCATGTCTTTATGTACCTTTATAAGGTTTCCCCTCAGCCTCCTGCGTTCTTGGTTTAAAAAAACAGTTAGCCTATCTAAACTCTTGTATCCCAAGCTGTCCAATCCTAGTAACATCCTTTGAATCTTGTTGCAACTTTTCCATTTTAATGACATCCTACCAATAGCAAGATGACTAGTACATATAATATTCTAAACATTGCCTTACCAACATCTTGTACAGCTGTAACATGGATCCCAACTTCTCTACTCAATGCCCTGGCCAATGAAGGCAAACATGCCAAAAGCTGCCTTCACCATCCAATCTACCAAAATGCTCCTTTCAGCAATCACATTACTTGTACCCTTGGTCTCTTTGTTATATGACACTCTCCAGGGTCCTACCAGGTTTGACATGCCAAAATGCAACACTTTGCACTTAACTGAATTTAACTTCAATGGCTTAGCCCATTAACACTAACAAGATCTTTTGAGAATTTTATCAATGTAGTCTGACATTTGAAAATCAACTTTGTATTTTGGCATTTGAGGACAAAAGAGAATCTAACTGGCTACAACTGTTCCAAGAGTCAAACAAGATTTGTTCAAAATAACTTCAGAGCACTTTGGATAACATGGCTACTCCAATGCCATCTGCAGCATAGCTGATGCTGACCACAGTCTTTACACATACTTTCTCTAATGAAAGTTTGCTGAAACAGCTGAGAACAATGTCAATGGATTGAAAACTGCTTCAGAGATGTATTTTATAGTATTGAGGAAGATTCTTATTTCTGCTGTGCCTTAAAAAATTGAAATTACACAAAGAAAAGAAACACCTGAATAGATTATTGCTTCTTGTTGATGATGTTGGTTGAAGAGCATTTATGAGTTTGGTATCAATAAGCCTGTGACCACCCTGGTTTTGAATGGGGAAAAATTATAAGAGGCATAGAAGAGATGGGCAGAAAAGTCAATTTAACTCAATAAAACAATTGTTAGATCATAGCCATAAATCTTTCTACAGTTCTGGTTGCCACAATAGTAGATAATTTACATGAGTAATCATTATTTTTTATATATTGAAGGTTTGATCAAAGGAAATAAATGGCAGAAAAAAAGATACTGTGATTGAGGGAATTGCTTGAAGAATATACAACATGTAGGAGGGAACGAGAAAAATTAGGAAGTCAAAAAAGGGCCAGGAAATATTGTACAATAAAAATTGTAAATGTTGAAACTATTCAATTAGGTCAAGTGGCATCGATGGAGAAAGAAACAGAACTAACATTTCAATTACACATGAAAGTTAACCAATATGAAATGTTAATTCTGTTCTTTATCTCTACAGATGCAGCCTGATTAAATGACTAGATTCAGAGTTTCTGGGTTTTTTTCATATTTCAGATATTTTATGATTGAACTGAAACAATGAAAGTCATGTAGAGATCATTTGGAAGGTACACAAAAACTTCCTTTTGTGATACATTATTGAAACTAATGTTGATGGTTAAAGATAGTTTCGCATTGATGTATTACAAATATAGATGCGTTGAGTAAGTGGGCAAAAATTTGGTAAATGGCATTTAATGTGGAAACATGTGAGGTGATGCACTTAGGAAGCTGAAATTAAAAGGCAAACAATTAATTAAATACAAAAAACTGTAAATAAATAAAATACTGTAAAACCTCTGGTATCTGGCACCTATGGGGATTGGTTGATGCCAACTAAGAGTATTTTCTGGTTGCTTGAGACTTACTCTTACAATAACTAACTAATACTCCTGCATTAAGAATAAACCATTTAAAAGACAAAAAATACTATACTTACACTGAACAAACTAACTTGCAAGGATGTATAAACCTTGAAGCATTTTACTTTATTTTCAGTTACATTCTTTGAAAAAATTTAACCATTACTGCATCTGCAGGTTCCTCCCCCTGCACTGAGTTGCCTGAAAGACGAACAAGAACATTAAAGATAATTAACACCCCTTCCCCCAAGTTTACAGATCAAACCTCTGACCAGGATGACTCTCATTTGGCAGGGATAAAAAGACATTTTAAGAGAGTCTCCCCAACAGCAAGTGGCATCAACCAGCTTTTCTCCTTGGTGACACCTTTGCTGCTTCACACAACTTTATTGAATCAACTGTTATGAGCAAAGCACAACCATGGCACTCCACTGGCTTAATATTTGCTCCCATCTTTACCAAAAGTCTATGTATTATTTCAGAGGATATTTATTTTTACAATTTTACACTTGTATAGTTTTTACTTATTGTTTTATTCTCAATTATTTTAATTTTTAAGTTTATTTTCCTTGATTTGTTTTTTTTTGTTTTGCTGGTTGCTTGAATTCTTGATAGAGGCATCTTGGAGTTCCTGTGCATGAATCACAGAGGTTGGTATTTCATGGTGTGGGTGAGACCACCTGGAGTACTGTGCACAAGTTTAGTCCCTTAACCTAAGAAAAAAAAGCATTGGAAGCAATCCAAAAGAGATTCATGAGGCTAATCTGTGATGAGAGGATTGACCTATCAAGAGAAACCAAATAGGTTTGTTCTGTGTTCTTTAGGGTATTAAAGAATGATCTTGTTGTTGAAACATAAGGAGACACACCATAATAGGTGCCAAAAGGTTTTTTTTTAAATTGGTGGGCCTTGAATAGGGGGTTCGGGTTGGGGGGGTCATAGTTTCAAGTTAAGGAGCCATTCATTTAAAGCCAATGTACAGATAAATTTGTTTTCACAGAGGTTCATGAATCTCTGGAATCCTCTACCCCAGAAATTTGAAGAGGCTAACTTATTAAACTATTCAAAATTAAGGTGGATATGTTTTGGAAAATTCAGGGGATTGAGGGCATTGGGGATCTGGCACAGGGGAAGAGTTGAAGCTTTGGATACATCAGCCAAACAACGGCATGCTTGAGATGCCAAGTAATTTATTCCTGCTCCAATGTTCTTGTTTTTTAGTTTGAGAGGTGGTGTGCTTTCTTTTATCTACACTGATTATTCCTCCATTTTGAACAGTTCTGGGCTAGGAGCAGTCAGTATGGATGTCGCAATTTTTAAGAGAGGTTTTGGGAGTATCTTTGAACCTTTCACTCTATCCATCTGATGATCTCCTGCTCTGATGGAGTTGAAGAGTAGAGTAGCCACCAGAAAATTCATGTCCAATATGAGAATGATATGACCTATACCTTGTATCTGATCCAACAAAACACGAGATCTACCAGTATGGTGATAACACACTGAGATCATGCCTGCACTAGATGTTCACAAAGTTGTGGGGAACTGCAGAACTACCACAAGATTTCAAAGAAACATCAGTTGTGATCATCTACAAGAATAAGGGAGACACGAGAGATTGCAATAATCATTGTGGCATCACTCTTCTGTCAGGAAAATGCCTCGTAAAGATCATCCTTAGACGTTTGGTGTCCAACATCAATGACAACATCCTTCCAGAAAGCCAGTGTGATTTTCGAACAGGCCACAGTACAGTGGATATGATCTTCTCACTGAGGTAGCTTGAAGAGAAATGTGTTGAACAGCAGAGAAGTCTCTATGTCACATTTGTTGATCTAATCAGAGTGTTTGACCCTGTTGGTAGAGGTGGCCTGTGGAAACACTTACCAAAATTAGGTTGCCCCCGCCCCTCCCCATGCCTAATTAACTTTATCCATCAGTTCCATGAAGGAATGGTAGGCGACATCAATATGTGTGGCAAGTTGTCAGACCTACTTCATATCAGCAACAGTGTAAAACAGTGTTCTGGCTCCTACTCTCTTTGGATTGTTCTTCAGGATGCCACATCAGACCTGGAGTTAGGGGTCTTCCTACAAACAAGGGCTGATGGCGGGTTCCTCAACTTCGCAAGACTGAGAACAAAAACAAGAGTCAAGGACATTGGCACACGAGCTACAGTTTGCTGATGTCTGTAGACTGGTTGCCCACTCCTTTGAAGACTTGCAAGAGATCACCAGACACTTTGCCAGTGCTGCCAAGAGCTACAGATTGACAATCAGCCTGAAAAAGACAGAAGTTTTGTACCAACTGACCCCTGGCTCAAGCTACAAAGAACCAACTGTCCTCATTGACGACACTCGACTCAGAGCTGCCAGTTTTTCTCCCTGGGCAGCACAATAACATCCTTAGCTTCTCTAGATGTAGAGATGGTATCAAGAACCAGAAAGTTCTGCTTTTCCTTTGATCAGCTGAAAGACTGGGTTTGGTCACAGAACATCAGGTTGGTCACCAAGTGCAAGGTGTACAGGACTGTTGTCATATTTTCCTTGTTGTATGGATGTGAGATGTGGTGTCCATATCAGAGTCACTTATGTCAGCTTGACCAATTGCAGCAGCATCACCTATGTTTTTGATGAAGATCACCTGGCATGACAATGTCTCCAATATCAAGATCCTTTCTTGAACTGGAATGTTAGCAGTTTCAACCTTGGTGATGTCAGCCAAATGCGCTGGGAAGGACATGTAGGAATGCCTGACGGAAGACTGCCCAAGGACATCTTGTACAGTCAATTGCCCAGTGGTACCCGAGAATGAGGAGGCCAGTGACTACGGTACAAGGATGTTCTACAGAGGAGACTCAAGAAAGCTGACATTGCCCCATCAACATGGGAGGATCTGGCTCAAGATCCCTCATAGTGGAGGAATGCCATCAGAAAAGGTGTGGATGCTGCTGAGAAAAAGCTCAGAGAATGCCACAACAGAGCTTCTGCCCCTGTTGCCCCTTCAGGCCTCATCTGCCAATTATGTGGCAAGCAGTGGCTGTCAAGGATTGGCTTTACAACCAGGACGCACATATCAAACCCCACAAACTGACTGAAATGAACTATCATCATCTAATGGGAATGGATAGCCAGAAGAGAAGTATCTAACTGAATGTAATTAGGTCTTCAATCCTGGAGATGTTGCCCTGGGCAAGAAGACACAACATTGTTTTGTTTACCCTTCTAGTGGAGTTGGAGGATTTTGTGGAGACTGTTGTTGCTACCTCTCCCATACTTTCACGTTCCTGCTTTAGGTGGTCCAAGTGTCAGAAGCATACAGGAAGGTACAGATCTCTGAGTGAGAAATTTGTACATTGAATTATCTTGTTTATAAAAACTAAAACAATCATTTGTATAAAAATATTTTATTTTGAAATGTATCAAATCCAGCAGTCTAATATTGTATAATGTTATATTTATGGGGGAAACTATTATATGGATTTTATTTTTGAGGGGCTGAAATTTCCCACCAGAATTGACATACCATATCAGTTGCAGAAATCCAAATGATCTCAAAAACATGAAGAATCAAAACACATGTCCTACCATGGGGGAGATCAGAAACGTGGCAAAAATCTGCATCGTCAGAAGCGTCAGGAGTTCCAGTCTGTGGGCAGCTGGGACCAGGTGGAAAATCCATGTCGAAGGTATTGGAGCTCCAGCCTGCGGGTGGCAGGGGCTGAGGTGAGAGTTTGCAACCGAAGTGTGAGGAGCTCCAGCCAGCGGGCAACTAGGGTGTGTTCACAACAGAGGAATCAGGAGCTTCAGCTTGCAAGTGGCCAGGGTCGAGGTGAGAGACGATGGCTGACTTTTACACATGATACAAGGAAAATTCCAGATCTTTTGGTCAAAACAGGGGGGTTTAACTTTTAAATGAGGTCTTATTTTATACGTATAAAACATAGTCCAGAAAAGTTTACATTTATACGTGTATTGCGGTAGTTGAAAAATAAGACTTTGTTTTCTTCTGAGGCAGTTGTTTCTGTATATATAGAGGTGGATGAGAAATTCATGAACTCTTCTCATGTGCAAGTGAACACTTCAAAGAGAAAAAAAACTCATTGTTAGTTATGCTGATCAACTGCAGGTAACCTGTTATCAAGACAAACTGGCCTGTTTGAGCAGATGTTTACAATGTAGTGATAATTTATTTTTGAAAATGTTTAAAATAATTGGCAAGATTGTAATATAATGGTAAAAAATGGAATTTTATATTAATTCAAATTAAACACCTTTGTAAGAAGCTTATATGAAGTATGACATATAAATCTTCTTTAAAAGATATGAGTAGAGCCATGTGAGCATCTTGGGTTCTAATCAGGACACAATCCTTGATTCCTGTGTGGGTGTAATGCACTGTAATCAAGGCTGTGGAGGATGGTATATTTTTAAAATGTGGAATTGACTTATCTGACTCTTCTTTGGCTTGGCTTCGCGGACGAAGATTTATGGAGGGGGTAAAAGTCCACGTCAGCTGCAGGCTCGTTTGTGGCTGACAAGTCCGATGCGGGACAGGCAGACACGGTTGCAGCGGCTGCAGGGGAAAATTGGTTGGTTGGGGTTGGGTGTTGGGTTTTTCCTCCTTTGCCTTTTGTCAGTGAGGTGGGCTCTGCGGTCTTCTTCAAAGGAGGTTGCTGCCCGCCAAACCGTGAGGCGCCAAGATGCACGGTTTGAGGCGATATCAGCCCACTGGCAGTGGTCAATGTGGCAGGCACCAAGAGATTTCTTTAGGCAGTCCTTGTACCTTTTCTTTGGTGCACCTCTGTCACGGTGGCCAGTGGAGAGCTCGCCATATAACACGATCTTGGAAAGGCGATGGTCCTCCATTCTGGAGACGTGACCCACCATGAAAACATCAAGCCCTTTCAATAATGCCTCAGTCAAAACCATGCTTTTTAATTTTTTTGTAAGATTTTACCTGGCAAAAGAGATATCCCTCCCTATCTGTACAGGAATACCAGAAAGTTACAAACCAAGACTTGCCAATTATGGGTAGAGCTAAAAGATGTTAGGTCTGCTTTGTTCATGAATGAGTGAGTCAAACACCAGACTGAGTCGAAATCAAGGTTCTTTGTTCTTTATTGCCGGATTGTAACACTTGCAACTAACAGTGTTAGTTGGAGAAGGCGCATTCTGCCGTTATCAGCAAGTGGTGTTTTTTTTATACCTCAGGATACGTACTTAGTAAATTATCATACCATGACATTGTCCAATGAATAAACTGTTGCTATCCTTCTCTGTTAGTCTGCTGCACATCATTCTTGTTAGTGCAAAGCTTATCTTGAGTGTACAAGGTCACATCTGCATTCTGTTACTCCTTAGTACTGGGTGACTCCTTCTCCGGTCCCATCTCATGATGTTTTTACCTTACAAAGAGCACCAGATTACAAACAATTTAAGTGAAGGAAAATGAGAGGGACCTTTGGCCAACTTCAGTCTCAACCAAATGGTGATGCTCCTAATGGAGAGGGGTTCTTTGACTAAATAACCAAAGCTAATGGTTGTGTACCATTTAAAAGGGATTGATAGCGCCTTTGGAAGACTACACAAAAGAGTCTGGAAAAACAACCAACTGAAAAACCTCACAAAGATAAGCGTATACAGAGCCGTTGTCATACCCACACTCCTGTTCGGCTCCGAATCATGGGTCCTCTACCGGCACCACCTACGGCTCCTAGAACGCTTCCACCAGCGTTGTCTCCGCTCCATCCTCAACATCCATTGGAGCGCTTACACCCCTAACGTCGAAGTACTCGAGATGGCAGAGGTCGACAGCATCGAGTCCACGCTGCTGAAGATCCAGCTGCGCTGGATGGGTCACGTCTCCAGAATGGAGGACCATCGCCTTCCCAAGATCGTATTATATGGCGAGCTCTCCACTGGCCACCGTGACAGAGGTGCACCAAAGAAAAGGTACAAGGACTGCCTAAAGAAATCTCTTGGTGCCTGCCACAATGACCACCGCCAGTGGGCTGATAACGCCTCAAACCGTGCATCTTGGCGCCTCACAGTTTGGCGGGCAGCAACCTCCTTTGAAGAAGACCGCAGAGCCCACCTCACTGACAAAAGGCAAAGGAGGAAAAACCCAACACCCAACCCCAACCAACCAATTTTCCCTTGCAACCGCTGCAATCGTGTCTGCCTGTCCCGCATCGGACTTGTGAGCCACAAACGAGCCTGCAGCTGACGTGGACTTTTTACCCCCTCCATAAATCTTCGTCCGCGAAGCCAAGCCAAAGAAGAAGATCAACTGGAGTTTTAAAGCTAGGTAAATTGGTTATTCAAAGCTGCTAATTTTTACATTTATGTCATATAACCATATAACAATTACAGCACGGAAACAGGCCATTTCTGCCCTTCTAGTCTGCACTGAACCAAGTACTCTCCTCTGGTCCCACCAACCTGCACCTTGCCCATAATCTTCCATTCCCCTCCCATCTATATACCTATCCAATTTTTCCTTAAAATGACAAAATGGACTCCATCACCACTACTTCTCCCAGAAGCTCTTTCCACACAGCTACCACTCTGAGTGAAGATGATCCCTCTCATGTTACTTCTAAACTTTTGCCCTTAACTCTTAACTTCTTGTTTCAATCTTTCCCTCAAAGGAAAAAACCTACCACATCAACTCTAACTATCCCCCTCATAATCTTAAATGCCTCCATCAAATCCCCTCTCAACCTTCTACATTCCAAAGAATAAAGACACAATCTGCTTAATCTTTCTTTGTAGTCTAGATTCTGAGACCCAGGTAACATTTTCATAAATCTTCTCTGCACTCTCTCTACCTTGTTGATATCCTTCCTATAATTTGGGGACCAGAACTGCACACAGTATTCCAAATTTGGCCTCACCAATGCCTTGAACAGTCTCAACATCACTTCCCAACTCCTGTATTCTATGCTTTGATTTTTATAAAGGCCAGCATACTAAAAGTGTTCTTCACCACCCTATCCACATGAGATTCTGCCTTCAGGGAATGATGAACCATTATTCCTAGATCTTTCTGCTCCACTGCATTTTTCAATGGTCTTCCATTTACTACGTATGCTCTGTTTTGATTATTCCTTCCAAAATGAAGCACTTCACACTTCTCAGCATTAAACTCCATCTGCCATCTTTCAGCCCACTCTTCTAAGCCGTCCAAATCCCTCTGCAATCTTTGAAAACCTTCTTCATTATCCACAATTCCACCTATTTTAGTATTATCCACATATTTACTAATCCAATTTACCACCCCATCATCCAGATCATTAATGTAAATGACAAACAGTAAGGGACCCAGTACAGATCCCTGAGACACACCGCTTGTTACTGGCCTTCAGCCTGACAAACAGTTATCCACTATGACTCTCTGACATCACCCTTCCAGCCACTGTTGAATCCATTTGACTATCTCAAAATTAATACCAAGCGACTGAACCTTCCTAACTCACCTTCCATGCGGAACCTCATCGGCCTTACTGAAGTCCACATAGACAACATCCATTGCTCTACCCTCATCAACTTTCCTAGTCACCTCTTCAAAAAATTCAACAAGATTTGTCAAACATGACCTTCCATACACAAATCAGTGTTGAGTGTTCCTGATCAGACCCAGTCTCTCCAGATACTTAAATATATTATCCCTAAGGATGCTTTCCATTAACTACCACAGACATCAAATGTACAGGCCTATAAATCCTTTTAAATGGTACACAGCTATTAGCTAGGATTGCTCCTCAAACCCTTTTCAAACAAAGGAACCACATGTGCAATACGCCAATCCTCCGGCACTATACCCATCTCTAGTGACATTTGAAAATGTCAGAGCCTCTGCTATTTCCTCACTAGCTTCTCTCAACGCCCTGGGAAAAATCCTGTCGGGTGTCAGAGACTTATCCTTCTTTATATGCTTCAAAAGCTCCAGTACTTCCTCTTTCTTAATCACTACAGTTTCCATAATTACCCTCTGCTTCCTTAACCCTGTACAATTCAATATCCTTCTCCTTAGTGAGTACCGTAGAAAAGAACTTGTTCAAAATACAGATCTCTTCTGATTGGTGCTCATGCTCCAGGAAATAAAGATTCAATTTATCTAACCTAGTGATTCTCAACCTTTTTCTTTCCACTCACATACCACTTTAAGTAAGCCATAAGGGATTGCTTAAGGTGGTGTGTGTGTGGGAAGGGAAGGTTAAGAATCACTGCTCTAGACCCAATTGTTACTGAAATGTTCTGCTTGAGGAAAAATTGTCATTGGCCCATTTCCTTTGGAGTTATGAAACTGTGCACATAATGAGTCAATTAGTTACAATTAAAACAGTGGTTTTCAAATATTTTCTTTCCACCTTAAGCAATCCCTTACTAATCACAGAGCACTTATTGCATAGGGAATACTTAAAGTGATATGTGAATGGAAAGAAAAATATTTCACCTTTTCCTATAATTCAAAAGTTCCAGTCCTGGCAACATCTTGGTGAGTCTCCTTTGCACCCTTTCTAACTTAGTGATGTCCTTTGTGTGGCTGGGTAGCCAGAATTGCCCCACTTCCTCAATTGTGGTCTCACCAACACCTCAGAGCTGTATGTTGAGGTCCCTACTTTTGCAATCTATTCCCTATCCAATGAAACAAGCATGCCAGGCACATTCTTCTCCTTACTGTCTATGTGAGCTGTCACTTTCATGAAAAACACTTAACTATCTTTTTAATCAGGTTCATGGAAAGAGTTCATGAAATAAACCATCTATGTAAAATGGAAATTGATTGTTTCTCTTCCCACAGATTTGACCTAACCTCCTGAGTTCTTCCAGCATTTTCTGCTTTTGTTTTGGATAAATGACTTGTAAGTTTCAGCTTGTGAAAATAAATGGGCTCTGCTTTTGATTTGCTTGCTCACTGGCAGGTGATTATTGACTTGCCTCTGACTTGTCCTCACTCCGTTAAGGGCATCTACAACAGGCAGTGTTTCAAGAAAGCAGCTTCTATCTTCAAGGACCCAGACCACACAGGCCCTGCCCTATTCTCACTGCTATCAACAGGAAGGAGGTACAGGAGCCTAAAGATGAACACCCAACAGTACAAAAACAGCTTCTTCCCCTCTGCCATCATATTTCTGAATGGACAGTGAACCCCAGACACTACTTCACTTTCTCTTCTATTGCACTAATTTCTAAAAATGTAATTTATTACAATATTTAGTGCTTCCGCAAATCAACAAATTTTGTTACGTTCATGGCAGTAAAATCTAATTTTGATTTAGTTTTGTCATTTTGCTCATCCTCAACTTATAATCACTCAGCACCACTTAAGGACCTGAGTTCTGAAATTTGCTCACCAGATCTGTTCATTGTCTAGCCCTCTTTCCTCTGTTTAAGATGCTCTTCAAAACCAACATATTTTGGCCAATTGCTGCAAAATAACAATTGGTATGAATAACAAATGGATTAGCTATAATGTAGAATTTCTAAATGGACCTCTCTTTGGATGGCAAGTTGCAATGATTGATAATTTTTTATAAGTTCAATAAAGCCACTGAAAATATTGGTGCTAAATTTTCTGGTGGCACCAACATAATTATAAAAGGAAATTCCGAAGGTGAGGAAACAAAGGAATATAGTTTTTGCTAAGTAGTGGATAAAAGTTTGGCAACTGGAGTATAATGTAGGAAGGAAGGTATAGCAGAAAAAATGAACAAAATTATGTTAAGTAAATGGTGAGTGATTGTAAAGTTCAGAAAAGCATAGGGATCAAAGGGATTAGTTGCAGAAGCTGGGTAATGTAAATAACAAGGAAAGCTATAGAAAATCATTAATTTCTGGGGAAATTGAGTACGAGTAAGGAGATTGTGCTTCAATAACAAGGTATTGGTAAGATCACATCTTAGATCATTATGTAGAGTTTTGGTCTCTTTGTTTTACAATCTTATTAATTCATCAGAAGTAGTTCAGGGAACGTTTACTGGACTTGTATCTCTAATTAATGTATTGTCCAGTGAGGAAGAACATGTGAAAGTTGTGTGTGAGGTTTTTTCGCTCAAAGATGTCAATTAGGACAGTGGAATTTTGGCACTCACTAATCAGGAGATCTGTAAGGTCACATACCTGAACAACTACAGGCCAAGCAGTGGCCTATTAGAATTTTAACTGGTACTAGAGAGATCTTTGGCCAAAATCTTCTTTCATATTGGAGATCAATATAATTTACAAGGCTCATTTAAAGAGTAGAATCAAGATAAATTCTGAAGGCCATAATATTCCATTGTTAGCACATTAACCTTGGATGCATGGTTGAATTTCAAAGCCTCTGTAGTTTATCTATATTTGGTCAGCATAATTCAATTTACATGAATAATAAACATTTTTTATGTCTCTGAAGACTTTCAGCTAGCTATTTTTATGTCTCTGAAGATTTTCAGCTAGCTATTCAGATGGAGAAAGGGTCTTTTCTTCAACTTTGTACCAGGGAACTAGGAACTTTATAGTTCTTTAATAAAATACCAGACCTCGTCCTTAAGAACTGTGAAGAAGGCACGCCATCTTTTCTACTTTCTAAGAAATCTGAGGATATTCTGCGTGTTGTCAAATGCTCTATTGAACTTCTGCACATGTTCTGGGGCAAGTATATTGGCTGGTTGCATTATGACCTGGTTTGGAAACTTGAGTGCACTGGATCACTGAAGGCTGCAGAAAGGGGCAAAAATAGCCAAGTCTGTCACAAACACTGACCTTCTGGGCATTGAAGACGGCCGACATCACTAAGAATCCCCATCAGCTGGTCAAGCTCTCTTCTTCCTGCTATATTTAGGGAGAAGGTACAGAAGCTGTTAGGTGTTCTAACTTTAAGAATTTTATTTTCAAAAGCTATCAAGGTCTTGAATGTCCCCGTACTGCCCTGACCACAAACACTGTGCCAGGATCACCAAAGATCTGTCTGCACTATAGTATTGTCACATTTTTTGTTCTAACTACCACTCAGAAAATTTAGCTTTCCTTTTTTTTAAATCTCATGCAGAAATTTAATTTCTACTGTACTTGTTGTTTGTCAATGTATTCTATGTACACATAGCTGCAGCAAACCAGGATTTCAGTGAACTTGTGTATATGACAAAGACTGATCATCATTTAATAAAAAGTACACACAAAAAAAAGTTCTCAGCAATGATTAACCTTTTTTCATAAGAATTAGGAGCAGAGCTGATTTGCTGAGAATCTTGGAGTCCAGGCATTGTGGCAAGGTTCCAGCTGTGAGAAGAGTGCAGAGTCGCTGACAAACTGTTCTTCTCGTGCATCAGGCACAAAGCTGTGAGGGAAAGGAGTTTAAGAAATGGGGAAAATGAGCAGTGTAGAGCTCGTCGAAAGAACCAAAGACTTATTGATCCAAACCAAGGCTTTTATTAGCAAAAGACAGGAGCTCTTCACAGGTGGCCGACCAGTCGGAATGATCCGACCTGGCTAGGGACACAACCCTTTAAGGCCCAGACAGTAGGCGTGGCTTAGCTCTCAGCCAATCGCTGTAAGCAGTCTACATACAGTAACTATATACACTATATACATTGGTGATAGATCTGTACTATCACAAGCAGGTAGGTGAGAAGGGATTATGAATTAAAGAGAAATATCTTTGCTCTCATCTCAAATGGTCTTTCATCCAGATTTTGAGGCTTCTGCATTGCACACTTTTAAGCAAGACTGTACTTGATTGTTTGAATACTACATTCAAATTATCTTTCTCTCTGATGTTTTGCTCAGATGACAGGAAGTATTTGCATTGTAATATTCTGTTTCCATGAAAACTTTGAAATGTTTCCTTTCAGTTCTGACAATGGATTGGTATTGTCATTTTTAAAAGGCCAGTGTTGGAGCACTTTTGTATGAAATGTCTGCAATAATAGGTGTACAAGCATAATTTGGGAACTTTCACACATTATAGTTTTTTTTTCTATATTGCTTATTGGGTTCTTGCAGCCATCATAGTCGTAGAGTTGTACAGCACAGAAGCAGATCTTTCAGTGCACTATCTCCACCTTTTTGTCTATCTGCACGAATTCTCTCTGCTTCTGCTTGTGCAGCAGCACGTGAGCACACTCAAGGGACTATTTGCTGGAAAGAGAGAATGATGCACTGAAATATGATGAGGTGCATAGGTAGAACACTTGGACGATTGAATAGCAGGACAGGAGCTCCTGGTAGAGGTAGCCTTCAAGACAAGTATTGGTATGCTCATTAGTTCAAAGGTAGTTCTAGACAACTGAAAAACCTCACAAAGATAAGCGTATACAGAGCCGTTGTCATACCCACACTCCTGTTCGGCTCCGAATCATGGGTCCTCTACCGGCATCACCTACGGCTCCTAGAACGCTTCCACCAGCGTTGTCTCCGCTCCATCCTCAACATCCATTGGAGCGCTTTCATCCCTAACGTCGAAGTACTCGAGATGGCAGAGGTCGACAGCATCGAGTCCACGCTGCTGAAGATCCAGCTGCGCTGGGTGGGTCACGTCTCCAGAATGGAGGACCATCGCCTCCCCAAGATCGTGTTATATGGCGAGCTCTCCACTGGCCACCGTGACAGAGGTGCACCAAAGAAAAGGTACAAGGACTGCCTAAAGAAATCTCTTGGTGCCTGCCACATTGACCACCGCCAGTGGGCTGATAACGCCTCAAACCGTGCATCTTGGCGCCTCACAGTTTGGCGGGCAGCCACCTCCTTTGAAGAAGACCGCAGAGCCCACCTCACTGACAAAAGGCAAAGGAGGAAAAACCCAACACCCAACCCCAACCCACCAATTTTCCCCTGCAGCCGCTGCAACCGTGTCTGCCTGTCCCGCATCGGACTTGTCAGCCACAAACGAGCCTGCAGCTGACGTGGACTTTTACCCCCTCCATAAATCTTCGTCCGCGAAGCCAAGCCAAAGAAAAAAGAGTTCTAGACATTATGATGTTATGGTATAACTGCAAATACAATAGATTTTGAAAAATCAAAACTCCTAACTGTGAAAATTTAAAATTACATCTTTGAATATTTATTAATCCTTTTTTTTTCCTCTTTTAATTAACTCCATGATAAAGGGGTAAGTAAAATCGGATTGGTAGATAGTAGGTAGATTAATGTAGTCTGAAATTTAAAATAAAAAACATTTTGAACTTGTTTATAATAACTGATTATCACAATTCTCTTTTCAGAATAAAATTTTGTAACTGCAATTACAAAGTCATTTTGCAGAAAAAAATGCCCAGACTAATTGTTGTCAAAACAATAATATTTTGAATTTTCTTTGAGCCATTATGATACATTAATTGTGATTGGACACCTTTTATATTTTGGATGGAGAATGGAGGATTGTATTGCTTTTTCCTTAATGTTTTATGGTTTTTTTTCCAGATTGTTCAGTATATCCTCTGAAAAATCAAACTTTTTTTTGTAAACTGTCAGTTTGCTGCAGCTTTCAATTCTAAAAAGGAAGAAAAGGATATTCCAGAGAAGGCTAGATGCTGAACTTAGAGATTCTGCCACACTTCATAGCAGGCCCTTATTTCATTTGTATTCCTTCCATTTCCTCTTTAATGTGAAATTCATAAACCTTTTGCTGGGGAGTAAAACTAGTGGCAGGAGCTGAACATGGAGAGCGTTTGGGAGAAAGGAAACAAGGAATTGGGTCTTAGGGTATGAGAAGGGAGCAAATGTGGTGCACTAGTGCAGAAAATCTGCAGACATTGTGATTGTAGTTCAATGCACAAAAATGTTGGAGAAACTCAACAAGTCATGCAGCATTCCTTATGTACCTCAAGATATAGAACCAACATTTCTGGCCTGAGTCCTTCATTAGTTGAATTGTTGCATTAATATGATTCTATTTTCAAAGGATATCTTAGTACCAGGACAATAGCTGTAAGAAAGAATCAACAATTTCAGTTTGGGTCGTGATTACTTCACATCTATTCTTCATGTATTATTCCTTTTTATAAAGTGGATCTGTGGATGACACATAACTAAGTACTTGTTCATGTCACGATTCATAAAAGGAATTGGACAGCAGAGCATACTTAGAAACTAGATTCAGCTGCTTGCCAATGTGAAATTATGGTAAATAATGGCTTCCGTTTCCTTGCATCGAAGGCAGACTTTTTTTATCCACTGGTAATAGCGGTGAACTGCACAATTTGCCAAGTGAAATAGGATCAGGGTACTTGTACAAGAATGCTGATAAATCAAAATCTGCATTTAAGCAGAATTGAAGATAAACAAAATGGAAGAGGCAAATGATAATGACATTCTAATTGTTTTTTATTTTCAGAAATCTTGGGATTACAAGAAAGCCTCAAGAGGTCTAATGAAGAGGTAGATGTCCTGAAGCAGCACGTAAAAGAGCTACATCTTTCAATAAATACACTTGCATTACAAACCCATCAAATTAATGATATGGCGCAGAAAGAGGCTGAACTTCAATTTAAATGTCACGAATTACAGCAACAGACACTTGGTAAGTGAAAGCTTGGATGAACGATGTTAACTTTGTTATGCAAGATATATTGGATTTAAAAACCCAGCCTGATTGTCAAATTTTCAGTGCACTAAGGTCATAGAGACCAACAACCTTTCCTGTCATTAGCCAGTTAAAGAATCCTAAATTGATTTGCGATGCCCACGATTGGGGGATCAAATTTCAGAACAATATTAAGATATTGGCCTTGCGTAGCAAGAGAATCAATTGCACAATATCATCTCAGGTCAAAGGGAGAAGTGTTTTATTTCTTGATGCAGTGAAGCAGGCAGGTCCACTTGCCTTCATTTATATAAAGCGGTTCAGTTATCACCTCTTAACCAGTCTGAAGCAAAAAAGTGCGTGATTGGCATCTTCTGTTATCTGCCCCCCTGCATAATAATTGTGTGCCTTAGAAACCCTTGGCTTTGGTTAGTGTTGGGTGTTTTGGGATCATCAGCATCTTTTTCTTGTTCAATCAACTAATGCTTTGATTAGTAACAATGTCTTCCCAAAGGCCCCATAGTCTTGGTATTACTAGCCACATTTCATCTGGCTCAAAATACTTGTCATTTCATGCTGTAAGTCTGCAGATGATTGTCAGGAGAACAAATAGGGACTTTTAAGAGTCTTCCCATAGGGGACAGTATTCTCTTTTCCAAATTCTTTGAGGTGCTTTCTATTCTGGGAACTGGTCCATTATTTGTTCTGATAAAACAGAGCAGATGCTCTTGACACTGTCTTTACGCACACATGTGGTGTCTTACTTTAGCATGTCTGGACTGACCCAGATCTCTAAACTGCAGTGATTGCTATAAGACCTCCAACATATCTGAGGTTATGCTCAAGTGAAAATAGTTTCTTTACTGTATGTACTTCTTGGAAGTTCGGTCATGCAAGCTAAGTTTGAATTTGGTGAGACAAAAAAAAACTTTCTTACAATGCTTTATCATTTTTTGACATGCTAGCCAACCTTACATGCTACTTCCTCCTGTCTAGAAGTCCCACTTCAATGGTACAGTATCTTCTAACCATCTATATTACAAATTAAACTGTCATTTCAAAAAATAAATCATAATTTCATTTCACCTGTGTCCATAAAATGCCAGAACTTGGTGAACATAGAACATTACAGCACACTACAGGCCCTTCAGCCCATGATGTTGTGCCAACCTATATAAACCAATGCTGCCCACGACAGGCCCTTCACCCCATGATGTTGTGCCAACCTATATAAACCAATGCCACATCAATCAGCCCTTCCCTCCCTTACAGTTCATAACCTACCATTTTTTCTTACATCCACATGCCTATCTAAGAGCCTTTAAATTTCCTTATTATATCAGCCCCTATTCCCACCCTCGGCAAAGCATTCCAGGCACCCACCACTCTTGTGTAAAATTTAAAAATAAATAAATAAATAGGAATTACCTTTGACATCTCCTGTAAACTTTCTTCACTCTCCTTGAACTGATATCCTGTGGTTTTGGCCATTGCTGCCCTGGGGGGGAAAAAGGTGCTGGCTGCTCACCCCATTTATGCCTCTTACAATCTAGCACACTTCTATTAAAACAGCTCTCATCCTCTGTCATTCCAAACAGAAAAGCCCTAGTTCACTCAGTCTTATGAAGAAAGACATCTTCTCCGATTTTAAATTGTTTTTTGTACACATCATTTTATTTTCAAAATACTTCCAAATAGTGGCAAGATGGAAAATCTTCTATCACTGGTGTGTATAGATAGAGAACTGCTGATCTTATTATAGCACAAACCAAAAATAAAGCAAAAGTCAATGTGTTCATGAAAAATTATTCTTTTTTTTGTAATTCTTTTATTTATCTCACTATGAACCATATCAACCAAAATATTTACAGATGTATCTCTTTAAATATACACAGTGACATTTTCTCTTTTGTCCCCCATCCTTCCCACCCCCCTCCAAAACCAGTAAATATTGAACATATAAAATACAATAAAACAGCATCTTTATACAAAAGGAAGACAAACAAGAAAGATGTGTCATCTACTTATACACATTAAATCTGATCGTGTTCATCTTACCATCATTCTAGGTGGTGAAGGTTTGAGGCCGGCTCTTTTTGTTATGTTCCATGTATGGTTAATGGGAAATTATTCTTCAAGGTTATCTATTTGGCTGGTCTTTGCAACAAAAGGACTTGAATAAAGCTGCCCTGTTGCTTCTGGTCTTGGAGCTAACCCAGTTATTCTGTCCTTGCAGCTGTTTGGCTTTTAGAACAAGTAATGTTTTTGCAAAATATTTTTGAAAGCCCTGGTCTGACCAGGGCAACTTGACCTGAAACTAGATCATAGCACACAGAATTTGCAAATAAGAATTTGATCCAAGTAATGGTTTTAGGGTCATGGCCAATGTAGACTTAATACCAAGTTTCCATCACTTATAAGCTAGCCATTCCTGTTGCAGGAATTAATATTTAATAAGATACTGCAGCAACTTATCTCCAAAAAGATATTTTAAAAGCAGAATAAATTAAAAAAATACAATAACAATTGCAAATTATTTACTACAAATATACTCATTTGTACACTAATAACATGGAGCTTATGTACTGGTTAATTGATTAATGAGAGTGAAAGGAAAAAAAAAGAGACAGATGAAATTATTTTCCTCAACAAAGACTGGCTGATCTGCTCATCATTACCAGCACGGTTTTGTTTTAAAGTTCAACAACAGATCGCACCTGAAAAATAAACTATATGCTTGAACTCACCCTGTCAGGACATTTCTCTTTGTCCTATCCATCTTTTCCTTTCTGTGTGCAATTTTAAACTAACTTGTTTTCTCTTTGCCAGTTCTGATAAAGAGTAATTGACCTGAATCATTAAAGCGGTTTCCCTTTCCAAACATTCTACCTAATCTGTTTTTCCAGCATTTTCTATTTTTACTTTCAGCATCTGCAATTTTTGATTTTTAATTTCTAGATTAGTAACTTGCCAAATGACTACTGACCAATGGCACTCATATCCACAGTGACCAAGTGTTTTGAGAGGCTGATGTTTTTTTTAAACTTTATTTATTCGTTCAAAATACAAATAGTAGATAACATATACAACAATTAACCATAAACATGAACATAACTTTTTTTTCTCCTAAGGAGAGCCGAGAGCCATAAAGAAAAAAAAATTAAGGAAAAATTAAACATACATATCAAGATCTAATCAATATTCTGAATATAACAACCACTTATTAATAAAAAAAACTAATTATCACACAAAACATATGTAATTTTTTCCATTATTAAACAATATTTCATCTCATTATGCCATCTATTAATATAATTCATATTTGTATCTTTCCACGTACTAGCAATACATTTTTTTGCTACAGATAAAGCTAAATATTAAAAAGCAAGTTGAAATTTATCTAATCCCACATATCTACTAATATTACTAAATACCAATAATATCTTTATATGAAAACTCAAATCAACATGTATAGGCCCTCCAATAGGAGAAAAAAGTCACAAATTAAAAGCTAACTAAAATGAAAATAAAAAGAAATAAAGAAAAAAACAATCCCCCCCAAAAAAACTACCAAAAGGTAGTAATCCATAAACAAAAATTGGGTGTGGGTCACCCACCAGTGGCTGATGACTAGTAGAACCTAGAGCAAATCTCTCCCTCCCCAGCCGAACAAAGAATAACATCAAAATATCATGATAACATAAAAAGTAAAATAAGAATAAGAAAATTCTTCTATTCATCCAAGAGATTCCAAACTCGGAGGTCCCATTTCAAAAGAAGTTGGACTCTTTCCATTCCCGTTTTTTCCATTTCTGCCATTTCTTCCATTTCCAGAACAACCAGATTTTTCATTAGGAGACAATGATGGACTACATCTTTGTCCTGTTATATCTATCTGGCAATGAATCAGCAAAATTCATTGCTTCATGATCATTCTCAAAAAACCAAGATTGATAGTCTCCATAAAACACCTTCAACACTGCTGGATAGCGAAAAGTAGATTTATAACCTTTACGCCACAAAACTTCTTTAACTGAATTAAATCAACGTCGACGTTAAATGACCTCTTGACTCAAATCAGGATTTAAAAAAACTCTGCTATTCTGAATCAATAACGGAGTTTCTCGTTGTCTCGTATTTTGCAATGCTAGTCGAAGTATTGCTTCTCTGTCCAAATAATTCAAACATCAAATTATTACAGGTCTCGGTGGTTGCCCAGGTAAAGGTGTTCTTCTTGAAGCTCTATGAGCTCTTTCCAATACCAAGCCTCCAGAAAAAAATTCTTGCCCTAGTACTTGTGGGATCCAATCTTTAAAAAAAAATGAAGAGGATCTTGTTCTTCCATACCTTCTGGCAAACCAATGATTTTCACATTATTCCTTCTGCTTTGATTCTCCAAGTAGTCTATTTTCCTCTCTAACTCCTTCTCAAGTTCTCACAATTCTATAACTCATTTTTCTTTTTTTTTAAATTTTTTATTTTTCACACCATAAACCACATTAACCATGATACACACTTTTTCCTTTTCAAACATAAACAGTGGCATTTTCTCCCCCCCTCCCTCCTCCCATCCCACCCTCCCTACCTCCCCCCTCCTGTCCATTTAAAGTACAAAATCTAGGATACATTAAACCAGTCAAACAATGTTGTCATTCAATAAAAATAAACAAGAAATTCCACTGAGTCAATTCTTTTCATTTCCTTCTCCTTCCGTTAATTTAGGTAGTGAATGTCCCCGGTAGGTTTTCGCTATTGTGTTTCATGTAAGGCTCCCATATTTGTTCAAATATTTCAATATTATTTCTTAAACTATATGTTATTTTTTCTAATGGAATACATTTATTCATTTCTATATACCATTGTTGTATTTTCAAATTATCTTCCAATTTCCAGGTTGACATAATACATTTTTTTGCTACGGCTAGAGCTATCTTAACAAATCTTTTTTGTGCATCCTCCAAATCAATTCCAAATTCTTTGTTTTTTATGTTACTTAGGAGGAAGATCTCTGGATTCTTTGGTATATTGTTTTCTGTAATTTTATTTAATATCTGATTTAGATCTTCCCAAAATTTTTCTAATTTTTCACATGTCCAGATTGCATGAATTGTTGTTCCCATTTCTTTTTTTTTACATCGAAAACATCTATCAGATACTGTTGGGTCCCATTTATTTAACTTTTGAGGTGTAATGTATAGCCTGTGTATCCAGTTATATTGTATCATACGTAACCTCGTATTTATTGTATTTCTCATCGTTCCAGAACATAACTTCTCCCATGTTTCCTTTTTTATCTTTATATTTAAATCTTGTTCCCATTTTTGTTTAGTTTTACCATTTGTTTCCTCATTCTCCTTTTCTTACAGTTTAATATACATATTTGTTATAAATCTTTTGATTATCATTGTATCTGTAATCACATATTCAAAGTTACTTCCCTCTGGTAAACTCAGACTGCTTCCTAATTTGTCCTTCAAGTAAGATCTCAATTGGTAATATGCCAGCGCTGTATCTTGAGTTATATTGTATTTATCTTTAATTTGTTCAAAGGATAATAATCTATTTCCTGAAAAACAATTTTCTATTCTTTTAATCCCCTTTTTTTTCTCCCATTCTCTAAAGGAAAGGTTATCTATTGTAAAAAGGAGTAACTTGTTTTGCGTCAATATTAGTTTTGGTAATTGATAATTTGTTTTATTTCTTTCTACATGAATCTTTTTCCAAATATTGAGTAGATGATGTAATACTGGAGAACTTCTATGTTGTACCAATTTTTCATCCCATTTATATAATATGTGTTCAGGTATCTTTTCCCCTATTTTATCTAATTCTAATCTGGTCCAATCTGGCTTTTCCCTTGTTTGATAAAAATCTGATAGGTATCTTAATTGTGCGGCTCTATAATAATTTTTAAAGTTTGGCAGTTGTAAGCCTCCTTGTTTATACCATTCTGTTAATTTATCTAGTGCTATCCTCGGTTTCCCCCCTTTCCATAAAAATTTCCTTATTATTTTCTTTAACTCCTTGAAGAATTTCTCTGTCAGGTGTATTGGCAATGCCTGAAATAGGTATAATATCCTTGGAAAAATGTTCATTTTAATACAGTTTATCCTTCCTATTAGTGTTAGTGGTAAATCTTTCCAATGCTCTAAATCGTCCTGTAATTTTTTCATGAGTGGATAATAATTGAGTTTATATAGTTGGCCAAGATTTTTATTTATTTGTACACCTAGGTATCTTATTGCTTGCATTTGCCATCTAAATGGTGATTCCTTCTTAAATTTTGAGAAATCCGCATTATTCATAGGCATTGCTTCACTTTTATTTACATTGATCTTGTAACCCGACACTTCTCCATATTCCTTTAATTTCTTATATAATTCTTTTATTGATAGTTCTGGTTCTGTTAAGTATACTATAACATCATCCGCAAATAAACTGATTTTATATTCCTTGTCTTTTATTTTTATCCCTTTTATATTATTTTCTGTTCTTATCAATTCTGCTAGTGGTTCTATAGCTAATGCGAACAATAAAGGTGATAGTGGGCATCCCTGCCGTGTTGACCTGCTTAAGTTAAATTGCTTTGATACATATCCATTTACTGTCACTTTCGCCAATGGTCCCTTATATAATGCTTTAATCCAATTAATATACTTCTCTGGTAAACTGAATTTTTGCAATACTTTGAACAAATAATTCCATTCTACTCTGTCAAAGGCCTTCTCTGCGTCTAAAGCAACTGCTACTGTTGGCGCTTTACTCCCTTCTACTGCATGAATTAAGTTAATAAATTTACAAATATTGTCTGTTGTGAGTCTTTTTTTAATAAATCCAGTTTGGTCTAGATTTACAATTTTCGGTACATACTCTGCTAATCTGTTTGCTAATAGTTTAGCTATTATCTTATAATCTGTGTTAAGTAAAGATATTGGTCTATATGACGCTGGTGCGAGTTGATCTTTCCCTTGCTTTAGTATTACTGTAATTATTGCTGTTTTACATGAATCTGGTAAGCTTTGTGTTTTATCAATCTGGTTGATTACTTCCAGGAGGGGCGGAATTAATAAATCTTTAAATGTTTTATAGAATTCTATTAGGAATCCATCCTATCCTGGTGTCTTTTTTATTATCTGTTGTATTTCTACTATTCCAAATGGCTCTGTTAATTTATTTTGTTCCTCTATTTGTAGTTTTGGTAGTTCAATTTTAGTTAGAAATTCATCTATTTTCCCTTCTTTCCCTTCGTTTTCAGTTTGGTATAATTGTTCATAGAATTCTCTAAAGTTTTCCTTGATCTCTTTTGGATTATATGTAATTTGTTTGTCTTTTTTCCTTGATGCCAATACCATTTTCTTAGCTTGTTCCGTCTTAAGCTGCCATGCTAGAATTTTGTGCGTTTTTTCACCTAGTTCATAATATTTCTGTTTTGTCTTCATTATATTCTTCTCCACCTTATATGTTTGTAGTGTTTCATATTTTATTTTTTTATCTGCCAATTCTCTTCTTTTAGTTGTATCTTCCTTCATTGCTAATTCTTTTTCTATATTTACTATTTCCCTTTCCAACTGCTCTGTTTCCTGATTATAGTCCTTTTTCATCTTGGTTACATAACTTATTATTTACCCTCTAATGAATGCTTTCATTGCATCCCATAGTATAAACTTGTCTTTCACTGATTTCGTATTTATTTCAAAATACATTTTAATTTGTCTTTCAATAAATTCTCTAAAATCCTGCCTTTTAAGTAACATTGGGTTTAATCTCCATCTATGCATTCTTGGAGGGCTGTCTTCTAACTTTATTGTCAATATTAAGGGTGAATGGTCTGATAATATTCTAGCTTTATATTCTGTTTTTCTTTCTCTATCTTGAATACGAGCTGATAACAAAAATAGGTCTATTCTTGAGTATGTTTTATGTCTAGCCGAGTAATATGAATATTCCTTTTCCTTTGGGTGTTGTTTCCTCCATATATCCAAAAGTTGCATTTCTTCCATCGATTTAATTATAAATTTGGTTACTTTGTTCTTTCTGTTAATTTTTTTCCCAGTTTTGTCCATATTTGAATCCAAATTCAGGTTGAAATCCCCTCCTATTAATATGTTCCCTTGCGTATCTGCTATCTTCAAAAAAATATCTTGCATAAACTTTTGATCTTCTTCTTTAGGTGAATATACATTGGGTAGATTCCAAAACTCCAAATATATCTGACATTTTATCATTACATATCTCCCTGCTGGATCTATTATTTCCTCTTCTATTTTAAATGGCACATTTTTACTAATTAATATAGCTACTCCTCTTGCTTTTGAATTATACGATGCTGCTGTTACGTGTCCTACCCAATCTCTCTTTAATTTCTTGTGCTCCAATTCAGTTAAATGTATTTCTTGCATAAATGCTATATCAATTTTTTCTTTTTTCAGTAAATTTAGCAGTTTCTTCCTTTTAATTTGGTTATGTATTCCATTAATATTTAAAGTCATATAGTTCAGCGTAGCCATTTTATACTTTGTTTATCTTCCCTTTCCGTTTCTCCATCATTACCTTTCCTTCTTATCCATTTCTGCTTTCTTGTTTTGAACACTTTATAAGACAACATTTCTAAAACATCAAACATTTTCCTTATTCTCCTATTTAAAACTTCTTTAACCCCAATCTCCCCTTCCCCTCCTGAGTTGTCCTTTATCCCTTGTCGGACAACCACATCTCCCCTCTCCATTTGGATTTGCGAATTCACTCGCAAACGTCAGCTGATTTTGCAGTGACCGTAACTCCTCCCCACCCAGCCCCCCCCAGAAAAGATTTCAATTTTCATATGTAACAAAGGTCACTCTTTTAATTCCCTCCTTATTCCCTCTATTCCATTTCCCTCCCTTATTAATTCTTGTCTATACTCTATATATTTTCCTCTAAATACGGATACATTCATGTATGCACACTATATATATATATACACACATATATCTCTTTACACACATACATATAGATCGTGGTCATTTTTACTCTTATTACATGTCTTCATCTCTCTGCTTGTTTTGTAGTTGTTCTGCAAATTTCCTTGCTTCCTCTGGATCCGCGAATAGTCTTTTTCCATAAGATCATTTTCGCTGTATTGAACTCCTTCCTCTTCTTCAGGAGTTCAAAACTTATGTGTCTTTTTAGTTCGCAGTCTTTTGTACTCTCGTTACACGTCTTCATCTCTCAGTCTATTTTGTAATTGTTCTGAAAATTTTCGTGCTTCCTCTGGATCCGAGAATAGTCTGTTTTGCTATCCTGGAATAAATATTTTCAATACCGCTGGATGCTTTAGTATAAATTTATACCCTTTCTTCCATAAAATCGCCTTTGCTGTATTGAACTCCTTTCTCTTCTTCAGGAGTTCAAAACTTATATCTGGATAAATAAAGATTTTTCGCCCTTTGTACTCCAGTGGCTTGTTGTCCTCTCTTACTTTCTCCATTGTTTTCTCCAGTACCTTTTCTCTTGTAGTATATCTTAGGAATTTAACTAAAATAGATCTTGGCTTTTGTTGTGGTTGTGGTTTAAAGGCTAATGCTCTATGTGCCCTTTCTATTTCCATTTCTTGCTGTAGTTCTGGACATCCTAAGATCCTGGGGATCCAATCTTTTATAAACTCTCTCATATTCTTGCCTTCTTCATCTTCCTTAAGGCCCACTATCTTTATGTTATTTCTTCTGTTATAATTTTCCATTATATCTATTTTCTGAGCTAACAGCTCTTGTGTCTCTTTAACTTTTTTATTAGATTCCTCTAATTTCTTTTTTAAGTCCTCTACCTCCATTTCTACTGCTGCTTCTCGTTCTTCCACCTTGTCCATTCTTTTTCCTATTTCTGATAAGGTCATATCTATTTTATTCACTTTCTCTTCTGTACTGTTTATTCTTCTTCTTAAATCACTAAATTCTTGTGCTTGCCATTCTTTAAATGAATCCATGTATTCTTTAATAAGAGAAAGTATATCCTTTATCTTGCCTTTCCCTTCTTCTTCCATTTCACTGTACTCTTCCTCTTCCTCTTCTTCTTCCTCTGGGTTGGCCATCTGTTGTTTTTTTGTTGTCTATTTCTTCTCTTCTTTCTTGTTTTCGTTGTCTTCTATGTTCTCCTCTTGCTGCTGCTGTTCTCCAGCTGTCATTTCTGGCTGTGGAGATCGACTCCCCAGCTGGTCGCCCCTCCTGTCGGTGTGTTTTTTTGCATGCGCGGTTGCGCACTTTTACTCGGCTCAGCGAGCCATTTTTGTAGTCCACTTTCTACCGACCTGAGGGAGCGGGTTTCTCTCTCCACCGCGGGCCTCTTCGAACAGGTAAGGCCTTCTCCTCCTTCTTCCGTTGTCTTCTCTTCCTCTCTTCTTACCGTTGGTTTCAATTTTTCTTTTTTCGTCGCCATCTTCTTTCCACCTTTATATTCACTTTACTTTAATTTTTATTTTTGTGCCTTTGTGTTTTCCTTTATTTTTTTCGACTTTTCTGGAGAGGGCTGGAGTTCTCCGTCTGGCCACTACTCCATCATGTGACTTCCCTATAACTCATTTTTCAACCTTCAAAACTTTTTCTGTGTTAGAAACCACTTGCTGTTTACATTCCAAAAAAGCAGACTGAAATTTTTAAAAATCTTCACAAGATGCTTCCACATGTGTTTTAACTGTATTCAATTCTGAACTTGTATTAACATTCATTTGGGCCATCTCATTCAGTAAGGGTTGAATGACAGCGTTTAACTGCATATATTGTAGCTCAGAAAAGCTCAGCCCTGCTTTCTCTGACGTAGTGGCAGAACCAGGTAATTGCAGCTCTTGCTGCAACTCAACGAAAGGCATTTTAGAGGTTTTACTGTGGGTCTGGACTCCCAGCGACAGCACCCCGACTTCCTCAGGGGTGTTCTCCCCCGGCAGCTCGTTGTTTTTTCACAAACTCACAGAGGAAATCGAAATCTTCAGGTTAGAACGCTGCCTGAAGCATTTCAGACAATGGAGTCGTCTTCCTGCGTGCTCCCTCTGTTAAAATCGAAAGGCTTCCAGAATCAGGATCCACTTCTTGGGAACGCGCACCTTCCTCCAGAGAACGGGTAATTCTATCGCTGTCCTTCACTTAGTGAGTAGTAGACATTTTTTTCAGCTCCCACAGGCAGTCTTTGTAGTTTAGGCACTGAAGAAATTAAACCTGAGGCTGTAGCAAGATGTTTAGTCCCCAAAGTTTCAGTACTTCGAAAATGTAACTTCTTCTGCACTTGAGGTTTAATCTTTTTACCATTAATGGCCATAATAGTTCCTTAATACTTTAAACTAAAATTTAAGAAGTTTAAACTTGAAAACAAAGGGTAAAAAACAGGTACTTAAAAGACCGGCCAGAGAGGTCGAGATTACATGTCTACACTCTACGTCATCTTGCCATGCCCCACGAGAGGCTGATGTGGAAGCATATCAGCTCCTTTCTGAGTGGCAACATGGATATGTTCCAATTTGCTGACTGCAGCAACAGTTCTAGGAAAGATGCCATTTCACTGGCTCTACACAAAACTCTGGACCACCTGGACATTAGAATGCTTTTTATTGACTAGAGTTCGGCATTCAACATCATCATCCCCTCAAAACTAATTTGTAAACTTCAAAGCCTGGGTCTCAATATCCCACTGAGTAATTGAAACTTGGCATCTACAAATTTGTTGATGATGCCGCAGTAGTAGATTGTATTAAAATAGGTGATGAGTCAGCATTCAGGAAGGAGGTTGAAAACTTGGCTGGATGCTGCTCAAACCAACAATCTTGTACTCAATGTCACCAAAACCAAGGAGCTGGTTGTGGACTTTAAGAGGAGCAAACCAGAGGTGCACAATCCAGGGGGAAAATCAGAGGTGGAGAAGATGAGCAATTCAAATTCCTGAGAGTCATTATTTTGGTTGACCTTTCTTGGACCCAACAGACTAATGTCATTATGAAGAAAACACATTAGTGCCTCTAATTTCTTATGAGTTTGAAGAGATTTGATATGACATCAAAAACCTTAGTAAACCTCTGAAGATATGTAGTGGAAATTGTACTGACTGCTACAACACAGCCTTGATATAGGGGCACTAATATCTCTGAGGAGAAATCCCTGTAAAAGGAAGTGGACACAGCCCAGTACATCATAGGAAAAATTCTCCCCAGCATCAAGAAAGTCTATATGGAACGCTGCCATGAGAGAGCAGCAGCATTATCAAGGATATACAAGAAAGGGGTTTAGGTGCCACAAGAATCATACCACCAGTTTCAGGAACAGTTGCTACCCCTCCACCATCAGTCTCCAAAACAACAAACTCAATCAAAGACACCTTTAAGGACTTTTACTTAGCACATTATTTATTATTGAATATTTATTTTCTGTATTGCACAGTTTGTTTAGATTTCTTCCTTTGTTTACATTGCTCTCTTTTGTATATGTGTCTACAGATTTTTGCACTACCAATAAATAGAAATTCTGCTTGGCCCACAGGAAAAAGAATTTCAGGATTATATGCGATATACATGTACTCTAATAAATCTGAACTTTGAACAGTGCTTTCTTTAAACAAAACATACTGTGGTGGTACACCACCAGCCTACTGCAGGGGGCAACCTCTGTACCTGCAGGAGTGTAAGGGGACAGGACAACACCTGGCCGGCTGCCAATCAGTCGGCCTGAAGGGATCAAGCCCCACCCGGTTGGGTGTCAATCACCCTCTGGGATATAAGCCTATCTGCTGGCCTCCCGAGGCCTCATACTGAGTTGCTGCAGCCACAGCCAGCCTGGCTCTGTGGAAGTCTTTGTGAATTAAAGCCTGTTGTACAGTCTTTACCTTGTGTGCGTCTGATTCTGTCTAACAGCACCCCACACATACTTATTCAGACATGGAAGTAATCAAGTTAAGCTTATTATCATCTGTTTATACAAATACAACCTGGTGAAACAATATTCCCCAGTCCTCAGTGCAAAAGTTGCAGATACATAATCAGACATAGCACAAATGCAGACAACAATACACATGCAAGTTGAGTGGAAGTTGGCAAGGAGTCATATTTGATGAGTATGGTAACCCATAGAAACCTGTATTACTATGTTTGGTCCAAAAACAGTGCCAAAACATATATCTGTTCACTTCCCTTTACCTCTTGGATCCAGGAAATGGAGCATGCCAGAACAGAGATCTTATCTTAAGCAGTGCATCTCATTTCCATGAAAGAAGATATTGCAAGCAGATTGGTATTGGGTTATCTGGTTTTTAATTTCTCATGCCTCACTTTCCAAGTTCATCGCTGGGGGTTACAGGTCATCACTGAATGTCTAAAAGGAGGTTCTACTGAATGCTATCTAATATCAAACCAGTAATTTGGAGTATTATATCTAATTCTGGGGGAAAAGAAGCTGGAATGGCCATGGAAGAAATTAACTCGAATGATAAATTTCAGCTGGCATTTTTATGGCATATGAAAAGAAAAACTGCTCTCACAAGAAGATGGGGTGATGGCCAGAGGCTAAACTTCAAAAGTACCGGGGAGAAGTGTGCATCATGTTTAATCCATCTGAAGTAAATGGAACAGACAAGTGAACAGGAAACTTTGGGTTATATTGAATAAGAAAAGATTTGGAGCTCTTTTAGAAAATTCTTTGAACAAAGCAAACAGAAGCACAATAGGTCATCGAATTTTCTTTTGTGTTCATTTCACAATAATTCTTTGTTGATGCTAATTTACTTCCTTACGTGTGTGCAGTATTTAAAATGAGAAAACGGTCTGAATTTTTTTACAAATGAAATAGAAATCTATTTTACATTGGATGCCAATGAGAATTCTATGCCCAATGTGAACTTGGAAAATGTTTTGTAACAATAGTTAATTCAGTTGTTCAAATGTGAACAGCCATAGACTATCATAGCATGTAAAAGGAAAATGCAAAGTATAGATTTATGTACAAGGTCTTGAATGAGCTGAATTCTGTCATGATGCAATGCTTCCTAGTATATTTGCAAAGTTGTTAACATTGCTATTTATTGTTTCCAACAGAACTAGGAAATCAACTTATTACTCAGCAACTTAATTTCCAAAAAGTTACAGAAGAAAATAAACAGTACAAATTGTTGTTAATGTGAGTAAACTATATGCATCTAAAGTTTTTAGTTACATAAAATAAGAACTTCTTGAGTCAATTTCTTATTGTTGCCTGACATAGAACTTTATGAATGCATTTCTTTAATTTTTTTGGTAAACAAAGTTTGTTACCAACAGATCATTTTGATTTTTTTTCATAAATAATGAAGCCAGAAACAATATACTTCATTAAATCCTGTGGTGACACGGTTTGCTTTTAGAAGTATTTTTTTTTATCATCAGCACTTCTTGATTATGCATTTATATATCACCCCACTCTAATGAGATATGCTTTCAAGATGTCATCACCCATGCAGAGTTGCTATATTCTTTTCCAAGATAAATATCTCAAGTCTCAGACCAGAAGAAATAAATTATGGTTTCCTCTACACCAGGGGCATCAAACTCAAATTCACGGAGGGCCAAAATTAAAAACTTGGACTAAGTCGAGGGCCGAACTAAATATTTATTGAGAATTTTCAACCACATCTGCATGTTTTCTCTTCTTTCAACATGTGTAATGTTAAACTTTAGGATATAACTTTAGGAGGATAATGTTACAGGTCAGGAGTAGGTAGCTCAAGTTCACCCTTTGCTTGACCTGAGGGAAACCTATTTGGTCCCTGTGGAGATGTAGTCAGCATTCACAGGCTGTGTCCATTTTGGCCTGCATCAGGACTCAGCATTTCCTGCTCACTCCTCAGGCTCTAGGCCTTGATTCACCCTCGACCACCATCCCTCTACCTGACCAGTCCTTTACCCAACCTCTACTCACCCCTCACTCCACTCGCTCTGCCTCTACCCACCCCATCCTATACACGCCCCTCTACTGCCTCTCCCTTCAACCTGTTCCTCCCTCTACCTGTCTCTCACCCTCTAATCACCCCTCCCCTACTTGCCCTGCCCCTCCCCTTTTACCTCTTCCCTATCCGCCCCTCCCCTTTTACCTCTTCCCTATCCACCCCTCCTTCTACTCATCCCTCCCTCTAACTGCCCCTCACACCACCATAACTTCCCCTGCCCATTACTCCTCACCTACACCCTCTGCCCACCCCTGCTTACCCACCCACTCAGGCCCAGCGCGCTGCCGATCAGCCTTTGCGGACAGCCACCATCTCTCTCTTCACGTGCAGGGCCGAACCAGCCGTCCCTGAGGTCCGCACGGGTGCAAGCGCTGAAGGCCATGGCGACCGGGAGAAGTGCGCTCGCGCTGTGGAAGGGCCGTCCTGTGCCAGTCGTGCGGGGCTCGGGCTGCCCGGGGGCCGTGCGCAGCCTGCCATGTCTGTCGCGCCGACAGGAAATCACAGGCGCTCGCCCATCCGCCGCACCGCTCGACAGGTGGGAGAAGGGACTGGTTGTGCGGGGAGCCTTCCAACTGGCTTGCCGGCTGATGACATCGACAGACTTCTCGTGTTACAATTTCTCGTGTTACAATGGGGAAGGATGTGCAATGAAGGGGGAGGATGGTGGGGCTGACATTACCAAAAACAGCATCGGCTCTCGCTGCAGGGCGGGCCACCTCTAATACATTTTTGAAATGATCTTGCGGGCCAAATATAATTATATTTGCCCCGCGGGCCAGAGTTTGACATTTGTGCTCTACACTAATAAATTGGGAGCAGCATTTTCACCTCCGAGCATATGTATTTTAGGAAGTTGGTGCACACCCATAATTCCCTTTATGAAGGGAATTACAGGCAATGCTACAATTTCCTAAACGTTTCCTTGAGTTCCAGTATAGGATGCCCTGTGTAAATTGCGTCACTCTAAGAGCAGAACCAGAAATAAATATGTACCCCAATTTTAGTCTAAATTTAATTTTACAAAGAATGAACAGAATGCAAAGGTATTGATGTACAATGCATCTTCTGATAACATTGGACAACAAATTGTTCAATTTGGGATTATGATAGACAACTTAAAGCTGAACACAAAGATAATTTCAAATTTGCTGCAATCATGTGGGAAGTTTAGAAACGTTAAACAAAGTTTTAGTGAATTTGGCATGTTTAATTGCCTAATGATGCTGACACATTTGGCCTAAAAATGTTTTGCCACTGATTTTCACTTAGCATTTGATGCCTTGAGTCATTGTCCAACAATAGTCAACCAGCTTGGATAGATTCCAGTTGCTCTGATACCACTTTTGCATTGGTCGCAAAGTCCTGGTGAAACTTTTCATCATGTTCATCACTGACTGAACCAAGGTCAGCAAGGAAGAAGTCCAAATGTGAATGCAAAAAATGAATTTTCAATGGCATGTTGCATTTCACTATTTTGTATGCTTGAAGCATGTTGTCAATCAGCTGGGTGTAGTTTGCTGCTCTGTAGTTGCCAATAAATTTATTAACAACGTCTTTAAATGTCTTCCATGCATGTCTAGGCCCAAGACAACATTTGTATAGCACCTGTACTCAGTGCATGCCCAGGCATGCTTGAACTGACCAAAACTATTTGCTTTGTGGCCAATATACTAGTCTTAAAATATGACAGGAAAACATAAAAATAGGTTATCTTATCTAGGTTATTCTATTTAATTGAATAAGCATTTATTGCCTCATCTGCCTGCACTGATGTTTTGTCTTGGGTTCTCAATCTATAAAAAGAGTTTAAGACCATCACATCTGAGTCAAGTGAGAGTGTTAGCATTGAACAATGGTCAATGTATTCCATTTACCACTGTTGAGAGTGCCTCACTGTCATTCTATCTTCCGTTTGTAACTTGTGACTACTTCACAAGTATAAAATAACACATCAGTAAATGCCAACTAAAACAAAATTATTCAATATGTTATATAACCAAGTAAAGTTTAGGAAAAATTGTTTCTGCAAACTGTTTGCAAATTGCATTGTCCAGTACGTCAGCATTGGTTATATCATCAAGAACAGGAATCTAATAAATATCTCCCCCTCTTAATAACACAGAAAAATCATGTGAAATAAGAAGCAAATATGAACAATAGGCCAGATTGAATTGAAGCCAGACAACAACCTGCAAGTATGACCCAAGGTTCTGAACCCATTGCATCTACCTAGTTTGGATGCAGAGGACCAATCTTATTCATGGAGATGTTCAGCATGGAAGCACACCCTTTGGCCCATCTCATCTAAGGTGACCTAAATGCCCATCTATGGTAATTCCATTGCCTGTGTCTCTGAACCATTTAGCTGTCCAAGTGTCTTTTAAATGTTGTAAGCATACCCACTTCTACCATCACCTCTGTCAGCTCATACCACTCAACCACCCACACTGTGTGGGGAAAATCTTCCTGTCAAATCCCATTTTAAATCTTTCCCATCCCAATTTTAAAAGTATGCCCTCTCGTTCTAGACTCCCTTGTCCCAGAAAAAGAACTGTGATTATCTACCTTACATTTGTGACTCAATTTTATAGACCTCTAATAAGGTCACTCATCATCCTTTTCTGGTTCACATCTCCTGATAACTCAAGTCCTCCGGCCAGATGATATTCCAATACATCTTATCTGCACCTTCTTTAGCTTAATCACATTCTTCCTTTAGCAATTGCAATCAGAATTTCACTCAACATTTAAAGTTCATCCTCACTAACAGTTTGCAATATGTCATTTCAACTACTGTACATGGTCTCACTGTTTAACAAAACTGCTTTCATTCACTGTCCATGTCCTAGCCTGATTTAACTTCCCTAAATGGATCCCTTCACATTGATCCAACAAATTCTATTTTCCTTTTGCTTGCCCACTTTCCCAAGTTGATCTAAATCGATGGTTCCCAAACTTTCTCAGGCTGCAGCCCCGTTGGCTCCCAGGCCATATCCCTAGTGCCCCCTTCACCTACCTCACACACATACAATGAACACGCAGCTCTTTCTTGGTTTTAGGTCTACCACATATTTCAAAACAAAACAACTAATCTAATACTATATTCAAGCATATGTATTTCACAAATAGAACTTTGCATAAACCCATTTATTTATCAATATGAAAGGGTAAATTTATATTTCAACTGTAACTACATTGTCTTCAGGTTGTTGAGAGATTGATGGGCAGGTGGCTGGGTTGAAGATCAGCTGTTGAGTACTGGATAGGTGGGTGGCCAGGGCAAGGATCTGCAATTGGCCTGTCTGGAGCCTGATGGGGAAACAGTTGGGGTGAAGATCAGCTGTCAGCTCGATAGGCAGGTGGCTGGGATGAGGATCAGGCTATTGGGGTCAAAAATAAAGGAGGGGGGTCAGTATATTTATACGTATTTTAAATATACATTATAACCTGAAGATAATTTGAAATTCTTACAAACCCAGATCCTTGGCCCTTGCAGACATGAATCTGGTACGTGTCCTGTCCAGAGCACGCCATCAATAAACAAACAAACATTTACCGTCCCCTTTCTCCTCACTATCCCTTTGGATCTTTCCATTGCCACTGGGGGGTGGGTGGCAGTGCCCATTTTGGGAATCACTAATGTAAATCCTGTTGTAACATTCAGTATCATTCAGTATCCTCAATGATGCCAACTTGGTAGTTTGCAGGTTTAGTAATCACATTACTTGCATTCTCTTTTAAATTGGTTATTGCAGACTTTCTTGAATAAAAGGTAAAACCTTAACCATCCTCTCATTTTCCAATTCTTCACCAATAGCTAAAAACAAAAATCTCTTCCAGGCCCCCAACAGTTTCCTCCCTTACTTCCCATATTTTTCTTGAATATACCTGGTCATATCCTTGATTATCCATCTTTACACACTTCATAACCACCAAAATCTCCCCCTTTATACCAATATGCTTCAGGACATCACTGTGATATTC